>NC_063444.1:24910322-25233013 GCF_020379485.1 Brassica napus | reverse complement strand
GACCGAGCGGAACACGCGTTCGGTTGCTGCGTAGCGACCCTTTTTGAGCTCTTGTCCGATGACTCGCGTTTCCTCTGCAAAGCTTTTTGTAAAGAAGAATCTATTTCGAAAAAGAATTTGTCGAAGAAGGTTTCTACGTTTTCTTCTTCGGGGATTTGGACGTTAACTTCGTCGCAACCGTTTTCGACCCCAACAACATTCATAAAATTAAAGCTCGACAACATTTTCCGAAACAACTTTCGTAAAATTAAACTCGATAATGTTTTATGCAACATCGTTCGCAAAGTGAAACAAGTCAATATGTTAAGATACAAATTTCGTAGAATAAAATTGACAGCATTTCCAAACGACCGCATCAACGTACCATTAAAACTCAAGTTGGACCGAACGAACCATCTAACTCGCCGAACGGGCGAGTTGGACCGAATGCACCGTCCAACTCACCCATTCGGCGAGTTGGACCGAAAGGGCGAGTTAGACCGAATGAGTCGTCTAACTCACCCATTTGGCGAGTTGTACAGTTGGACATGCCCCCAAGGGCTCCTCATGTGCGTTATCTTTTGAATTCCGATTGAAACTCTTTTCGTTTCATCTCAATTGGAGTTTCCGTTGAGATTTTATGATTAAAACAAGTTAAACGCACAACATCCAGCTCGCAATCAGGCGAGTTGGATTTTACTCCCTCCAACTCGCCTCATGGCGAGTTGGACCAGCCCCCAAAGGGTCCTTCTTTGCGTTCTTTTTTGAATCCCGATCAATACGCTTTTCGTTTCGTCTCAATCAGAGTTTCCATTGAGATTTTACGATAAAAACAAGCAAGACTCGCTAAACTCTTTGGCTTGCTCCTACTCGCCCTCTTGGGCATCCTACTGGCCCTCTTGAGAATCATACTAGACCTTACCTCTATCTCTGCGTTCTCCTTCGAATCTCGATCAAAACGTCTTTTGTTTTGTCTCGATTGGAGTTACCATTGGAACTTTACGACAAAAACCGTAAACACTTGTTTTCTCGTACGAATTCAAATTGATCGTATAAAACAGCAACGGTTAACTTAACACCTTAGCCGCCTCAACTATACGAGTAATTTAATATTTTTATTAAAATTGACTTCCTATCAAAGGAGAAGATAAAAGTCAAGTTCGGAAGATAATTGTCAAGTTTCAAAGGATAAACACCAATATCGAAAAGGGCGTACAGACACGAGAAGAGGAAGGGGAAATGAGCAAGAAAAATGGAGAAGAGGTAAATCTTTAAGAGAACTAAGGTATGTCCGACTTGAAATCTTTTGAAATCGGACTTGGAATTTTCGTAGGAAAGTACTAAGAAATAAAAACGCTTTTGAGACTGCCATAGAATTTTAGGGAACTTAAAACCTAGGTGGATAGTCTAACGAACTAAGTTTTAGGTGTTTTTCCTGTCTCAGTATATTGTTCCATGACTGTTCATGCAGATCTTGCAAACCGATCTAAACTCTCTGAAAATCGAGAAACGATCGCCACGCATATTCAGATCACTTCCTAAAGAAAGAAAGAACTAGAGACATGAACGTCGTCTTACAAACGATTCGTTTCTAGCGATTTTCTTAAAATCGACATATTCTAAGTCGTCAACAACCAAATCACAGTCCCAGCGTCGTCTTTAAATCGACCTGGATTGTCGATCAGTCCAATCCTCGGAAGAAGAAACCTACACAACCCTTCAAAGTATCAGTTCAACCGTTTTCTTTCGTAAAAAAAAAGAGAGGGAGTAGGAACGTATACTATACTCGTATACTCTCATATTTCAAGAACGTTTTGCCTCGGCATCGAGAAAACGCTTTTGTCAAAGAAAACTCTCGCAGCAATAGGCAGACAAACATTTAAGCAATACGATGCCACACTAAAATCATCCCAGAAAAGCAAACCACAATCTTAAATTTGTCGAAGCGCTAGCAGCATATCCAGAAATCATGAACATAATCTCAGAGACTATACAACATTTCTTGTCGCAATCATGCGTATAGAAAACCTGTACCAATATCAAACTGAAACTCGACTTTATAAAGCCAGTTTCGTATAAATATTTTACGAGAAATCTTCAAGCATCAAAGCATTTCTTTCAGTTTCCGTTGAACAAGGTTAGTCACGGAAAAGCATCGACAACATTTGCGACGAAGAAAACTCGAGAATAAAAGTAGCACCGAGCACAATAAAGGGAACACTTTCTTCCCGATCATTGACTAGATCTACTGCTGGTTGACCAATTCGTTCCAGAAACGGATATGTCATGAGAATCCTCTCAAAAGTCTTGAAAAACGTTCTGACACTAGACCGTGGTCAAATAAACTTCGGTAACACTCCATGAGTAACCCCAAGCAACTTTCACCAAAGATCGAAATCAAAGCAGAAACGTTTCTCGTAGAACCTACAGAAACAACGCTACTTTGACACGTGTATGCATATCACCGATTTACAACCTTCGTAAAACCCGTCGCCCGTTACGCGAAAAATCCTTCGTACAATCAGATCAAGTCATACGAAGAAACTTTCAAAAGTAAACATAACAGATTTTACGAAGAAGTATTTTTCGTATAGCAAATACAAAGCTGTAAGATCTAACTTTGGATGATCAATCAAAACTCTATTTCTTCGCATTACGATCTAATAGATCTCATTTTTTAGCCCTGCGGCTTGCCGGCTTCTGTCTTTCGTTACCCTCGGTCACATCCGAGCAGGCAATCATCCCACAGCCGACTCCGCACTGGTTACGTACCAAACCTCTTAGATTTCGTCATCCTCAGAAAAAAACGAATCAATTTTCATAAGACTATAGGTAACATTATACGAAAGATTCATCGTATAACTGAATCCTAAAAGCGGAGAATCGTTTTCTATGACTGTCGGCCATCTTAACACGGATAACCCCGACAAACTTGGCCTATCAATCTCGACAAGCGCTCTTTGGCCCTCTGTCAATTACGCCCTCCTGTAAAAGTCCGAACCAGAATTCGGCATCCCCTTTAAGGACAATCGTAAACTAACATGACCTTCATGTTAACACGAAAGTACCTTGGTCTAATCCTTGACCTACAAGCCAAGCCAAAGTATTTGGCAACCATTGCTCCATCACTTAACGGCTAAACGACAATCTGCGATTTGTCAAAAAATGTCATGTGACTATTAAGGGAATAATTATCGTATAACCCATAGTCGGAAATCATATGATAAATACTTCGTAACAAAACTCAGTCCTAACAACCAAACGGTTAACGTAAAAGATAAACTTGTCGACATTCGACCAAGTTCTATACGTTCCACAGTTAAGTTTAAAGCCTGCTATGTTTTCCCCGTAAAATGCGGCATATAAGGAAAACTCGTAACAGAGCTCCTAGAAAAATACGAAACATCCTCAAATATACATGAATTAATCTCGGAAAGTCAAAACTTCACAAAGCACTACGAAGGAAAACGCTTCTTCCCATGGACAAATTTATGTGACCCTCGGTCCTAATTCCTCAATCGCAAATCAAATAATTAGCATCCAAACAGGAACAACAATTTTGGCTGCGAACATCCGTAGACAAACCAAAATGTTTCTCAAATGCAGGGGTTAAGACTAAACTCTTGCAATATCGCGAAACATCTTCAAGCCCACGAACATTTCAAGCACAAAACGCGGCATACGAAAGAAAAATCAATCTTCAGCATTGCGAGATGTCGCAGACGCCTGAAGAACCATTTTTCGACAAAATTATCTTCCTTGATAAAGGCACCTTTTTGAAGACCAAACAGTCATACATACTAACATCTTCTCAAACACGTATTCTTCACGAAGATTCAAAAACGGTAATATCTACCGATAAGTTTGTTGCTGATCATAACAAACTCTTAACGTCCTAAACAGACTAAGCTCTCGTACACCCGACACAAGGGTAATAGCGCTATATAAAAAACCGAAATTTTGGTCTTCACTTTTGGGAGACTTAAAATTGTCCTCAGAGAGATGTTCGGTTCCAACCATACAAGTCGTATAAACCGAGAACCTATCGCGGACTTTAAATCGGTATGGAATCATGTTGAAACTGCAACGGGGTACGTAAGCCGAATTAGTCATCGCCCACCCTAAAACCATAACTAAGCCTAGGTCTTGCCCTAAACCCAGCACACTGGTCTTCAACATCTCAAGGCATGATATCAAAGATACGAGAACCTAAAATATGTCCCTTCTTTGATATTTGCGTGTTTATGAGACTTCTCGAACACAAGTCTTCAGACGTTCTCATCTTATGCAACGACAAGTATCACGATCCGCAGAGTCAGAAATGAGAAGACAACCCACACGCAAAAAAAAAAAATCCTACGAGGCCAATTCCGAGGCCGACAAAGGTCCAAAATAAAATGCCATCAGCAACAACATGCTCAATTACATCTACACGACACATAACTAAACCGTAAAGGTCTAACTGGAAAACAGGTTGTAAGAATCTCAACTCCTGGACGAACAACGAAAGGCTAGGTCCCTTCGACAAGGGTACGTAGGCAGCCTTCACAAGGCGCAACCCTAATCTTATCGCACTCCACTTTTAGTAGAGTCTACAGACCACACCCGACCATTAATTCCGCCTAACTTACCTGACATGCCTAACTGCTCACAATAACATCACAAAAATTCTAGCGAGTTGGGGGGCTAACTGTTGGGGTCAAAATCGGTTACGACGGAAGCAACATCGGAAACTTCCCCTGAAATGTCCTCTTTGAAAAAGAGAGATAAAATTCAAAAAGAAAAGAGAAGCGGGAACACCTAAATCGAGTTTCGTAACAATTCCGAAAAGGATTCGGACGATAAGTCTTCGAGAAAGGTTACTCAAACCCTCGGACAACGGATCCTGGACAGCGAAACACCCATCGTCCAACTTGCCGAAGGGGCGAGTTGGACCGGATGCACCGACCAAGTCGCCCGTTTGGCGAGTTGGATCGAGCAAGCCGTCCAACTCGCCCGTTCGACGAGTTGGACCGAACATGCAGTCCAACTCGCCCATTAAGCGAGTTGGATCAATCAGCCTGCCTTCATCCCGTCCTCGTAGCTCCCCCCTTGTGGATTAGATCTAACATGCTCTTGTTTCATCTCGATCGGAGTCACCGTTGGAACTTTACGATTTAAAAACCGCAAGAACTCGTTCTCTCGAATAACATTCGGATTGATCGTATAAAACGGCAATGGTTAGCTGAACACCTCGAATTGCCTACGCTATACGAGGAATTTCAATGTTCTTCGGAATCGACGCCCTTTCGAAAGCGCTCTTTCTATAAAATCATAAAAACCCCTAAGTCGGAAAAATGCCCAAAAGGGCCCAGAACACGTCTAAGAGCCCACTTACGATTTTATACGAAATCAAGCCCAATCGTTATGACGGTTTATCGTTTGTTATGCAGGAGAAGATAAATGTCAAGTTCAGAGGATAAATGTGAAGTTTCCAAAGATAAAAACGAAGATCGAAGAAAAATGGAATATTTCCGCGAAGCGATAAACTAGACCGAGGGCAGAAAGGGAAAGAGCAAACCGCCTCTATGATAGACCATGGATTTGAACCACTTTCACCCATGGTTTATAGGTGTTTTTACTGCTAATTATTATATTATAGAATCTATTTATTATATTTATAAGACCAGAAGTGATTTGGAGATAAGTGAAGATTTTGGAGCATTTTGGAGATATTTGGAGCAAGCACCTGAGATGACCATTGAGCTCGACCATCAATCGATATTGAGGAACGAATATCGATCGATCTTCACATCGGAACATCGATCGACAGCGAAGTGCGCATAAAGCCCGTTTGGTCACAACCGACTTGAAGCCCAAGTCTTCACCAATTTACAAGATTACCCCTGACGAGTTTTAACCTTATTATATAAGCTTTGCCACCATGTTAGAGGCAAAGTGTGTTTTCTTGTGTTTCTTCTTTTACTATTATCAGCAAAAGGTTTTTAGAATTTTGATAGATTGGAGAGAAGATCCAAAGTTATATTTGTGATTGGAACTCCATTGATATCTATTTACTATTCTAATGAAGTTTTCTTACCTAATTGTTGTCATGAATTGCTTGGCCATGTCTGAGTAGTTCCATTGTTAGATTTTAGGGTTTAAATAGGTTATGAGGGATTAGCCCCAACTATAGATTGCTGAGTTGTGATAGTAATCATTAGGATTGTCATTACTACCACTAATCGCAACGTGGGAACTGAGAACTACGAGATGGCTTGATCCCCGAAAAAAGGGTACGTAGGCAGCTCGCCAAGCGAGTTCAGCTATCCCCCCATCTTATAAAGGGGGGGGGGGGAGTGGGTACGTATACTCATATACTCCAACGACTTTCAAAGAACTCGACCTTTTTCGAAATATTTTGCGGAAAAACGCGACCTTACGGTTGCCAATCCCGCTATTCACCAAACGGCCAAAGTGGCAATCTAAGACTCGCTCAAAGCGCCTAAGCAAAATCGATTAGTTATCACACTCGTAAAAGAGGCATCCTTCGGAAAAAGCCCGCGAACAAATGTGGCACAAAAGAAAAGGTCAACTTTCGGCTCTGCGAGACGTCGCTACACGCTTAAAGTTACGATTTTTTCGACATCTACAGAAACGACATTCTCGTTTCCAAAACAAACTTAGTACACCTCTAACGGTAAAATGCCTTTAAACTGGCATCATTTCTTTGTTGCTGATCACAACAAACGAACCCTAACGTCCTAAACAAACATCAGCCGCCCTCGAAAGGATAGGCTCTCTTACATCGGACAAGGATACCATAGCGCGCTATACATGAAATTCGAATTTTGGTCAGAATCTCCAAACGGCCTTTAGAGGTAGCTCGATTCGTATCAAGATAAGTCGTATAAGCCGATAACAATTCGCAGACTTTATATCGGTACGAATCAGGTTAAAATCGCAAACAGGCAAAACGAAAGCCGACTTGTCATCGCATAGCCTCAGTCCGAGAGTAAATCTAGGTCTTGCCCTAAACCCAACCTTGCTAGATCTTGACATCTCAAAGGCATAATATCAACACCCTGATATGAGATCCCAAAACTTGTCTCTTCACTTAAATCTGTACGTTTTCACGAGCCTTCGCATCAAGCGAAAAACCACGTAAACTCGCGTACTCAAAAAACGATGGATACGGTGATCATCCGGGGGGGATGAGACGACAACTCACACCCTCACCCTCTAACTTCAAAAAACAGGTTCTCCCAATTTATAACAACCGAAAAGTTTTATAGATTGAGCCAAGCATCTTACAAAAAGCCCTAACAAGGGCAGAGATTCGAAGCCACCGACGGCCAGTCCCGGAACATACAAATTACGGCCTCATGAACAGGCAAAAACAAAACAAAGAAAATCCCCGAAAGGATCGTTACCCTAAGCACTCCTCGGAGCACCGCCTTCATCCTTTACCTCATCGGAACTCGGGACCGCATCGCCATCACCTCCCTCAGCCACTTCACCGTCACCTCTCTCGACTGCATCGCCCTCGCCTTCTTCGTCCGCACGGCCTTGCCCTTCGGTCTCTTCCAAGCACGGCGTGAGGGTGCACTCAGATTTCAGGAGAGAGAGGATCGAATCGAAGTCACCTTTGGAGGCCATCAGTTCCTCTTTATGAGACAGTAGCATGGCCTCTTCGGAGTCCAGAGTTGGAACCGCTTCGCCTTTGAGTAGCTGGATCTCACTTAGACCTCCCTCGATGCCCGCCAGGGCCAAATCCTTCTTACGGACTGCCACGAGGGAATCAAACAGAACAGCCATCCTCGTTAGGCGGGCATGTCCTGCTGGCTCACGAGTCCTCGGTTCCTCTTGACTGGATTTGGCGCTGAAGACGACGGACTTCGGAAACCTTGGCTTTTTTCTCTTTCGTCATCCTAAACAATGCACTCGCCAACTTTCCGAGATACCGCTCGAGACCGCTGACCTGAACCTCCAGCTGGGAAGTCTCAGCGGTGTGAGTGTCCTCAGTAGATTTCAGCGTGGCCTCAATTCGTTTCAACGCCTCCAGCGACTCTGCTAAGCCCTCTGTCAAACGCCCCACCTCCGAACCGCAGTCGCTAATCATCCCATCCATCAACGATATGAACTGCAAACGAAATAAGAGTCAGAATAATTGAAGAACAAAGTATCCTACAAGAAATTTTTTTTTAGAAAACAATCCTTGGCGCGATATTGCGGTAAAGGCCCCGAAGGCTCTCCTTCCGCACCTTTGGAACATCTCCTCTTCTTGGCGGTCTCGGTTGCGGCGCCATTCCTTTTGCGACCTTTGGGCAGCAGAGCGGCAGTAGGTGCAGGAAGCCCTAGGAAGCTCTCTTTCCTGTCCAAAGGCGGAGGCATCGACTCCATTGCTTGTCCTTTCTCAGGAATCATGACTGGGGTAGTGGAAGATCCCGAAGGTTGGTCCAAGACCTCTGGCACTTGCACAGGTGTCGTATCCGTTCCTACAAGCGGTGCAGCATCGCTCAGAGACTTGTTTCCTTTGGCTGAGATCGGCAGCGCAGACGAGGAAGGGATAGCCGACATTTCAGCAGAGGTCCGATTCGTTTTCTTTTCGGCACTACGCCTGGATAGCCTCTCATTGAAAGAAAGGAATCTGGCAACGAAAGTCGGAGTGGCTTCATGAAAGGCCAGAATCGGTAAAACCGGGCTGGCCTCACCCATCTCGATGTCGGAGTTCTTCTTTTCGTTTTGGGAGGAAGACATTCTTGCTTGAGAGAATGAAGAGAGAAAATTTTGAAGGAATAAGATGTGTCAAGAATGGCAAATGATGAGTTGCTACTTATAAGGATATGAGGGTGACATGGATTTCCGCAATAAAATAATCTCAAAAGACAATCTACGAGAAAACGTACTCTTAACCAAAAATTTCGATTAAAAACACTTCACTCGCTCGCAAAATTGTCTCCGAATCTTGCAGGCTGGGGGCTAACTGTTGGGGTCGAAAACGGTTATCTCGAAATCAACGGCTAAGATTATCATTTTAGCAAATTCTTCACGAAAGACTTCTCGAAAGAAAGATCTGAAGAATACAAATACTTATGGACGAGGGTCTCCAGAAAGATCGGTACGAAAAGAGACAGGTCAAGACCCAAGAACCAGACCGTTCTCACTTGTCCGCCTCGCCCAAGGGCGAGGACAACCAGCACCACGGTCACCTCGCCCATGGGCGAGGACGACCAGCACCACGGTCACCTCGCCCATGGGCGAGGACGACCATCACCAAGGTCACCTCACCCATGGGCGAGGACGACCATCACCAAGGTCACCTCGCCCATGGGCGAGGATGACCAGCACCACGGTCACCTCGCCCATGGGCGAGGACAATCCGCGCCCGGTTCACCTCACCCTAGGGCGAGGACAATCCAATCCCAGTATGTCCGACTCATTTCAACTCTCGAGTCCTCCGTATAGTTGTGATATCTGATTTTTGGATCATATACTTCTTGTTTCGTCTCGATCGGAGTTACTCTCGAAGTTTTACGACTAAAATCGTAGAAAAGCCTGAAGGCCTAAAAACAGCCCAAGAGGATATAAACGTATCTAGAGGCCAATCTACGATGTAGAAGGGACCCGAGCCCAATTGGAGTTATGACGGTTTATCCTAACTCGCGGAAGTAGGATAAACGTTAAGTTTCCAAAGATAAATATCAAGATTCGAGGATAACTACAAAGATCGACGAAAAATGAAATATTCCCAAAAGAGATAAACTTGGGCCCAAAGGGAAAGGAGTAAATGGGCCACCAACCTAAAACAACTATATAAGGAGAGCTGGAGCAGAAGAAAAAGGATCCGAGAATTTAGACTTAGAGAACTCCTGCTAGCTTAGGGAACTTAGAACTTAGGTGGTTAGACTAGCAAGGCAAGGCTTAGGACGTTTTGCCGCCTTTCTGTTCTGCTTTTGTCTAGTTAGCATATCTCTACTCCTCTCGGAAAAGTCATGTATTCATACTATTTCATTAATAAAATGCCTCCGAGCGACTATTTATCTTTATCTTGCTATCTATCTTTTTACGTTCTGAAAGTGATTACGCAGAGAATTCGGACCTTAAGGGAAAATCAGGTTTTCTTGGTTTTCCTCCATACTTATTCATTAAAATCGACAGTGTGAATTTCGGTTCCCACAAGCACCAAAACCTCAACCAATCAATCGACCAATTACTTGCTCAACAAAACTGTAAATTTACATTTTAATCATTAAACCATCCTACTTAACAAATCCCATTAGATTTATTAGGTTCTCTAGCTCCTTGTGGATTCGATCCCTAAGTACTGCAATTGAATCTCTTATTTGGGAGAGTAAATTCACTCTTTAGGGTAATTTGAGTGATATCAAATTTGGCGCCGTTGTCGGGGAGCTTTGATCGCCTATTAGATTTAATTTTGTTAAGTTTCTGACATAACATTTTTTCTTGGATTTTCAGGTACATGCCCAACAGTACCAGAAGCAACAAGGAAACTCAACTTCTATTCTCACCAGATCCTGCAAGATTGGAGCGTTCAATCCGCAAAGAAGCGCGCTCCTCATCGATCGACAACAACGCTTTTTCGTCGCTCGATTTTTGTCAACCACTGTCGACCCAGGCACTAGTCCCGTCGACCGATACTCGCTCACCACCTTCGACCGAAGACACTAATCTCCCATCGACCGACATCTTCCATCCGACATTGATCAATACTTCAGTCCGAACATCGATCGATACTGAGCTGCGAGACATGGTTGCGACTTTGATTCTTGTACGTGATGAGAGAGGAGACCTGTATGACCAGGAGGGTCATCTGCGTAATGCAACAGGTCAGAGGATAGATGCTCAGGGGGCTGCAATCCCTGACTCCGATACTGAAGCTACAGGCGCTACTCTACTTGTAGATGAGGCCGCTCGACCCAGAACATTGGCTGACTACAACTGTCCAGATCAGTTCTACACCAACAGATCAACCATTCGACCACCAACTATTCAGAGGGATTTCGAGTTCAAGCCTTAGTACTACACACTCATGGGACAGACACCCTACTATTTTTTTTCTCACGAGCATCCTATGGACCATCTGGAGAGGTTCGAGGATCTCATATCTGCTATTAAAGTCGAGGGAGTCTCTGAAGACTAGCTCCTATGCAAGCTCTTCAAGTACTCACTTGCTGGAGATGCCTCGCATTGGCTTAAACAGCTACCACCAGGATCTCTCACATCCTGGAGCGACATCAAGAATGCATTCTTATGCAACTTCTTTGATGAAGCACGTGCTGAAGACTTGAGGAGCAAGATTGCTACATTCACTCCGGAGCCTACAGAATCATTCAGAAACTCCTGGATCAGATTCAAGTCTTACCAGAGAGATTGTCCACACCATGGATTCAATGAAGTACAACTGCTCAGTACTTTCTACAGAGGCATCGCAGCGCAGTACCAGATGGCTCTTGACGCTTCCAGCAATGGGAACTTCAACATCAGGAATCCAGAGGAGGTAGTGAAAGTAATTGAAAACCTAGCATCTAGCAGCAACACCAAGAACACTGACTTTGAGAGGAAGAGATCTGCCACCATCCTTGGGAATGATTAGATGGATGAAGTGAAGGCAAAGCTGGACAGTGTTCATAAGCTTCTCAGGAAGCAAGTCTGCTTGGTTGAAGATGCAGAGGCTGTAGACACAGAGGGTAGAGCAGAGGAAGCAGATGTGAACTTCATTAGTGGAACTGGATTCCAAGGTTCTAGAAACCAAGGTGGAAACAGAAACTCCTATGGAAATAGGGGCAATTTCAACCAGAGTTCGCAGCACCAGAAACCCTACAGCAACAACTACAGCAACAACAAAGGTTATGGAAACTCCTACTACCAGAAGCCACCACTGCCAACTCAAGAGAGCAAGATTGAGGAGATGCTTGATAGAGTTCTTGAGGGACAACAGCGCATGACAGTGGACTTCAATGGGATGATTGATTATGTCTACACCAACCTGAACACAAAGTTTGAGACTTTGAGCACTCATGTGAAGAAGCTGGAGATGTAGGTTGTTCAGACAGGAGAAGCTGTTAAGAGGCTGGGAGCCTTGACAAGAGGGGTAGAAGATGATGTGATGAAGCACCACGTGAATGCCATCATTTTGGATGAGATCTGGCAAGTGGTGAAAGAAGAGAAGCTGCAGGAAGGAGATTTCGAAGTAGAAAGTCTGATGAGTTTCGGCAGATCGTATTGGTGTCGATCGATGCCAAGCCACGAACATCGGTCGACAGAAGTCATCCAAAACCGATCGACATCCTTTCCTAGACATCGATCGACAACACCTACTGAGCCAACCGCATCTTGCAATGTCGTGAGGATCATGACTCACGAGGAGTTTGCAGCAAAACACCACATCCGCCCATTCCTGTCTACGTGAAAATCGATCGATATTCTGACCCCGTCATCGATCTACATCATGAGACCGCCATCGATCGACAACCTCCAGCACCCATCGATCGACGAGCACCTCTTACTTACCGAGTGCAGATGCCGAAGATAGATGGGGCACGTCTTAATGCACTCAGGCCCAAACCCAAACCTTCAGAAAACCCACCAAAGACCGTCAGGACACCTACAGAAGATGAAATAGATTCTATGGAGGTTGATAGGGTTCCTACGGGAAGAACCCAAAGGAAAAGAAAGGAAAAAGTGGAGAAACATATGAAGAGGATGGCTGATGAAAAGGAAAAGGAAAGTTTCCGAAAAAGAGTCTTCAGGATTCCTCTATATAAGCCATTCGAGGAGGTTTATTTTACCCACAGATTGTGGATGTTCTTCAGAGAAAATAGAGAGACAGAAGAAGACATTAGGAGAATGTTCTGTGAAGCAAGAGAAAAGATGAGAAAGAGGGTAACATTGAAGAAGAAGAGTGATCCTGGACAATTTGCAATACCATACACGGTGAAGGGTATTGAATTCCCACATGCCTTGTGCGACACAGGAGCATCAGTCAGCATCCTACCTAGGGTTATGGCAGATCATCTAGGTCTGCAGGTGGAGCCTTCCAAGGAATCATTCACTTTTGTGCATTGTTCTCAGAGGAACTCATTCGGGATTTTGAGAGATCTAGAGGTGCAGATTGGTAATACCCTAGTTCCAGTTGATTTCCATGTCTTGGACATCAAGCTGAACTGGAACTCTTCTCTATTACTTGGGATAGCTTTCTTGTCAACAGTGGGAGCAGTGTGTAATTTGCAAACCAATCAGCTGTGCCTAACTGATAGACTATGGATTTGACCCATTTTCATCCATAGTTTATAGGTGTTTTTACTAATAATTATTATATTATAGAGTCTATTTATTATATTTATAATATCAGGAGTGTTTTGGAGATAAATGATGATTTTGGAGCATTTTGGAGATAATTGGAGCAAGCACCCGAGATGACCATCGAGCTCGGCAATCGGTAGATATTGGAGAGCTAGAATCGATCGATACGCATGACATGGTATCGATCCATAGCGAAGCGCGCAGAAAACCCGTTTGGTCACAGCCGACTTGAAGCCCAAGATTTCACCATTTTAGAAGATTGCCCCTGACGAGTTTTACCCTAATTATATAAGCTTTGCCGCCATGTTAGAGGCAAAGTGTGCTTTTCTTGTGTTTCACTGTTTTATTATTTTCAGAAAAGGTTTTTGGATTTTGATAGATTTGAGAGAAGATCCAAAGTTATAATTTGTGATTGGAACTCCATTGATATCTATTCACTATTCTAATGAAGTTTTTATACTTAACTGCTGTTATGAATTGCTTAGCCATGTCTGAGTAGTTCCATTGTTAGATTTTAGGGTTTAAATAGGTTAGGAGGGATTAGCCACAACTATAGATTGTTGAGTTGTGATAATCATCTTTAGGATTGTTCATTAATGCATGTGTCTAGATTAGCTACCTAGAACATGCCCTTGGATTGATTAATAAAAGCGAGAGCTTTATTCTCATCCTGAAAACATTCTAATAGAACTATGTTTCTTGCTATGAGCAAGGCGAGAACTGATCTAGTGAGCTTAGTAAGCCTTCATTCAACCCGCGCATAAAGCTTAACTAGAGCGCGTCGATCGATATCACACTTGAATAATCGATCGATGGTGCAAAATGGGTATCGATCGATACGCCCATTGGAATATCGATCGACACTTTCTATTGATCAATATAACGAGAGTTGAGATCATAGATCTAGTTAATAGACAAGTCAATACACGCGAGAGCTGATTGACTTGTTGATCAAGTAGTTGAGCTTTACATTATCATGCATGCAACTCATTAGGCATCTGTAGGATTATAATTTCAACTTTCTTGAATAAAAACACTAAGTCTTACTATTTCCTTTTAAAGCACCAAAACCTCAAACCTGCTATTGAACAAACACTTGTTCAATATAAACTGCAATTTACATTTAAAACTCTAAAAAACATCTTTGCTTAGCAAATCATATTAGAATCTTTAGGTTCCCTAGGTCCTTGTGAATTCGATCCCTAAGTATCACAACTAAACCTCTTATTTGAGAGAGTATAAATCACTCCTTAGGGTAATTTGAGTGGTATCAAGTTTGGCACCGTTGCCGGAGAGTTTTGATCGCCTATTTTTCAAATTTTTGTTAAGTTTTCTGACATAAATTTTTTTCTTGGATTTTCAGGTACATGCCCAGTAGTACCAGAAGCAACAAGGAAACTCAACTGATATTCTCACCAGATCCTGCAAGTTTGGAACGCACGATCCGCAAGGAAGCGCGCTCACTATCGACCAACAACAACACTTCAGTGTCGCTCGATTCTGCTCAACCACCGTCGACCCAGACACCAGTCCCGTCGACCGATTCTCGCTCACCCTTGTCGACCGACATCCTTCATCCGACCGACATCCTTCATCCGACATCGATCGACATTCCATCTCGGACATCGATCGATACTGAGCCGCGAGACATGGTTGCGCCTTTGATACTTTTTCGGGACAATAATGGAGACCTGCATGACCAGGAGGGTCATCTGCGTAATGCAGCAGGTCAGAGAATATATGCTTAGGGGGCTTCAATCCCTGAGCCTGATGCTACTACTACAGGTACTACCTTACCTGTAGATGAGGCTGCGCAACCCAAGACGTTGGCTGACTACAACCGTCCAGATCGCTACTACACAAACAGATCAGCCATCCTTCCTCCCACCATTGAGAGGGATTTTGAGTTCAAAGCGCAGTACTACACACTTGTGGGACAGCTACCCTACCATGGACTATCCCACAAGCATCCTATGGACCATCTGGAGAGCTTCGAGGATTTGATATCTGCTATCAGAGTCGAGGGAGTCTCTGAGGACTACCTATTATGCAAGCTTTTCAGATATTCACTTGCTGGAGAAGCTCTGCATTGGCTCAAGCAGTTACAACCAGGATCTCTTAAATCCTGGAGCGACATCAAGAATGCATTCTTATGCAATTTCTTTGATGAGGCGCGTGCTGAAGACTTGAGGAGCAAGATTGCTACAACCACTCAGGAGCCTGCAGAATCTTTCAGAGGCTCTTAGATCAAATACAAGTCTTACCAGAGACACTGTCCACAGCACGGATTCAATGAAGTAAAAATGCTCAGTACTTTCTACAGAGGCATCGCGGTGTAGTACCAGATGACTCTTGATGCTTCCAGCAATAGGAACTTCAACACCAGGAATCCAGAGGAGGCAGTCAAGGTCATTTAAAACCTAGCATCCAGCGACAACACCAAGAACACTGATTTTGAGAGGAAAAGATCTGCCACCATCCTTAGGAATGATCAGATGGATGAGGTGAAGGCAAAACTGGACAGTGTTCACAAGCTTCTCAGGAAGCAGGTTAGCTTTGTTGAAGATGCAGAAGCTGTAGAGGGTAGAGCAGAAGAAGAAGAAGTGAACTACATTGGTGGAGCTGGATTCCAAGTTTCTGGAAACCAGGGTGGAAACAGAAACTCCTATGGAAATAGGAGTAACTTCAACCAAAACTCGCAGTACCAGAAACCCTACAACAACAGCTACAACAACAACAGGAATTTCGGAAGTTCCTACTACCAGAAGCCACCGCCGCCTACTCAAGAGAGCAAGATTGAAGAGATGCTCGATAGGGTTCTTGAGGCACAACAGCGAATGACAATGGACTTCAATGGGAAGATAGATTCTATCTACACCAACCTGAACACAAAGTTTGAGACTTTGATCACTCATGTGAAGAAGATGGAGATACAGGTTGTTTAGACAGGAGATGCTATTAGGAGGAAGGAAGCTTCAACAAGAGGAGTAGGGGATGATGTGATGAAGCACCACGTGAATGCCATCATTGAGGATGACTTTTGGCAAATGGTAAAGGAAGAGAAGCTACAAGAAGGTGATTTCGAGGTAGAGAGTTTGATGAGTTTCGGTGAATCGCATTGGTGTCAATCGACGCCAGACCCCAAACATCGATCGATATACACAAACACAAATCGATCGACAGGAACTCCAAAGCATCGATCGACAACGCCTACGGAGTCAACCGCGTCATGCAGTGCCGTGAAGATTCTAACTCACGAGGAGTTCACAGCAAAACACCCACATCCGCCCAGCCCTGCTAAAGTCCGAATCGATCGACATGCCAACAGCAATATGATCGACACTCTGAAGCCTATATCGATCGACAACCATCACCTCCCATCGATCGACGAGCCCCTATTACCTACCAAGTGCAGATGCCGAAGATAGATGTGGCACGACTTAACGCACTCAGGCCCAAACCTAAACCTTCAGAACAACCACCAGAGCCTGTCAGGACAACTTCAGATGATGGTGATGATCCTATGGAAGAGGATAGGGTTTCTACTGGAAGAACCCTAAGGAGTAGAAAGGAAAAAGTGGTGAAACATCTGAAGAGGGGGGCTAATGAAAAGGAAAAGGAAAATTTCCAAAAGAGAGTCTTCAGGTTTCCTTTACATAAGCCATTCGAAGAAGCTTATTACACCCACAAATTGTGGATGTTCTTCAGAGAAACCAGAGAGAAAGAAGAAGACATCAGGAGAATGTTCTGTGAAGCTAGAGAAAAGATGAGGATGAGGATTACATTGAAGAAGAGGAGTGATACAGGGCAATTTACAATACCATGCATGGTGAATGGTATTGAATTCCCACATGCCTTGTGCGACACAGGAGCATCAGTCAGCATCCCACCTAGGGTTATGGCAGACCATCTGGGTCTGCAGGTGGAGCCTTCGCAGGAATTGTTCACTTTTGTGGATTGTTCCCAGAAGAACTCAGGAGGAATTGTGAGAGACCTAGAGGTGCAGATTGGTAATGCTCTAGTTCCAGTTGATTTTCATGTCTTGGACATCAAGTTAAACTGGAACTCTTCTCTACTACTTGGGAGAGCTTTCTTGTCAACAGTGGGAGCAGTGTGCAACTTGCAAACCAACCAGTTGTGTCTAACACTCATCGATCCTAATGCCCACTACAACCCTATCCCAGTCAAGAAGCCACATACGATCCCCAGAAGTATCAATGATCCAGGAATCATTGCAGCTTGCCACTGTGGAGCCGAGTACGAATCTGACTACTCGGAATTGATCGACACTCATCCAGTTACATCGATCGACACAAGCTATCCGAAATTGACCGACGCTGACAAAGAGAAATCGGTCGACACGTATCCAGATGAGTGGGAGAACGACTACTACAACCCCACTATTGACGCTTACACCAGACGAAATATGCATACCGACGAGTATGATGAAGACTATGAGGAGGAACAAGCCACTGAGTACAGAGCCATCCTTGATGAAGAAGATAAACCCTTACATCATTCCTTTTAGGAAAGGAATGCACTATCGATTGACATGACAAGTTGGCCATCGATCGACACTCAACCTCAACAACGATGCCGAAAGCGTGCATCGACCAACACTGCCTACTACAAATCGGTCGACAATGACTTCAACCGTGTGCGAGATGGAGACTACTCGATGGTAGTTGGGCAGATGACCACCACCACGAGAGCTTTGCAGTAGAAACATCAACCTACAACACCAGGAGCAGATAAACTACAAGATAGTTTCACAGACGAGGAGCTGCTCAACATGCAAAAACGCGATGATACAGATCAGATTCGAGCAGAAGCTGCTTGGGAAAGAACTCATTTCAGAAAATCGATCGACACTCGTCACCAACAATCGATAGACACTCTTCCTCAACAATCGATCGACACCAACAATACCACGTCGATCGACAACCGTCCAATACCGAAAACCAATGTAAGCGAACAAGATAAATTAGATAACCAATATCTAACTCCAGACGAATTTGGTATTTTCAGGGACCCTGACAGTTACGCAAAAGCCATAGACGGCCGCACACTACACGTATCTCAAGAAGATATCGCAGATATCCTTCATCCTTCAGACAGCCAATGGAGCAGGCAATCTGTTCATGCATCAATGCAGCAACCAGAACAGAAGACTACAAAGGAGTTCTATGACACAGCTGGTGGCATAGAAAACAGCTTCAAACAACGATCTCGCCATACAACTCATCCATCGATCGACGTTGACGTTACAACATCGGTCGACAGACAGCCAGAATTTGGCAGGAGAGCCTTTCATTTCAACGGCACTCAACGATTTTACTGGGAAGAGAAGGATCAGTATGGAGTATACAGAGATGATCAGGGATACGTCAAAGATCTATATGGAAGTACCATATCTGTTCACATCAATGATATAAAAAGACTTCTGAAAAGAGCTTCAAGAGATGAGCCAGCTTACATATATGCCTTCCTGAACATGCTAGCTCATTAACACAGACAACTTGGTACCAGAGATATACACCAAGGACAAGATCAATGAGATGTTCTATGGAGTCTGTGGTGAACAAGAGAGGAACAAAGAAGCTTTCCAGATGAAGCTTGATGGTGTCTACTATCCATTAAATGATAGTATCAGTTGGCTAACCACTTGCTTGGAGGAGATGAAGCAAGACATAGCCAGAGTTCAGAACGCGACCGACGTTGCTCAACCTCCATCGATCGATAGACGACGACCACAATCGATTGATAGCAGACAATCACCATCGATTGACAGACACCATCACACATCGATCGACAACCGCTTGACAGCATCGATCGACACCAATCCGCCACACCCACACACGATGAAGTCTTAACCAGATTTCCACACCAGAGAAGAGATAGATCAATTGTATAAGTGATCTATAGATCTCTGGAAACTACAAAGGAGAGGCTCGATGGGAGATGTCATGAAATCTATTTCCCAATGGATCTTAGCATTAGTGCTTTGACCTCCAAGGTTGAAGCTATACAAGGGGAGTTGGTGGAGATTCAGAGTTACATTGCGCATCGACCAAAAGCAGTGCTATCGATCGACAGACGCAACAACAAATCGATCGACATTCACATTCAAACATCGATCGACAGTGATACAAACCGAGGCCGGCTAGTACCAAAGATGACATCCAACATGTCCAACACACCTTACCATGGAGAGGAGATCTCAGCTGACAATTACGCCACACTTACCAGACATCAGTTTAACCTTGAGAGACTTGGTGAAAGATTGCAGAGGATTGAAAACACAACTGCAACAATGAAGGACAAATGGCGCAGAGGGGATGAAGCAATGAGAGACTTCACTGGTACATGGTTCAACAAGCGCAAAGAAGAGATGGATACTTGTTTTCCAACAAGCCCCATTTCTCAACATTACTAGCCAAAACACCTCCAAAGTCAAGCTAAATGACTATAACAAAGCGCTGAGTGGGAGACAACCCACTGTTAGGTAATATTTATTAAGTTTTTATTGATTTACTATTAATGTTGGTTTTTAATTATTGCAGGGCATAAAAATAAAAAAAATACAAAAAAAAAGATCCGAGTAGATGATTGCCATCATTATCGACTGACGCGAACTAGTCGACATCCATCGACATTGCCGTACCTGTGTCGACCGATATCAACATCCTTAAATCGGTCGACATTCATTCCGGTCTGGTATATCGTTCTTACTTGTTACATTGAGTCCTTATGATTTATTTCTAACCATAACTCCGACTGAATTTACACTGGGGACAGTGTAGTTTAAGTCTGGGGAGAGGTTTACTGATATTTATTTACTTATTAGTCTTATTAAATATTTTCAAATTAAGTTATTATTGAGTCAAGAAGGGGATTATGAACTTATAGATTTTTCTACATATCTAACCTATATTTAGCACCATTCGAGACTTACTGATTGCAGATAGTACTAAAGATACTAAAGTGGATCAACTTGTCAACTATCCACTCTTGCTAAGATTGTTTTGAAGGAACCCAAGTTGACCTCCAACATTAAGCCTGACACAACTGTTTGTCTTGGGGCTTGGTATGCATGGGGTCATATTCTTCAAACAAGTCTGGAATGTAAAGCCTTGTGTATATAGATTTATCACCCTTCCCCCTCTATTTTCAAAATATAGATTATAAAAAAATATATATTTATATTTATTATTATATTAGAGATTTATTAGGAAGGAATTCGAACAGGACTTGGTGGCTACAAACATTAAGGCTTGCTTCATAAGAATTTCATAGGCAAAGGATTAGAACAGGACTTGGTGGCTTCAACCATTAAGGCTTGCTTCACAAATAATCCTAGGATATAGGTCAAAAAGAAGTGAACAGGACTTGGTGGCAACCACCATTAAGGCTTGATTCATGGAAGTCTGTCTAATATTGGTTAATGATCTTGCATATAAGCAGACTTTGACCAAGAGAGAAAATTAGTAGAGAGAGAGGATAGGAACTAATGTTTACCTGTAGATCCAGATACTTGTTTGAGAATCCTAGAATCCTGTGATCGATACTCCTAAGGTAAAGCCTTCACTTTTATTGTATGCTAAGAAATGAGGTTGGTAGAGGGGAATGAAAGACAAAATTTGCTAAGTTGTTGGCTAGATGAATTTGATTGCTAAGCTAGGATATGGTATAATGTACTTTTGTGATTAGGACTTCTTAGATGTGGATTGCAATATTGTAGAGGTGATGACTCTAAGTTTTATGTGAGTCCCTGCTGTTTTAAAACCTCTTTCAGAGAGACTGCTTGTTTGTTTTGCTTGAGGACAAGCAAAATGATAAGTCTGGGGGAGTTGATAGACTATGGATTTGACCCATTTTCATCCATAGTTTATAGGTGTTTTTACTAATAATTATTATATTTTAAAGTCTATTTATTATATTTATAAGATTAGGAGTGTTTGGAGATAAATGATGATTTTGGAGCATTTTGGAGATATTTAGAGCAAGCACCCGAGATGACCATCGACCTCGACAATCGGTCGATATTGCAGAGCTAGAATCGATCGATACGCATGACATGGTATCCATCGACAGCGAAGCCCGCAGAAAGCCCGTCTGGTCACAGCCGACTTGAACCCAAGATTTCACCATTTTACAAGATTGCCCCTGATGAGTTTTACCCTAATTATATAAGCTTTGCCGCCATGTTAGAGGTAAAGTGTGCTTTTCTTGTGTTTCATTGTTTTATTATTTTCAGCAAAGGTTTTTAGGATTTTGATAGATAGGAGAGGAGATCCAAAGTTCTAATTTGGGATTGGAACTCAACTGATATCTATTCACTATTCCAATGAAATTTTTATACTTAACTGCTGTTATAAATTGCTTAGCCATGTCTGAATAGTTTCATTGTTAGATTTTAGGGTTTAAATAGGTTAGGAGGGATTAGCCCCAACTATAGATTGCTGAGTTGTGATAATCATCTTTAGGATTGTTCATTAATCATCGATCGACACTTTCTATTGATCAATATAACGAGAGTTGAGATCATAGATCTAGTTAATAGACAAGTCAATACACGCGAGAGCTGATTGACTTGTTGATCAGGTAGTTGAGCTTTACATTATCATGCATACAACGTTCCTGAATAAAAACCCTAAGTCTAACTATTTCTTTTTTAACCACCAAAACCCCAAACCTGCTATTGAACAAACACTTGTTCAATATAAACTGCAATTTACATTTAAAACTCTAAAAAACATCTTTGCTTAACAAATAATATTAGAATCCTTAGATTCCCTAGCTCCCTGTGAATTTGATCCCTAAGTACTACAACTAGACCTATTATTTGAGAGAGTATAAATCATTCCTTAGGGTAATTTGAGTGGTATCACCAACACTCATAGATCCACATGTCCACTACAACCCTATTCCAGTCAAGAAGCCACAGACGACCTCAAGAAGAATCAATGATCCAGGAATCATTGCAGCATGCCACTGTGGAGCCGAATACGAGACAAATACTCGGCGTCGATCGAAACTCACACTGCAACATCGATCGATAGTGCCCAGCAAAAATCGACCGACGCAGTAGGAGAAGAATCGGTCAGCAATAGTCAATGAGAATGGGAAAACGATTACTACAATCCCACTATGGCAGCACACACAGAGGAGTATGATGAAGATTATGAGGAAGAACGAGCTATAGAGCAAATAGCAATTCTTGACGAGGAAGATAGACTTCTCCATCATTCCTCTTGGAAAAAGATGTCGCCATCGATCGACAGGAACGGTTCAACATCGATCGACACTCAACTTCATCAACCAAACCGCCTTCGAGCATCGACCAACATCGCCTATTACCCATCGATCGACACTAACGTCGACGCTACCCGAGATGGAGATTACTCAATTGGAAGTTGGGCCGACGATCGCCATCACGAGAGCTACGCAGAAAAGATAACATACCGTGATCAAAGAGCTGATGAACTTCATGAGGGTTTCACATTTGAGGAATTTCTCAACATGCAAAAACGCGATGAAACAGATCAGAAACGAGCAGAAGCTGTTTGGGTAAGAACACATTTCAGCCATCCGATCGACAGAGCGATTCTTCCATCAATCAACATCAATCCTTCAACATCGATCGACATCAACCATACAACATCGATCGATATCCGTCCAAAACCAAAAACCCCTGTAAGCGAAAAACATAAATGTGATAACCAATATCTAACTTCAGACGAATTTGGTATTTGCAGAGACCCAAATGGCAACGCAAGAGCAATCGATGGACGTACTCTGCATGTATCTCGAGAGGATATTGCAGACATCCTTCAGACGGCTAATCGAGCAGACAACCTCTTCGTGCAACAACACAATTTCCAGAACACCAGCAGAAGGTTACAAAGGAGTTGTATGACACAGCTGGTGGCATAGATAAAGGCTTCAAACAGAGGTCTCGGCATCCTACTGGACCATCGATTGACGTTGACGTCTCAACATCGGTCGACAGACGTCCTGAATTTGGCATAAGAGCCTTTGATCTTTTCAATACTAGGAAATTCTACTGGGAAGAGAAGGATGAGTATGGAATCTACAGAGATGATCAGTGATACGGCAGAGACGTAGATGGACGCACCATTCGCGTTCACAACAAAGATATCAGAAGAATTCTCGAAAGAGCTTCGAGAGATGACCCAACTACATATGTCTTCCAGAACATGCTAGCTCATTCACTCAAACCAAGCTAGTACCAGAGATCTACACCAAGGACGAGATCAATGAGATGTTCTATGGAATGTGCGGAGAACAAGAGAACAACAAAGAAGACTTCCAGATGTAGCTTGATGGAGTCTACTATCCATTGAATGATAGTATCAGTTGGCTAACTACTTGCATGGCAGAGATGAGGCAAGACATAGCCAGAATTCAGCGTGCGACCGACGTTTCTCGTCCTACATCGATCGACAGTCACTTACCAGTCTTGATCGACAACCGCTTACCAGCATCGGTCGACGACAATCCACCACACTCACATACGATGAAGTCTCAACCAGATTTTCACACAAGGGAAGAGATAGATCAGTTGGTAGAAGGGATCTAGAGAGCTCTGGAAACTACAGAAGAGAGGCTTGATAGGAGATGTGATGACATCTAATTCCCGATGGACCTCACCATTAGTGCTTTGACTTCCAAGATATAAGCTATTCAAGGGGAATTAGTGGAGATTCAGAGTTACATTGCCCGACGACCAGAAGCATCATCATCGATCGACAGATGCAACAATAAATTGACCAACATTCACAGACAGAGATCGGTCGATGAAGCTTCAAACCGAAGGGGGCTAGTATAAAAGGTGACATCGGATATGTCTAATACACACAACCGTGAAGATGAGATCTCAGCTGACACATACGCCACAGTTATGAGACATCAGTTCAATCTTGAGAGTCTTGGAGATAGATTGCAGAAGATAGAAGATGCAACAAAAATAATGAAGGAAAAATGGCGCAGAGGAGATGAAGCAATGCGAGACTTCACTGGTACATGGTTCAACAAGCACAAAGAAGAGATGGAGACTTGTTTCCCAACAAGTGCCAGCTTTCAACATCACTAGCCCAAATCACCTCCAAAGTCAAGCTAAATGACTATAACAAAGCGCTGAGTGAGAGGCAACCCACTATTAGGTAATATTTATTTGGTTTTTATTAATCTACTATTTATGTTGGTTTTTAATTATTGCAGGTCATTATATATATATATATATATAAAAAAAGAAATCCGAGTAGACGATTGCCGTGAGTATTGACCGACGAGACACTGTCGACATCGATCGACAGAGCATCACCTGCCGCGACCGATATCAACATCCTTACATCGGTCGACAATCATTCCGGTCTGGTATATCGTTCTAACTTGTTACATTACGTAGTTATGATTTAATTATCACCATAACTCCTACTGAGTTTACACTAGTGACAGTGTAGTTTAAGTCTGGGGGAGGTTTACTGATATTAGTTTATTCATGAATTTTAAAAGTATTTTCAAACATAAAGTTTTTATTGAGTCAAGAAGGGGATAATGAACTTATTAGATTTTTGTTTGTTATCTAACCACTCTTAAGCACAATTCTAGACTTTCTGATTGCAGATAGTACTAAAGATACTAAAGTGGATCAACCTGTCAACTATGTTACACTTGCTGAGATTGTTTGAAGGAACCAAAGCTGACCTCCAACACTAAACTTGACACAACTGCTTGTCTTGGGGCTTGGTATACATGGGATCGGATTCCCTCGGGCGAGTTTATCGCTTCGCAGAAATATTCCATTTTCCTTCGATCTTCGTGTTTATCTTTGGAAACTTCACATTTATCCTCCGAACTTGATATTTATCTTCTCCTGCAGAATAAAAGATAAACCGTCATAATGATTGGGTTTGATTTCGTATAACATCGTGAGTGGGCTTTTAACCGCGTTCAGGACCCTTTGGGGCCGTTTTCTGACATAAGCATTTTTATAATTTATCGAAAGAGCGCTTCCGAAACGACGTCGATTCCGAAGAAAGTTCAAATTTCTCGTATAGTGGAGGCAGTTCAAGGTGTTTAGTTAACCGTTGCCGTTTTATACGATCAATTCGGATTTCATACGAGATAACGAGTTCTTACGGTTTTTAAATTGTAAAGTTCCAATGGTGACTACGATCGAGATGAAACAAGAGAGAGTTCGATCCGGTCTCGAAGGAGGGAGCTACGAGGACGGGATGAAGATAGATTAGTTGATCCAACTCGCCAAACGGGCAAGTTGGACTGCTTGTTCGGTCCAACTCACCCGTTCGGCGGGTTGGATGACTTGTTCGGTCCAACTCACCGAACGGACGAGTTGGAAGGTTCATTCTGTCCAACTCGCCGAACGGGCGAGTTGGACGACGGAGCCTTATAGTTGTTTCGCTGTTTGTGATTCGTTCGTCCGAGGCCTAGAGTAACCTTTGTTGAGGACTTATCGTATGAATCCTTTTCGGAATTGATACGAAACTCGATTTAGGTTTTTCCGCTCTTCTTCTTTTTTAAAAGTTTATCTTTCTTTTTCAAAGAGGACATTGGCGCATGAAATTTCTGACGTTGATTCCGTCGTAACCGATTTTGACCCCAACAAATGTCATGAGGACAACTCAATCTTTCAGAGATTACAAGAAGTGTCGATCGAAACAGGAGTCTGTGTCAATCGAAGCTGAGGCCGGATCACCAGTACCAGTTTCGTCCACTGCTCGGCTATCCAGATACATGCTGTCCATCTCCCTTTGCCATAATGGGATTGACAATCTGTCCTTGGTTCTGTTCGACCCTTTGTATAGCCTCATCTCTCTGTTGAACTGGCTTCTTGAAACATTCCTTCATATCTCGGGCCCAGAATACAGTTGCATGCTCATTAGCTTGCACGATCATTTCATAGAAATATTATTATTTGATTGTATTATTTCGGTATGGCATTTAAAATAATTTCTTCTTTGAATAATACAGTATAACAGTTTTATGTAAAAAAAAACTACTCTTTACAAATATGTCAATCTTATTATATATGTCGACATATTTGACATCTCGAGTAACCCCAAACTAGATCTTGAGTACAACCTAATTAATGATGATTAGGATCGCTGTCAGCAATTCATCATGCTTATCGCTTTTAAATTTTTTATAACTATATCAAGGTTTCAGGGTTACACGTCAAACATTTATTGTCTCATCTCCTTGAAACGTTGTAAATACAAAGTATGTACCCAAATTAAATCTTTGTTAAATTCAGCAGTCATATATTATCTTATCATACAGCATATTACATGTCCGTATTATTTTGACAAGATATAATTGACGTGGTAATTGCTATGTTACATGGAATCAGAAACGGATACGTGAAAACGGAAGCGTTAAAGAAATTTTTTCAAAAAAATAGGAAGCGGGTACGTGTTGGAAGCGTATATATATTTTTATTTATATTCATATATATAAATATATATATATTGTAAATCATCAAATAAAATAAACTTCAGAAAAAGCAAGAGTGTCTAAAGTAAACCACCCACAAATCATAGTACAAAGTCTTGATAATAAGTAATTCAACAAATATTTACAAGAAACGTTAACTTCAGTTTCATAATCCAAATTTAATTTACACCAACCGTTCAATCATTGAACCATATAAAAAAGAAAGGTTCATGTTTTGCAAAAGACAAAAATAGAACAAAGAAATAAAATTTAAAGAGAATTACTTTGTTAGATCTTATGGTCCTATTAGAAAGAAGAAGAAAGATAGCAACTGTAGATCTTAAAATCCACACTAAGAATTTGATAGTGATCGGGAGTTTACTCAGGAGAAGATAAATGATGTAGGTAACAATATCTTTAGAACACAACGATATAATCAGTTTCCGGTAGACAAAAATGGACTTTATTGATGGATAAGATCGAATACAATGAGTAAAACAAGATCGAATGTTACAACGAGATTGCTTTAAGAGAAAAGATCTAAAGATGTATGAAAACAAGGTCGAAGTGTGGGTGTAGCTCTCTCTAGGGTTTTCAATGTGTCCCTTCCTTATGCGTCGACTTCCTCTTATAGCATGCTGCTCTCATGATGTTCGCAACTGCTCCGCGATCTCAGCAGTCGTTCCGCGATCTCCGGATCTTCAAAGTCTCCGTTTGGAGCTCGAGTGCTTGCTGTGGGCTTCAACTCTTCTCGGTCCATTTGATCGATTGTGGCCCATTAACAACATGACCAAAATTGGGTCCAACATTTGTTCCCCAGCCATTTTGGTTAATTTGGGTAACCGAAAGGGTGAAAACTGACGTAGCCCGGCGGCGTCGTGATTCTCAGGAAGTGGGACGTCACGCGCATCAGCTTGATTTGACTTGTCGACCATTTTCAGATCGTGTGGTTGTAATCGACAGTCCGTGGCCGATTAATTTTAAGTGCTTCGGGAACCGTTTTTATGTATATATATTATATTTTAATGAACAGATTGTCTTCTTCAACACTACGATTCTACTTTCTCTTTCATCGTCCTCCTCTTGGTGCTTTTTCCTGTTTCGAATCTATGACATCTGAGAAATTTGGTCCTCTTCTCCCGACGATCATCGAGGCGAAACATATCGAGAACCTCTACGAACTCTGGGGAATCGATTATGCCATCCAAATCGAAGCACCCAAAGATGACGAAACTCCAGAGACTGTGAGGCCGGGGTATTGTGGGGCCTACACGTCACATTTCGAAGACGGAGGCTTGTCATTTCCTCTTCCTCGCTTCCTTCCTGAGGCGCTTGCGGAGCTTGGGATGGCTTTTGCCCAAATGGCATCTAATTTCTGGCGCTACTTCTTGGCCTCGTGGATCCGAGCTAGGGAGGGGGGTCTCAAGTTTGGCCTCGAGGAATTAAACCAACTGTTTTCTATTAAGAAGAACAGTGGCTTTCGTGGCACCATGATTCTCGCTCCTCGACCCGGCCATTCTATTATAGACCGTATTCCAAACAGGGATGAACGGTAGAGGGAGAAATTTTTTCGTTTTCAAGATTAACCCGGAGTCGGTTGGCGACTTCGATTTCGGGAGGATCCCTAGGGAGTGGTCCGACGAGATTGGTAAGTTTTTAAAGTTTCTTCTTTTTTTATTTTCTTTTTCTCGGAGAATTCTACTCTCCGATCTCTTTTGGCGTTCTTTAACCTTTCTTCGCTTATTTGTAGAGCTCTTTGGTCATGCACCTATATGACTCCCGAGCTTCGCGGACTGATTACCACTCTGTGGTGAGGTAGCCCTCAATGTCTCTCATTTACCGTAGATCGAATTCGAGCTGTTTACGCTCTTCCACCGGGTGAAAACCGTGCTACTCCTACTGGTCCGGCGGTCCCTATTCGACCGGGAAAAGGTCGTCGTAACAAGAGTATGCTGATTTTTCTTCTTCTCTCTTTTTCAGAAAGATTCGAATGTTTGGGCGTCGCTCAATTCCCCAAATATGTTTCGTTCAGGGGCGAGGGAGAAGGAGGCGCTATCCGATCGTCCTGACGAGTCTTCCGAAGTTGGATCGTTGGAGCGAGCTCAGAAAGCCCGACGTGGACCGACCCTTAGGTCGAGATCGCAGGCTCAATCTCCCGGTCTTTTGGCTAGGCCGGTGTCGATCGCCATTTCCGTGGGTGGGGCTCAAAGGGTGCCGAACACTTCAATCGGTTTTGTCTGTGATCGAGCTCTTGACAATGACTTTGATTCATCGACTCACCGACGCCGACGTCGAGCTCTAGAAGAGATCAATTCTGTGAGTTCGAATTTCCCGAGCTCGGGGCTTCCTCCGCTGTTGCGAGCTTCTGGTGAAGGTACTTCTCAAGTCGACCCGAGCGCTTTTCTTCCGGACGTGTAAGAGACCTCTTCGTGGAGATTTTCGTACGACAACGAGGTACTAATCCTTGAGAACCCCGAGAGTCTTGCTCTGGTTTGGCGTAAGATCAGAGATAAGGGATGCGAGCTTCCTTCTCTGGATGACATGCGTGAGCGTGATGCTTACGTGCGGATGGCGGTCGCGAATGCTAAGGTAATCTATCTCGCGATTGCTTCTGATGTTCTGTCGGGTTAACTTATAATTTCCCGAACTATGTTGTTGCTTTTTCTTAGGCTATGGAGGCGAGCAATGAATACTCTACTTTGATGGAGAAGCGTTTGGCTGACTTTCCGAGCAAAGAGGAGGTCGGAGGTCATCTTCTCACGATTCAACAGCTCTGAGGTGAGTTGGAGACCGCTTGAGTGACGGAGAAGCAACATGAGGTCGAGGTCGAGGGATTGAAGGGGAAGTTGGCTGCTACCGAGGCAGAGAAGGTTGCTATCCAGAATGACCTCGACTTGATGAAGGAGAAGCATATACGGGAGATCGAAGGTCGCGAGGCGACAGCTTTCAAGGAACGCAGTCTTGCTCGTCGTTCTCTTTCCCGGGAGTATGACGCGGTTATGGCCGTGGTGCGAGCTCGTATTGAGGCTTTGACTAAGTACAGCGAAGGTGGTTTCAAGCTCGAAGAGGTGTTGGGACGTCTTAGGGACCGGGAGATCTCGCTCGATCTTGATTATGGTGTTGCTTCGGTGTCGGATCCTTCACTTAGTCACCTCGAGCTTCCTGAGGTTTCTGGTGATTCGGCTGATCAAGAATGATGCGAAAGTTAACCCGCTTGCTTTGGAGTTTGTAGTTTTTGTTGTGTTTTTATTTTGTCTTTATGGTTTGTTGAAGAAACATATATATGTCTTCAAAATGGATTATCGGGTTAATGTCTTTCTTAAATGAATGTTTTGTTCAACTTTAGCTTCATTGAGCTTGTTTGTTTTAACATTTAGAAGGTGTGGAACATAGACTGATCAGGAATCTGTTTGGTGGGCCTTTATAAGGCCTGATGACATGATCAATTGGGTGGGTTATGCTAGTAGTTCAAGACTTCTGAGTGATAGAACAAAAGTTTGTTTGGTTGTTTGGGTTGCGCTAAGTGTCGAGCTACCTACATACCCTCTTCAAGGGATCAAGCCTATTCGTAGTTCTGTTGCATTTTACTGAGCTGTTGGTGCCTGTAGCCTCCCAGCTCGAAGCTCGATGGACTTGGTCGAGGTTCGGGTTTGTTCTATTTGTAGTATTTCTTTAAGTTGTAAGCGTTCCAAGGTCTCATCTCGGGGAGACCGGTTTTGCATTTTTCTAGTTCGTAGACTCCGGTTCGGATTTCTTTGGCTACTTTGTATGGACCTTCCCATCTTGTCCCCAATTTTTCCTGCTCCCGGTTCCTTTGTTCCGTCGAATACCTTCCGAATGACTAGGTTCACGTACGGAGAAGACGCGGTTTCTTACGTTGGAGTTGTAATAACGTGCCACGGCTTATTGGTAATTTTGTACACGTACTGCCACTTTTTCTCGTCGTTCCTCGATCATGTCTAACTGGTGGATCAATAGCTATTCGTTGAGTTTGACGTCTTCTGGACATATTCCTCGTCGCTGACTCAGGACCTCGATTTCGGTTGGGATTACGGCTTCGATTCCGTAAGATAGCGAAAATGGTGTTTCTTGGGTTGCTGTGTCGGGGGTTGTTCGGTAGGCCCACATGACGCCATGCAGTTCTTCATCCCACCTCTCTTTCTTGAGGCCGAGTCTTTTCTTGAGGTTGTTCATTATAGTTTTATTTGCAGCTTCGGCATGACCGTTGCACTTTGGATATCGGGGGTTCGCGGCCTTAATCTTGATTTTCCACTTTACGCAAAAATCGTTGAATATCTTTTAGATGAATTGTGGTCCATTGTCGGTTACTATCTCGTACGGTAAACCATGTCGACAAATAATGTTTTTCCAAATGAAGATGGTTACCGTCGTAGAGGTGACGTTGGAGAATGCTTCGGCTTCGATCCACTTGGTAAAATAGTCGGTTAATACCAGAAGGAATCGTAATTGGGCCGGCCCAGAAGGTACTAGCGGGCCTACTATATCCATGGACCATTTCATAAAAGGGTATGGTGAAGATATCGTAGACAATTTTTGAGTCGGTTGATGTATCATTGGTGCGTGCCTTTGGCATTTGTCGCATTTTAGTGCAAATTGCTCGCTGTCATCGGCGATCGTTGGCCAAAAGTAGCCTAGCTTCTTTATCCTGATTGCTAGGGATCGCCCGCCACAGTGGCTTCCGCGCATGATCCCCCATGAGTTTGCTTTAGGATTGTGAATGCGTCTTAGGGTGACACCCCTAACAAATAGAGTTCGTCCAGGCTTCTTTTGTACACTTTTTTCTTCCATAATACAATAACGCGAGCTCCGGGCTTTTATTTTTCGAGCTTCCCATCTTTCCGCGGGGAGCTCGCAGTCTTTTATGTATTTAACTATTGGGATTCTCCAGTCTGGTCTGGCTTCAAGCTCTTAAGGTGTAGTGTGCTTTGATGTTAGTTTCGTGAATGGCCTCTTTGGGGATAGTTGCGGTGGTCGCTGCTCTTCTAGTCCTGACGCGTGACGTGCTTGGGGTTGATTGATCGTTGAGCTCACCGCTGGTTTCGTCGTCGAGATCCTGGCTTTCTCTCTGTGCTCTGCTTCGTGTAGTGATTACACCGATGCGAGGGAGGTTGTCTCCTTGAAGGTCGATTCCTTTGCATGGGAGATCTATGCTAGGATTTTCTATTCCTTCTACCGGTTTTATTCTTTTTTATCTCTGGATTGGAAGTCGAAGCTAGCGCAGCTAGAGCGACGGCCGATGTGTTATCTCTTCTCGGGATTTTTGTGAGTTCGAATTTGTCGAATTGTTGAGCAATCTCTTGTAGGACTGCGAGATATGCTTCCATTCTTTCGTTTTTTGCTTCATATTCTCCGTGGAATTGGCTTGTGACTAACTGCGAGTCGCTGAAGGCGTTAATTTCCCGGGCACCGACGCTTCGTGCGAGTCGTAAGCCGGCGATCAGGGATTCGTATTCGGCTTCGTTGTTTGCTGCGCTGAATCCCAGGCGAAATGATTGCTCGATCATTTCTCCCGTCGGGGATTCGAGTTATATCCCGATCACGGACCCCTGTCTCAACGAGGCCCCATCGACATGTAATTTCCATGCCTGGGTATTCGATCTCACGTTATCCTCTTTCGGGATGAGTTTGATTACGAAATCAGCTAGCACATGCGCTTTCGAGCTCGCTCGTCATTTGTATTCGTTGTCGTATTCGCTGAGCTCGATCGCCCATTTTACCAATCTTCCTGATTGGCTTGGATTGTGGAGCACTGTCCGCAGGGGTTGTGATGTCATGACCGTGATCGAATGCGATTGAAAGTAAGGTCTTAATTTTCGAGCCGCGGTTACTACTGCTAGCGCTAGCTTTTCCATCACGGGGTATCTGGTTTCGGCGTCCACCAACGATCTACTTACATAGTATATCAGTCTTTGTTCTCCGCTTACTTCGCGGATTAGCACTCTGATCACTGCGTGTTCGGAGGTTGTGACGTATAAAAAGAGGGTCTCTCCTATGATTGGTTTTGACAGTACGGGCTGCTCGCTGATATATGCCTTAAGTTCTTTTAGGGCGGAGTCACATTCGGTGTTTCATTCGAACTTCTTGTTTCCTTTCAATAGCTTGTAGAAAGGAAGGCATCTGTCGGTTGACCTGGAAATTAAACGGTTCAATGCAGCTATTTTGCCGGTAAGGAGTTTTACCTCTCAGATCGATCTCGGAGGTAGGGTATCGATGAGCGCCGCGATCTGTTTCGGGTTGGCTTCGATTCCCCTTTCGGTCACGAGGTATCCGAGGAACTCTTCGGAGGCTACTCCGAAAGTGCATTTTGTAGGGTTCAGTTTCATCCCGAACCTGTTGAGAATGTTGAAACACTCGTGAAGTTGTAGAACGTGGTCATTGGCTTTTGATGATTTTACTAGCATGTCGTCTACGTAAACCTCCATCGTTCTTCCGAGTTGCGTGGAGAACATCTTATTTACTGGCTTTGATAAGTAGCTTCGGCTTTCTTTAATCCGAACGGCATCACTTTGTAGCAATAGGTACCCCGCTCGGTGATGAATTTTTTTATTTCCTGGTCGTCGGGGTTCATGAGTGCAATACCCAGTCTTAAAATTAAAAAAAAAAAAAAAAAAAAAAAAACAAAACAAAACCCTAGTTTTTGTTTTATGGAATTTCTCGGGGAAGCCGAAGGCTCGGGAAATTTTTATCCTCAAGGTTAAGATTATTCTAGAGTCCATTAAAAATATTTAGCTCATCAGAACGGGAGCGGAAAAATATTCGGGATTGATCGCGGGACGAAAATTCACCAGAAGGGCCGAAATCGCGCAAATCGACCGAGAAGCTCGAGGTGGCTTGATCTAAGGGATCAGGACTTGGTGTCAACCATTTAACCTGCTAATTTTCAACAGAAGAAGGAGGTGTAGACGTGCATGAAGCAGTTCCATGCAGCTTGACACATGGAAGCACGAGGTGTCGCAATACCTGCGATCTGCGCATGCGAACCGACATGCAGAGGCCCGTGTGTCGCGATGCATGAACACCAGACATGCTGAAGGGCAAGTGGACGTGGAGGTGTCTTCTGGCATGGCTAGTGAGCATGCAACAGGGCATGTTGATGCCCATGTGTCGCCACGCATGCGACCGGAAGCATGCATGACGACACACAAGCGATCAGGTGGCTCATTCTTATTGGCCGGCAACTTCTATATATACCCAGCTACCCTGGTTCATTTTTACTCATTCAGACACACCAAGGACACTCCAAAACGTGGCTTAGAGAGAGAGGGAGAGAGAGAGAGAGAGAGAGAGAGAGAGAGAAGAGAGAGAGAGAGAGAGAGAGAGAGAGAGAGAGAGAAGTGTATAGATATTTTTCGAAGACTGATAAACTGCCGGGAAGTTCCGAAAGACTGTCCAGAAGAAAAAGAAGGTTCTTTCCGAGTTCTGATCAGTCCAGACCAGTTCATTCAAGACATTTAGGTTGGGTTTTGGGATTTAGCATCACGGTACCAAGACGAAGAATTGGAGGGGATAAAAGGGGTTTGGTCAACATCCGGAATCAAAGAGTCGAGCCACATCGCTTAATCACTGTGACTCACAGTTAATTGTTTGTTAACGAATTTTTAATGCAGGTTCCTGACATCGGAGACGGCTTCCGAGCTAGGATAGCCGGACCGGTCTAGGTGTCAGTTTGTGGATCCGAGGGTTGAGACGATGTCTGGGCTAAGTGGATAGCAAGACTAGTCTAAGCACCCGGGTTATTGTGATTGTGTGATTATTATATGTTGTTATGGTATGTACCTCGTGTTGGTACTGTTGTGTGAGAACCCCGTGGTGATCCTAGTAGTAGTTTGCAGGTCATTGCTTCCTCAAATGGTACCACTAAACCGGTCGTGGTCTGGAAAGTTGTGGGCTCGGTTTAACTTGGCTTGACAGCCCCCGGCGAGTCCGATAGAGGACCGGGGCACGTAGATTCCGATTGAAGACCGTGACTGGGCGATTCTCGAGCGCCTACGCCTGTGTGGTGTAATAGTGAAGGGATTGCCGGTGTCCCTTATGTGGAGGAAGAATGATTTTGTTGGGCTTGTGAACTTCATGTTTTATATATATAAAATAAAGTATGTTTTATATTCGTGACCTGTTGAATCTGATATTAGGTTAGTCCAACCTAACACAACTCTATGATTCGATACGGGTTGAAAAGCCTCAGCCGAAGATTAGAGGAAACGAGTTTTGAATGGATATTCTGGGTTACAGAATTATGTTTTGTGACTTGAAATGTCTATTCTCAACCCGTTGTAACACTTCCGGACTTGGCAGAGGAAGGTCGTTTGGGCATGTTCTTGTTTGATTGTTGCTTGAATGGTTGACCGATGTCTAAAAACGGTTCTGGGGTGTTATAGAGGTGGTATCAGAGCATGGTTTAGATCATGCGGTCAATCACATACTTTCCGTGTTTTATCGAGTCAAATGTGTCGCAAAAGATGTATTAGAAAACCAGCAGAGTTCCGCTCTAATTAGTATTCTAAATAGGAATTCCTTGTTTGTGGATTGCAGATGGCAAGAAGGGGAAGGAGTGATGGGGGACAAGATTGGATGCTGGGTATAGACAGAGTCTCAAGAAGAAGAGGATTGGGATATGAATCCGAGGGAAGGGTGCAAACACTGGCGCACACCAACCAAGGATCCAGTGAAGAAAACGTAAGAAGAAACAACAATTTGTTTGGACATGATCAAGAGATACCACCAAAAGAAAACTTTCCACCAAACTGTACTGTAAGGGGAAGACCAGAAACAGGTGATAGCGAGTCAATTGTCCAAGGACCTAGACCAGTGAGGCGGAACAACCCGATTGAACCAGAAGTTCATGATAAACCACAACAAGGAGTAGGAATGGAGCACACTCTGAAGATGCTTCTTGACGTGATAGTGAGGTCACTGCAACAACCTTAGGTGCAACCTCAGCCATTTATGCCACCACAACCTACAGTGGCTACACCGACGTTACCGTTGATAACTGCCATGAAGAATATGAAGACACCACATTTTGAAGGCGGGACAGATCCATTTCAAGCCGACTAGTGGCTTCGAACTATGGAGAAAAACTTTGAGACCCTGACGTGTTCTGAAGAGTCTAAGAAGAAAATGGCAGTATATTACTTAGACAAAGACGCAGCAAAATGGTGGGAGAGTAGGGATCGCCGAGTGGGATATATGGTCACCACTTGGGCGGCATTCAAACAAGAATTTGAACGCAATTACTTAACTCCTGAATCCAAGCGAAGGCTTCAAGGCCAGTTTGCACACTTGGTACAAGGAGATAAGAAGGTTAGAGAATATGAATCTAAATTTATGCGACTGCGACGACACGTGCTGCGAGGACAAGATGATGGGGAGACCATGATATCCAACTTTCTGTTTGGTCTAAAACCAGAGTTGGAAAATAGACTGGCAGTCGGGAACTACGAGAGTCTCACCGAGCTAGTGGAAAAGGTTGTGAATGTGGAGATCAGATTGGAAGCTGAGAAGGCGGCAAGTAAGAAATTCAAGCAGCATCAAGAAGGAAAGTATGGTGGAAACCAAAGATCTTTTAAGGGTAAAGATAAGGAAAAGGAATCGGGAGGGCTAAGTCGACGATCTTTGTTCACATGAAAATGCTTTAATTGTGGCAAGATATGCCATAAGCAAGTGAATGCTTCGGGAAGAAACATGGATCCTTTCAGTCAAACTCCTACAATCCTACATGTTTCACGTGTGGAAAGAAAGGGCACATCTCTACCCAGTGCAGCGTCAACCGTCCTATCCCAGATACGCCAATCACTGTCCATCCTCCTCTAGCTCCACCTGCAATCGCACCAGCGCCAAAAAGGCAAGCTATAGGAGGTAGAGTTTACGCTTTAGAACTAGATGATCCTAAACCTCCAGGCCCATCTACAGGTCCCATCACAGGTATTTGGGTTCTATAACCTTACTAATTTGACTTTGTGTTGTGTGATTGCTTGTGATGGATTGGTTAATTTCTATTGGATAATTATTATGTTGTTGATATATATTGATGTTGTGGCAGGAACTTTACATGTTACGGGGCGTCCCACACATGTATTGTTCGACTCCGGGGCAACACATAGTTTTGAGACCCCTGAGGTAGCTGCCGAGTTTGTGGGATCATTTGTGATTGACAGGATGGATGTGACTGTAATGACTCCCGGAGACCAAATCCAAGCAAGAGAATGCATTAGAAGAGTTCCGTTAGTCATTTCGAGAATATGTTCTTGGCAGATTTGTTGGTGGTGCCCTTAAAGGGATATGAGGCTATTCTGGGCATGGATTGGTTATCAGGCTATCGGGCTCAATTAGATTGTGGAAAAGGTTGTATTTTGTTCAAGGAGAAGGGGAAACGACAAATAGTGTTCTATGGGATCAGTCCAAGCAAGTATATGTCTTTAGTAGCTGCCTTGAGAGTGGAAGATTTGCTCAAGGATGGAGAAGCGTATCTGGTAACAGTAACTGCTAATGAAGGACCCGCTAGCAATGGAGTTGAAATTACGGATATTGCAGCCGTACAAGAGTTTGAGCATGTGTTTGCGGCGTTAAAAGAGTTACCTCCACCTCGGAGTAACCCTTTCACAATTAACTTGGAACCTGGAGCTAAGCCGATAGCAAAGGCTCCTTACCGCATGTCACCCGCAGAGTTAGCAGAGTTGAAGAAACAACTTGAAGATTTAATGGAGAAAGGTTTCATAAGACCTAGCTCTTCACCATGGGAAGCTCCGGTCATATTTGTCAAGAAGAAGGATGGTAGCATGCGACTTTGCATTGATTATCGAGGAATCAACAATATCACCATCAAAGATAAGTATCCTCTTCCGAGGATAGACGAGTTGTTGGATCAGCTAAGGGGAGCAAGTTGGTTTTCGAAGATCGACTTGGCGTCGGGCTATCATCTGATTCCAATTTCAGAAGGTGATGTCATGAAGACTACGTTTAGAACTCGTTATGGACAACACGAGTTCATAGTAATGCCTTTTGGACTTACTAACGCACCGGCGGCCTTCATGAGATTGATGAATGAATTCTTCCACGATTATCTCGACAAGTTCGTGATAATCTTCATCGATGACATTTTAATATATTCCAAGACAGAGGCCGAGCACAAAGCACACTTGAAGCTAGTGTTGGAACGGTTAAGGAACCAAAAGTTGTATGCCAAGTTCAGCAAGTGTTCTTTCTGGAAAAGAAAAATCGGGTTCTTGGGCCACCGAGTGTCTGGGGAAGGAGTTTCCGTAGATTCGGAAAAGGTGAAAGCCATTGAGGAATGGTAAAGACCATCAACGGTAACCGAGGTAAGAAGTTTCCTTGGGTTAGCCGGGTATTATCGAAAGTTCGTCAAGAACTTTTCTTCTATCGCTAAGCCCCTGACAAAGTTGATTGGAAAAGGAGTTTCGTTCATCTGGGGAAAAGAAACGGAGGAAGCATTTCAGAGACTGAAGAAAGCTTTGACCACAACACTGGTATTGGCATTACCTGAATAAGGTAAACCTTACACTGTGTACGCAGATGCTTCTAGGGTTGGGTTGGGTTGGGTTGTGTGTTGATGCAGAAAGGCAAAGTAATTGCTTATGCATCAAGGCAACTCAGGAAGCATGAAGAGAACTATCCAACACAAGACTTAGAAATGGCGGAAGTGGTGTTTGCGTTAAGGATTTGGAGATCCTACTTATATGGAGAAGTCGTGGAAGTATTCACAGATCATAACAGTGTCACGTATTTGTTCACGCAGCCTGATCTGAACCTCCGACAAAGGCGATGGATGAATTTTGTGGCGGATTACAACCAGAAGATTCAATATCATCCAGGCAAAGTTAATGTAGTCGCAGATGCACTAAGTCGTAGAAAGTTGGCGTCCGATGTTGGAAAGGAAGTGGAAGTGTTATCGAATGAACTTAAGTTGATGACTTTATGGGCAATTGAAGGAGAGCCAAGTGAGCCATTAGGCATGCATGCAGTAAACCAGGTGGGTTTACTCGCACGGATCAGACAGGAGCAACAACGTGATGAAAAGTTAAAGAGAATTATTGAGGAAGTCAAGAGTCAAGAAGGTCCAAACCCAAGTGGCTATCATATGGCGCCAGATGGTACACTATTACTTAATGGGAGAATTTCAGTACCACAAGGAGAAGGGCTACGAGATGAGATTTTGAAGTCGCGCATCATTCGTTACTCAGTATCCACCCCGGGAGTACGAAAATGTATCGATATATCCGAAGGTATTATCATTGGCCAGGAATGAAGAAATCAGTGGCGCGATGGGTGGCACAATGTCAAACTTGTCAACAAGTCAAAGTGGAGCATCAGATTCCAGGAGGGTTGTTACAAAGCTTACTAGTACCTCAGTGGAAATGGGATTCCATATCCATGGATTTCATCACTGGGTTACCCCCGGCTCGAGGTAGATCAAATAACGCAATATGGGTGATTGTCGACAGACTGATGAAGGTGTCGCACTTGTTACCTATGAAGGAAACCAATAAGGTAGAAGTATTGGCAGAGATGTATGTGGACCAAATTGTGAGGTTGCATGGTGTGCCAACAGATATAGTCTCCGATCGAGATCCTAGATTCACCTCAAATTTTTGGAAGGCGTTACAAGAAGCAGTGGGATCTAAGTTATTCATAAGCACCGCGTATCATCCCGAGACGGACGGCCAAATCGAAAGAACCATTCGCACCATAGAGGATATGATGCGGATCTGTATATTGGATTGGGCGGGAAGCTGGGAAAAGCATTTACCATTAGTCGAATTCTCCTACAACAACAGCTTTCATTCTAGCATAGGTATGGCACCATATGAGGCGATTTATGGGATGCCATGTAAAACACCTTTATGCTGGACTGAAGTTGGAGAAAGAAGAGAGTTTGGACCCAGAATTGTAGAAGAGACGATGGAAAAGTTAGAGATTATTCAAACCAATATGAAGAAAGCGCAGGATAGACAAAAGAAGTACGCCGATCAATCAAGGCGAGAAGTGGTGTTCAGTATTGTTGATTGGGTTTATCAGAAAGTGTCAGCTCAGAAAGGAAAGGAGAGATTCGGGATGGTCAGGAAACTAGCTGTTAGATTCATTGAGCCTTACCAGATTGAAGAACGTATCAGAGAGGTAGCTTATCGTCTAAACCTACCTGGAGAGATGCAAATACATCTGGTATTTCACGTATCAATGCTGCGGAAACATGTTCATGATCTCAACGCTACTGAGACAGAGCAAATCGAAAACCTGCAAACAAACCTCACTTATCCAGAGGGGCCAATTCGAATACGTGAACCTCAGATACGAAGATTGAAGAATCGAGAAATTCCTCAAGTCCAAGTTTTCAAGGGTAAGCGGAACCGTATAGTTGTGACCTGGAATGATGAATCAAGATTCAAAGCGTTGCATCCAGAGTTCTTCCACGAAGATGTAGTAATGGAAGAAGGGGGATCATTGGATCCTTAGAGAATTCGGGGACGAATTCTAATAAGGGGAGGAGGATGTAATACCAAGTCTTAAAAAAAAAACAAAAAACCCTAATTTTGGTTTTATGGAATTTCTCGGGGAAGCTGAAGGCTCGGAAAATTTTTATCCTCAAGGTTAAGGTTAGTCTGGAGTCTATTAAAAAAATTTAGCTCATCAGAACGGGAGCGGAAAAATATTCGGGATTGATCGCGGGACGAAAATTCACCAGAAGGACCGAAATCGCGCAAATCGACCGAGAAGCTCGAGGTGGCTTGATCTAAGGGATCAGGACGTGGTGTCAACCATTTAACCTGCTGAGTGTCAACACAAGAAGGAGGTGTAGACGTGCATGAAGCAGTTCCATGCAGCTTGACACATAGAAGCACGAGGTGTCGCAATACCTGCGATCTGCGCATGCGAACCGGCATGCGAACCGACATGCAGAGGTCCGTGTGTCGCGATGCATGAACACCAGACATGCTGAAGGGCAAGTGGACGTGGAGGTTTCTTCTAGCATGGCTATAGAGCATGCAACAGGGAATGTGGACGCCCATGTGTCGCCACGCATGCGACCGGAAGCATGCAGGACGACACACAGGCGATCGGGTGGCTCATTCTTATTGGCCGGAAACTTCTATATATACCCAGCTACCCTGGTTCATTTTTACTCATTCAGACACACCAAGGACACTCCAAAACGTGGCTTAGAGAGAGAGAGAGAGAGATAGAAAGAAGTGAGGTGCTTTAGAAGTATAGATATTTTTCGAAGACCGATAAACTGCCCGGAAGTTCCAAAAGACTGTCCAGAAGAAAAAGAAGGTTTTTTTTTTTCATTTTTCTTAGACTTTAAAGTTTAAACACATTGAAATTTTCTCCGAATAACAACTATGGTGTTAAATATGAATTAGTAACACACTATAAAATGATCGAATTGATCTTTAACTATTGATTTGAATTAAATCTATAATCTCTTAATCTATCTACTGAAAATGTGTTTTAGTTTAGATTTTATAAAATTATCAAAACTTATTAGTCATTAGATTTTTTTCATTTTATATAAATAATAGTTCTTGCTCATTAGAAAGCGGTTCTATAAAAAGCATGAGAAACACAGTATTGTCAACACTTATGTTAATCAAAATCTTATGTTAATATGTTAATTAGGGTAAAACAGTTATACATATGTAGTAAGACCTCCAGTTAAATCTTGTAGAGTGAATTTGACAAACCATTGAATTACATAATGAACAAAGTTTAGTCAATGCAAAACCAGAAAACACTTATTCGGTCTTTGTAAACCAAAATGTGTAGTTAGTTTAATGATTTTTAGTGCACACTATAATTAATAATCTGTTGGTCAACGACCAACATATTACACAAATGACTGTGGTTTTTACTGGTTCAAACGCAGCGTTTGCGTTTGTAGTTGCCGGAGTTTGCGGATGCGGATAGTTGCGGTTTCTAGCGGTTTATAGAGATTTATACGACTTGTTCTTCGATTAGAAATTGGTGCGTTTGCGGATACTTATGACTGGTTAACTATCAAATGCAGCAGCGGTTAAATAATAAATTAACAATATTTACATTTTATATAATTATAAAAATATCAAAATCATAATATTATAATAAATATAAAAATTATTTTTAGAAAGTTATAGTTTTAAATTTTTAAAAATTATAGAAAGTAATTTTATTTTAAAATTTTATAATATTAATAAAATATAATAGATATATTTTAGTATTTTTATAATTCCAATTTAAAATTTTTATTGAATATTTTATTTGTATTTATATTGTTTAAAAAAAAAAAAATTATCTTCCCACAACCGCAAACGCTAATTGAAACCAACTTAAAAATTTATGAGGTTTAGAGCTGTTTAAAGCGATTTAGAGCGGGTTAAGTGATTGTTGCAAAACACCAACAACTGATACCAACCGCAAAAGCTGCATTTGCGGATGGTAACGGAAAACCAGTCATACCCTATGTTTTAGGAACTTGCTAGTCTGTGGGATATTCTGTTGGATTTTTCATAAGTTTATTATTTTGCATATATTTCATATAAACGTGTTAATTGATGTACTAATGAATTGGTACAAAATAACTTTTAACAGTAGGTAAAAAAAAGACTATGTACATTTTTCAAATATATATATATATATATTTTTTTTTTTTTAGCAGCAAACAGTTATTCTATTACTCAAACTTTAGGTGGTCTGGGTAACCCGACCGGAATAGAACAACCAACATAACATAAAATTCTATGAAAAGAAAGTGCATTCCTAGCTAACGAATCAGCAATCGCATTTTGTGTCGTTGGAAGGTAACTGATCTTGAAGTCTGAAAAACACAACCGGAGAGTTTGAATAACTTCCGGTTCAGTTGAGAAGTTAGGCCAAGCTTGTGGCTGTTATATCATTGCAATCAGGTCCTTGCAATATGTCTCACATCTCTGACAGGTCGAGTGTTGTATCTGAAAAATATATAGATATTTATATTTTGAAATTTTCTTATAAATTAAAAAAAAAATTCATATATATCTTTAGATATTAATTCTTCTTTAGCTATCGTTACAAGTTTTCTCCAAGAGTAACAAACGAAAAATTTATACATTACATTTTTTGTTTTTTTTGGTGTAACATTTTGGTATTTATAACGATACAAGGTTCAATTTTACTCATTTTTTCTTCTACCATAAAGAAAAAAATATCAATCTTTGTGACGAAAGTGTATATGAATATATATATATATATATATATATATATATATATATATATATAAAATATAGAAAGCACACAACACATCACCACCATAGGATTAGGTTTTGGCTCATTATGAATGGCTTACAAGTATGTAAGAAAAACGTTCAAAAGAGATAAGTAAGAACAAAACAAAAACAACTGATAAAAAATTTCAAAGGCAACGCTTTTTTGCAAAACGTCGCAATTACGCGGTCGCGAAGTAAACGACTCATTTGCTTTGCTCTAACTTGGCCTTCCTCTTCTCGTTGACGAAGAAGACGAGCATAGCTAGGACGGAGAAGACGCTGAAGCAGACGGAGGCAATATCGAGGCTCTTGTGGCGACCACTGATAGCCTGAACGCTGAAAAGATTAGTTGTCTTGGCCTCGTTCGTGCTTTGTCCAAAGGGAACTTCATAGTCTTTGGCATCAACTGCGTAGGTATGAACGAAGTAGGTCCCGGTGAGGATGTCGCAGTCGAGGGTATATTTAAATGATTGAGATGATTTATTATAGGCCCTGGTGATGATCTTGTGTGGGCAGGTCTTGTCTTTGAAAAGTTCATTTTCGGTCCTGCGCCATGGTCTGTCAACTTGGCTGACCGGAGCGTAGCATAGATTTACTTTGATGGTCGTAAAATTAGCCTGCTTTTTAGCTGTGGAGCTTAGCTTCCATGTAATGCTCAACTTGTCAATTCCGGCATCCAAAACTAAAATACAATAATTTAAATATTGATCAGCCTTGATGTTAGTAATTACTCAATTCTTCTAATTGATATTCGATAAGAAACGTTGTATCTTTTTTAAGACTCCAAAAACTAAATTAAACTTTAAAAGCTAGAGAGAGAGAGAGCGAGCTTACCTTTGACTTCGGTTGTTCCTCTGATGATCACCGCCCTCACCGGAACCGGCAGACCCACCATATCCACCAGATCTAACTTCAGCATTTACTATCCCTTCCACCTTTGTCATTTTCACCATTTCAAATTTAGATCTAAAAATTCAAATTTTTAGAAAGAAAGATTTGAACAGCCAGATCTTTAAAGAAACTTTTCTCCCTAAAGATTTTGGTTTGACGTGTCTTATTGTCGTGTTCATACGGCCCTTTACTGAAGCTCACCCGTCTCTCACTTACACCATGTCAGTCACCACGGATCTCGTTCACAGCCATCTCTGCAGGTTATAGATTTGAAACTTTATGTCTCTATCTTGCTTGCTTCGATGATATCCTTTGAGTGTTCTCTGGTGCCTTGTTCCGGCAAGCTCGCCTCTGTGCGACTCTCTGCAGTATGCAGTTTATGTTCTAGTATCACTCCTGCAAATGATAGTTTAAAGTTGCTTTCTCTGCAGTATGCAGTTGTTTCTATATTTTCAGTGTTTCTGGATTGTTTATCCTTTGTGAAGTATGATTTCCTCCCATATCTTCCATTCGGTTTGAGTGGTCGTGTTTCAGGGAGTAGTGCGCCCAACATTATGTATGCTTCCATGTTTGTTCTGTTAAAAGGCTCATCTATTTGGTGCTTTGTTGCCTCTGCTTGTGATGCCGAACTTCTGATTGTTAAATCTGCTTCTGTTGCGGTTTCAATCACGGGTGTTAGACCAGTATTCTGCATTCTTGTTACATGAATGATCTCTGAGTTGAGAAAAAGCTGATCATTCTTCTGGTTATAAAATCATCTTCACCAATTGAGAATAATCAGTTGTAAATGTGACCTGATATTGAAGCATATTCTTTATACACTGCATTGCCCATATTAGCGCTTCCACCTCCGAATGAAGAGGTGAGAGGCTAGTCTTGACATTTCTTGCCCCCACCAAACAGTGGAAACCTTCTAGTGTACTATACCAACTTTGTCCTGAAAAATCTCTTTATCCTTAAGATCCATCTGTAAAACACCATCTTCATGGGATTGATGGTAAGTTTGTACCCTTGACATGTTGGGCAGCTCTCTGTGTGTTTCAAACATGTGCTTCAACCTAAGTGTAGATTTTGTTTCCGCTAAAATTAGCGTTTCCCTAGGATCAATGTCCAAATTACTGAAAACTTTGTTGTTCCTTCCTTACCAAATGTACAAAAGTATCCATGCAAATTGATAATCATTCATTAGCGGGAGCACTCTCCAGAACTCATGATCCATATTTGTGAAGAGAGAACTAGTAAGAAAAATATATGTATTTAATGGTATCTTTGATAACGCCCAAACCTCACGTGCTGGTGGACATTTAAAAAAACATGGTTTATTAATTCCTCCATAGCTCCACATCTAGAACAACATAAATCCCTTTGTATCCCTCTCGCTTGAAAATTTTTCTCGACTGATATACACCCTGACACCAACTGTCATAAAAATGTTTTATCTTTGGTGGACACCAAACTTTCCAGCAGAAAGCTTTCAGTAGATCGACTGTGGATCCAAACACTATTGGTGGTTTTTTCTTATCCAGATATATCCGTTCAACTTGGTATCCTGATTTGACAGTGAATTTTCAATTATTTGTGAAATGCCATCCATCTCTATCCTTCATTTGAATCCTATTCACTGGTATGCTTTCTATAATTTCCGCATCTTGGGGATCCACCAAATATAATTTTGTTGTTGTTGAACAAAAATACTCTTTTAGTGTTTCAAAAAAAAGAACAATATACTCTTTAAATTCTAATATATATTTTTCTATGAAATTTCTAGAAAATACGCTTTTGTTATACTATTTGATCTCTTGTCTTAACTTAACAAATTGCTCATAATGTATGATATTTTTGTTTGATTTTTGAATCTCATGACTCAACGGTATGTAAAACTTTTTCATTACATACAAAACAGAATGTAGGAACCTATAGATAGAAACGCTGTGCTCTTATGGCACTTAGTTTTTGATGGAAATTTTCGTTCGTGTTTAGATATATGATTAATGAAGAGGTAAGATGTTTATTTATATGTAATGTATGGCTCAATCTGCAAGGATATGCATAATAAAATATATATATATATTCACGAAAGCCATTCCCTTTGAAAATTTTAAAAGATGATCTTGTGATAAATCTTTGGTAAATTGGTGTGCAAGGTTGTCAGTTAACATAATGTAATCCACCATAATGTAATCCACTCTAATCTTTTTATGTCGTCCTCTGATATGGAGAAACTTTATATTATATAAATTTTTCAGTGCAAAAGGTATAGATGATTAACAGTCACATTGTATGCGTACTGGCATGACTGATTTGTCCAAAATTGGAATATCTTCCTAGAAACTTCAAAGTCATTAATGCTTCTTATTCTTCTGCTTTTATAAAATAATTAAATCATATTTCATAGTTGATCAGCCAATAATAATTGTTAGGAACATTTTCAAGATATTACTGCACTTGTAAGAGAAGGCATATCCACTTTTTGTAGTGATTTGAGAATGATATCCAGTTTTCATCGTTGTTCCTTCCAATACTGCATGTTCTTTACTGTAGTTTAACCACATAAGATTTTAATGTATCACAAATCATTTAATATCTTCGTTATAATTTTCTAGTGTGTAGGTCCTGTATAATTTGTTAAGTATATCAAATTTTCTATTACCCATGCATACTCCACTTATGGCACTGCTTCACCTACATTTTTAGACAAGTGATGGTGTATGTCTACATGAGTTTTTGCAGTTTTATTTAATTAGTTCTTAAACAGTTAAAAAAATTTTCAGCTTAACGATTTTGAGATAAAATTATCTTGTCAAACTCTTTATGATATTAATTTCAAGGATAAAATCGGCTAGACCAATGTCTTTCATGTGGATTGTACACTTGGTCGACAAGAAAACTAAAGGCAAGAGAAATTGAATACTTTGGCTACTATTTAAAATAATCTCTTCTGGTTAATTGTATGATTTCAATTTCTTAATTTAAGGCATATTTTTACAGATTATTTTCCAACTTGTTTTTCTTTTCATTTAAGTTGCAATCTGCTTCAAGACAACTAGAAGAACATATATGATGAATTTTATATAAAGTCTCACTGCAATATTGTATTATTTACCCTATATCAATAGACTAGCAACTTTTCTAGTTTCAAAAAGAAAAAAAGTGTTGACATGGCTTTGGAAAAATGTGACATGGCAATAAGTAATTGTGACATGTACAGTTTTATTTATAAAATTCTATATATATATATATATATATATATATATATATATTTGGTAAGTTTTTTTTAATATGATAATACCTATTATCTTCTATATCACCATTAAAGCAAATTATTTTTATTTTTATTTTGGCAAAACTATTAAAATATATTATAATAATAACTCATATATTACAATTAAATTAATATATATATATATATATATAATATAGATATATATATATATATTTCTATATTACATTAACAAAAAATAAACTAAATGGTAAATATAGTTATATATATATATATATATATTTCTTATATATCGTATTTTGTATAAACATATAAATATCTCTCGACTCCATATGTGATACATCAGGCCACCACGCAAGAAAAAAAAGAAGCAAGGAAAAAAAGTGTAGTTGATTAATTAAATATACATCATTAGTAGTGCTACAATTTCTAACAATTGTTTTTTGTTCACTTCGTCTAGGTGTGATATTGTAAATGCTAAGAACACTAAGTGCCTTAAACCTTCATTGCGTCTATCAACAGAAAATCTCGATCTTTACATGAGGTAGTTTTGAATTTATTTCAGACGTTTCTAGAGTTCTTACAAAGTGTTGTCCATTGAGTTAATATGATTTATGTTATCTTTTTACTTTGGCTAGATACTTGGTGAGGAAAGGATTTTCATCCCGAATTAAATGTAAGATATTTGGCAGTCATTTTAACACTAAGATCATTAAGACTTTTGAGCTCGAGGTGATCATTTTTTCTGATTATATCTAAAAGGAAAGATTACTATAATAACATTAATTCATCTTTTTATTACTAGGTTAGCTTATAATTTCTTTTAATTACTATACTATTTTTCATACCCATAATACCCTTCCTTCCTGTCTTTATTAACAAAAAACATATTTATCAAAAATGTTATTATTAGTTTTTGCCACATCATCAAAAATCTGCCACAAATGAATAAGTTTGTCGAATGAAATCTGTGATACGAGATAACAGTTTTTCTAGTCTCTGGCAGATTTATTATCTACCATAAACTTATCAAAACAGACTAAAAATGGTTAAAGACTTTTAGGAATAAGTCCACCATACGTTAAAATAGATTTATTTTCATTGGCAGATTTCTTTTTCGCTGGCAGCTTTTATATGACAGATTTTTATTGTATGATAGCAGATTTTTAATAGGTGGAATACTTTCACACAGCAAAAAAAAGTTTCTGGTAGACTTTTTTATAGTTCGTAGTTCGGCAGATTATTTTGTTTTCGAAATGGCAGACATATTTTATTCGTTTATAAACGGTAAACATTTCGAATAAGTATGCTTCGCAGCAGACTTATAAATTGATAACAGAACTAACTCTATATTTTAGAATACTTTTTGTACGTTATGACAGATCTTTACGAGTAATATGTAGTAACAGACTTTTTAACCATGCAGATTCCGGTTTGATAATTGAGCCAATTATAATTAAAAATTCCAGTTAACTAATTAAAATTAATAAATTTATGTTAAGTAATTGAATCAAAAGTCGACCACCACTAGCTGCTATTTACTAAAACCTAGGTTTAGCCGTAAAATTTCTTCTTCTCCAAGTCACGATAAGAAACGACAAAGAAAAAAAAGATAAATGTTCAATTTGTCATCGGTTGGTCACAATTGTAAACTATGTCATATTGCTTAGACAATTTCTTCTCATTTACTATTGTTTCTGGTTAGACAATATGTCTCTTGTTTTTTTTTTTTTTTGAACAAAAAAAGATAATGTTCCTCTTGTTCGTGGTTAGACAATGTCTATGCATTACTCTTTTCTGATATCCCTTTCAAGGACTCTTTCAAAGTAAAGTAACATTAACCATTGGACAAGAAAATAAAGATATTTTCACAATTCCACAAAGTAGTAAATAAGTTTGGTTTCTAAAAGATGAAATACAACTACATATCCGCAACCTCATCATAGATCTCAGCAGCAAACTTAATACGCGTTGTCGGGATGCACCAGTCAGAAAGTCCTCAAAACCGCAACCAATCGCCTTACACTCAATATACTTCACGGCTTAAACACCACAGTCACCAGGATCCTCATTCTAGGCACACTTTTGAGTTTTGAAATCTTTAGCTGATGTGAACTTTTTTTCCTCAGCCTTGCAGGAACATCTCACCAGTGTCTGAAAAAACCTACATGCAGCATATATGTAACAAAAACCCACACGCAGCATATATTAAACCCCTAATCTGTTGCAAAACAAAAAGTACTCATACCTCCTATATTTCTCTACGCATTCATTTTTACAAGACGCACCATACCAGAGACATCATCAGTATTCAATGGAACTTGCAGCCTTTTCCAAAAAAAAAAAACTATGATGATACTGTCCAACGATTCCTTGGTGGTCCAAAGATAGATTGTATATTTCCAGAAGATTGCTTCTGCATTGTAAAGAGTAAAGTGAACAAAACAAGAAGAACAGTGATTCCTTAAAACCTGAACAACAACAACAACACCCAAACTGATATCGACATATGTAAAGACGAAAAACACTAATATGAACTCTGTGATGAAGAAAATGGAATTCATTGATTTCCAAAAATAAATAAATAAAAATCGAATGACAGAGACTAACCTTTGATTGCACGAATTGATGAAATAAACTGATTGAAGCGGATATGAGCTTATAATAGTGTGGAAATCAACGAGAATAAGTGATGAAAGGCTTGAGATCGACGGAAATGTGAATTTCAGAAAGGGGATTTAGGGTTCGTCGACTGGGTTTCGGATTCATTCTCCTATGTGAATCGAATGTTTTAATGGTAGAGTAGAGGGGGGACATGACTGAATCGATGAGGAATCATGTTAAAAAGAAAGAGAATCAAGAGTTTGAGGATTTCACAATTTGGGGATTTAGGGTTCTTGGGGTCATAGGAAAGAGAGTTGTCGTTGGGTTTACTTTTTTATTTTTTAAGCTTTTACCTTTTATTTTTGTCAACATAACTGTATTTTTACTTGTGCTTTAGGAGTATTTATTTTTTAAATTGGCTTAATTAAGTTAATGGATTGGGCATTTTGGACTTTAACCCACTTTTTCTTTCTTTCTTTGTTTTTGTATGTTAATCTAGTCATTACACACAAAATGTATGTTATTATAGGTAATTTCCCTATCTAAAATGAATAAGTTACTCAATTTTTAGTTATATGTCAATTTGGTTATTATTTTCATTTCAATTTCCATTTCCATTTCCATTTCCATTTCCATTTCAAGAAGGATATGAATGAAAAGTTTATCAAGTTGAGGAGGCGGTGGAAGGACACTAATCAATTTTGTAAGTCGTATCTTTTTATTCCAATATGTAAAGAGTAAGTTTTTTTTTTTCTTTACAATTTTCCCTTGTCTGTCTCAGCTTAATAATCTTTTGAAAGTTTCTATTTTTCAGTGACATTTGGAGCTTAATAGTTGTGTGTATTCGAGATGAAAATTGTGAAGGGAGAGAGACTATACTTCACTTGGATTCAGTTGAAGGAGAACATACAAAAGAATCATTTGTTGACAATGTCAAAAGGTAGGACAACATGAATTTAGCTTTTTACATATCCGTTTGAAAATGCATACCATCTTCAGTGGATTTTATGTCAACTTGTTTCAGGTTGTTAATAAAAGAATGGGATCAGCAGAAGAAACAACACACTTCTTCTGTTGGTGATCTACCACTCTTACAAATGATTAATGCCCCATATGTAAAGGTATATCTTTTACTTTACCCTCAGAGTACTCTGATTCAACTTTAAGTTCTTTTAAACGATTTCTTATGGATTTAAATAATTAAACGCTAGAACCCATGAAGAGTCAAATTATCTTATGTAAATCTTTTGTTCAACAAGTGTCCACAAAAACAAAAATGCGGTCGAGTATGGTGAAGATGAAGTTGATGGTGAAGAAGAGACACTCTCAATATGTAAGTTTTTTACTCATATATAAACTTTTATACATATCAAAAACATGCGGGTTCACGCAAAGAGCGTCTCTGATTTGAGAACCCAAATAGGAAAACTTACAGAAGATGAAGTTGATGGTGAAGAAGAGACACTCTCAATCGATTGAAGAACAAGAAGTGTGATTTGTTGTTTTGATTTGGTGTTTGCATTTTATTTCTTTTTAGAATTGACAGCTTTAATTTGGTGTTAGGTTTTATTTAATTTCGGATTCAGAAAAATAAAGCTTTGGTTATGAACTTATGAGTTATAAGTCCACAAACAAAGAATCCCAAGAAAAAAAGACTATAGCTGATTTGATAAATTGTATCAAAAGGAATAATGCTCTGCCCCAACAACCTAAGGTCCAAGCTAGTAAAAGAAAAACTCCAAGAGGAAAAGGTTGCTATCAAAATATCTCTTGACTCCATATGTGATACAGCAGGACACAACGCATGAAAAAAAGAAGCAAGAAAAAAAAGTGTAATTGGTTAATTAAATATACATCATCAAAATTGCTACTAATTTTAACAATTGTTTTGTTCACTTCGTCCAGGTGTGATATTGTAAACGCTAATAACACTAAGTGCCTTAAACCTTCACTGCGTCTATCAACAGAAAATTTCAATCTTTACATGAGGTAGTTTTGAATTCATTTCAGACGTTTATCGAGTTCCTACAAAGTGTTGTTCATTGAGTTAATATGATTTATGTTATCTGTTTAATTTGGCTAGATACTTGGTGAGGTGAGGATTTTCATCGCGTATTAACTGTCAGTTATTTGGCAGTCATTTTTACATTAACATCATTAAGACTTTTGAGCTCGAGGTATCATTTTCCCTGATTATATCAAAAATGAATCAGTTACTCAGTTTTTAGTTTTATGTCAATTTGGTTATTATTTACATTTTCATTTCCATTTTGATGGTCCCAGATATAGCTTCAAGAGTTAAACGTAAAAGACACAATGTTTTGTTGGTAGTATTGACATACCTTTTGTCTTTTCTTTATTTGCTTAAATAGAAAGAACTACATAACGTAGTTGGAGCCACAACTCCTATAACATAGAAATGGGAAAGGTGGAAGAGTTGGTTCCTAAACACAAAGAGACCAATTCTCTTCTTATCAACAATAACAGGAAATAACAGAAATAGCATAAATAAATCTTAATTCAAATACTTGCGGTTTGGTATTCTTCTCCGGTTAGACATTCGTCGGTTCGGTTCATGGTCACCTTCTTCTTCTCCATTCACTTCTTCAGTCTCTGCTACTGTACTCGCATCATTACCGCCGTCCCGAACAAGAATCTTGTCCTCAAGATTCATCATTGGAAAGCTTTTGCGGAGCTGAATAACATTCTCCCAAGTTGCATCAGCGAGAGGTAAGTCAGTCCACTGAACAAGTGCTTCACGTGTCTCTGTCTCCCCATCTCCCCTCGTATGGAACTTCAAAACTTTCGCAGGAATGAGGCGGAGAATTCCGTTTGCTCGAATTGGTGGTAATGTTCCTGAAGTTGGTATCTCTTGGCCAATGTGTTTCTTGAGGAGAGAAACATGAAACACAGGATGCACACGAGTTCCCTCCGGAAGCTTGAGACGGTACGCCACCTGCCCAATGCGTGCCTCAATTTCAAAAGGGCCATAATAGCGTGTAGACAACTTATGTGAAGTCCTCTTGAAGATTGTATTCTGGCGATAGGGTTGTAGCCGCAAGTAAACCCATTCCCCGGCCTGAAAAATAACATCTCTCCGTTTCTGATCAGCGGCTTGCTTCATTCTGTTTGCAGCAGCCGCCAAGTTCTTCTTCAGCTCTTGGATGACAAGATCACGTTCAGCCAGTAGTGCATCTAGCTCTTGAACCGGCGTGGAGTTTTTCTCATAGCCTACCAACGGGGGAGGTTCACGGCCATAGAGAGCTTTGAAAGGTGACATACCCGTAGAAGCATGATACGTTGTGTTGTACCAGTACTCTGCCCATGGGAGGAGGAAGCTCCATTGCTTTGGTTTGTGATGAACAAAACAGCGGAGGTACTGCTCAATGCAGCGGTTAACAACTTCGGTTTGCCCGTCGGTTTGAGGGTGATAAGCTGAGGACATTTTGAGCTGTGTACCGGTCACACGCCATAATTCTTTCCAGAACGTGCTGATAAAGATGGGATCTCTATCCCTGACGATAGATCTAGGAACCCCATGGTGTTTAACAACAGCATCAATGAACTTGGAAGCTACTAACCTTGCCGTATATGGATGAGCCATTGGGACCAGGTGAGCTGCTTTGGACAGTCTGTCCACCACCACCATAATTGAAGTATGATTATCTGATCTTGGCAACCCATCTACAAAATCCATGGAGACATCTTCCCACAGTTGATTTGGAATTGGGAGTGGCTGAAGCAGACCCTTCGGTGACAAGCTCTCTGATTTCACCCGTTGACAAATGTCACACTGAGCCACGTAATCCGCAATGGTTTTATGCATCGACGGCCAGTAGAACTGTTGTGAGATGCGCTTGCGTGTTCGGAGGACGCCAGAGTGACCACCCATTGGTGTATCATGAAATTCCTTCAACAAGGGCTTGATGATAGGGGAGTCATGAGGAATCACCAAACGATTGTTAAAGTAGATCATACCATTGCGACGAACGTAAGGTCCTCCGGGGTTCTCATCTGCCAAATGCCCCAGCCTAAGAAGATACGGATGAGTTGTTGTTGCCTCACGAAGATCATCGCAGAAGTCAGTTTGCTGAGTATAGACGGTATTGAGGCAAGGACTATGCGAGCGTCACGACAGTGCGTCAGCTGCGGCATTTGCTGATCCTAGACGGTATGTAATCTCATAATCATATCCAACCAGCTTACCCATCCATTTCTGCTGCTCAGGCGTGAGGATACGTTGCTCAAGTAGATAGCGAAGGCTCCGCTGGTCAGTCTGGATAGTGAACCTGCGACCAAGAAGGTAGGGTCTCCATGTACGTACCGCAATCTCTATGGCCAACATCTCCCTCGCATACGTGGACCAGCTCTGTTTTTGAACCCCAAGTGAGCGGCTCATGTATGCAATTGGTCTACCTTGCTGTGTGAGTACAGCGCCGATCCCTTCTCCTGAGGCGTCTGTCTGGATAATGAAAGGAGTAGAGAAGTCCGGTAGAGCTAGTGTTGGAGTTGTCGTCATGGCTGTTTTGAGGTTGTTGAACGCTTCCTCCGCTGGAGATGACCACTCAAACTTCCCTTTCTTGAGGAGATTGGTTAGTGGTTTAGCAATGATCCCATAATCTTTGACGAATTTGCGATAGTATCCTGTGAGGCCAAGGAAGCCTCGTAATTCAGTGATGGTTGTAGGTGATGGCCAGTCGAGCATAGCCTTGATCTTGGTGTTGTCGACCTTGACTCCAACCCCAGATATGAGATGACCCAAATAATCGACCTCGCTTTGTCCAAATGCACACTTCTTCTGCTTCACAAATAACTGCTGGGCGTGCAAAATCTCAAAGACTCGCTTCACATGATCAAGATGTTCTTCCCACGATCGACCGAAGATCAAGATATCATCAAAGAAAACGAGTACAAATTTGCGGAGATAATCACGAAATACTGAGTTCATCAAGGCCTGGAACGTAGACGGTGCGTTGCATAAGCCAAAGGGCATGACGAGGTACTCGTAGTGACCGTTGTGAGTGCGGAATGCTGTCTTATGGACATCAGTGGGATGTACTCGAACCTGGTGATATCCTGCAGTAAGGTCGAGTTTTGTAAAGATTGTAGCACCGTGTAGCTCATCCAGCATGTCTTCCACAGTTGGTATTGGAAACCTGTCTTTGACAGTAACCGCATTCAGAGCTCGATAGTCTGTGCAAAAACGCCACGATCCATCCTTTTTTTTACTAGAAGCACCGGTGACGAAAAAGGGCTAGAGCTGGGTTGAACTAACCCCGTCTTCATCATCTCTTGGACTTGGCGTTCTATCTCCTCCTTCTGAAAATACGCATACCGATACGGCCTTACATTCACGGGATCGCAGCCCTCCTTCAAGGTGATGTGATGCTCGATCTCCCTTGGCGGTGGCAGCTGTGTTGGCGGAGCAAAGATCCCGTCGTATCTCTGTAACAGGAACCGCATTTGTTCCGGAATGACTGGAACGGCGTCGTTGTCTTGTTGGAACGTAAGGGCAAAACAGCTCTGGCCCATTTTTGCCTCTTTGTGAAATTCTTTGGATTGGGCCTAAGATATAATTTTGCTCTGCAGCCCATGAATTGTCTGTTTCTGGTCTGCCCATGAGAATTCTAACGTTTGGGCTTGCCAGTCACATAACGTAGGCCCAAGTTGCTGAAGCCACTGGATTCCAAGCACGATATCTTGTCCGGTGAGAGGCAGAGCATAGTAGTCGATATGGAACGAGACGCCATCGACTGCTGTTAGTATCTGACGATATGCTCCAGTGCATCGTATTGGGTGTCCATCAGCAACCCGCACATTGAATGGCTTCGTTGGTGTGAGCTGAAGATTCAGACGGTGTGCGACTTTGTCGGTGATGAAGTTGTGGGTGGAGCCACTATCAATCAAGGCAATGAGCTTATGTCGGTGGATTTCAGCATGAGCTCGAATAGTTTTTGGCGAACCCCATCCTGTAAGGGCATGAAGTGTTATCTCTGGTTCCTCCACTGTGTGTTGTTCATCGTCTCCGTCCTCCTCCTCCTCATCTTCCAGTCCTTCAATAAACAATAATTGAGATTTCTGACATCGGTGATCTGGTGTGTAGCGCTCATCGCAACTGAAACAGAGTCCCAAGCTCCTCTTTCTCTTCATCTCATCCCAACTTAGGCGTTTTGGGTTTCCAGGTGGTGTGACTCTCGGTGGAGTTGGTGTGGTCGCAGAGTCGCGCGGAATCTTACTATTGAAAGTGTTGAATTTCCGTTGTCTTTGCAACTGTTCATCCCTCATTCGTGCCAATTCAATGGTAGCCTTGAGAGTTTTTGGCTAAAACATACGGATGCTATCCGAGATTGCGTCCTTGAGACCTCCCACATAAGAACCAATGAGAGCCTTTTGAGTCCATCCCGAAACCTTGTTCTGCAACCTTTCAAACTCCCGTTGATAATCCCTTAGTAAACCGGTTTGACGGATCTTCGATAAGGCTTCGTCAAAGTCCTCTGCAGCAGTAGGGCCAAACCGAGCTCTCATCTCTTCTTCGAACACCTCCCACGTGACCACAGTTTCTTCTTCAGCAAGAGCCTTCATTGTCGCCTGCCACCACTCATTCGCCTCGTCTTCCAAATGGTACGAAGCGAAGCTCACACGCTGGTCTGGTGGAATGTTCTGGTAAGCGAAGTACTGTTTTGCCTTGCTGATCCAAACAGTAGGATCCCCCTCGTTGAATTTTGGAAACTGAAGCTTAACGTGCCGGTGAGCCATAATCTGGCCCAGTGGATTGGCGTTCTCTCGTTGAAAAGACCCTTGGTGTTGGGTTTCTTCTGTCCTACGGCTTGCCCTCGGTGCATTTGATCCCCCTTCCTGCAGCCCCGAAATAGCCTCAGCCAACGTCTGGCGAAAGGATAGCTCCAAGCTACGAATATTTTCGTTGATCGTTGCTACTTCGTCCTGCACCATGCCGAGCCCTGTTTCCAGGTCCGACAATCGCTCCTTGTTACTAGCCATGACTCTAATAACGCTTCAAGTCACAGCAACACGATATGAAAAAGATGTTTGAACACTTGCGTGCTCTGATACCAATTGATGGTCCCAGATATAGCTTCAAGAGTTAAACGTAAAAGACACAATGTTTTGTTGGTAGTATTGACATACCTTTTGTCTTTTCTTTATTTGCTTAAATAGAAAGAACTACGTAACGTAGTTGGAGCCACAACTCCTATAACATGGAAATGGGAAAGGTGGAAGAAATGGTTCCTAAACACAAGGAGACCAATTCTCTTCTTATCAACAATAACAGGAAATAACAGAAATAGCATAAATAAATCTTAATTCAAATACTTGCGGTTTGGTATTCTTCTCCGGTTAGACATTCGTCGGTTCGGTTCATGGTCACCTTCTTCTTCTCCATTCACTTCTTCAGTCTCTGCTACTGTACTCGCATCACATTTCAAGAAAGATATGAATGAAAGTTTATCAAGTTGAAGAGGTGGTGAAAGGACACTGATCTATTTTGCAATCGTATCTTTTTATCCCAATATTTAAAGAGTACGATTTTTTTTTGTTTTTCAATTTTCCCTTGTCTGTCTTAGCTCATTAATCTTTTGAATGTTTCCATTTTTCAGTGACCACTGGAGCTTGTGTGTATATGAGATGATGATTGTGAAGGGAGAGTGTCTTTACTTCACCTGGATTCAGTTAAAAGAGAACATCCGAAAGAATCATTTGTTGACAATGTCAAGAGGTAAGACAACATGAGTATCGCTTTTTACATAACTGTTTGAAAATGCATACCATCTTCATTGGATTTTATGTCTACTTATTGCAGGTTGTTAATACACTACAAGAAAACACGGACAATACCGACGGAAAAACCGACCGAAAAAAATCGGTCAGGATTTTCCAACGGAATTCCGACGAAAACTTGTCGGAAATCTATTTCGGCAAATTCGTTGGAACTGCGTCGGAAAATACTGACAGAATACTTTCGTCGGTATTTGGTCATACGATCCCGACAGAAAACCGACAAAAAACTGACAAAAATATGACCGTTGCAAAAAATTGACACATACCGACGAAATACCGACGCAGTACCGACAATTTTGGAATTCGGTCAGAATTCCGTCGGTATATTCCGACGGAATACCGACGGATTGAACAGCCGTTTCACTTCCCGATGGAATACCGACGAATTTGCAGCCGTTGCACTTCCCGACGAAATACCGACGAATTATGTAGCCGTTAGTATCCGTTTAAATTACCGACGGAACACCGACGGGTTTTGTACGTTAATTTAGCCGTTATTATTCCCGACGGAATACCGACGAATATTTTCCGTCGGGAAGTTTTCCAGATTCATTATAAATACGACCTCTCCTTCATTCATTCAAATCACAACAAAACAATATAAATTATGGGTACTCCTTATAATTTCCGTTCTTGGTTAGAACAACCTCATATGGATCCAAATACAAATTTACTTACGAAGGAATACGCACGTGGTATTCAAGAATTCATGGGGGTGGTTCAAAGTCAACCGGAAGCAAGAACAAGTAAGTATTTATTATGTCCATGTTCTACTTGTAAGAATAATATCCGTGTCAAAAAAATAGAAGTATGGAGTCATTTATATTTGAAAGGATTTACACGTGGTTATAAGATTTGGTATCTTCATGGAGAAAGATTTGAGTATGGTAGTAGTAGCGAACCTCAAACTGCCGATAGGTTAGATGAACCAACCAAAAATGTAGATTTTGGGGTAGGGACTGTTCAGATGGTATATGATGCATATGGAGAAAATTTACCGTCGGGTGAAGAGGAAGGAGATAGACAAGAACAACCCAATTTAGAAAATTTCCCATGTGAAGAGGAAGGAGAACGAGAACAACCCAATCTAGAAGCGAGAAGATTTTTTGAAATGTTAGATGCAGCTAAGCAGCCATTGTATCAAGGATGTAAAGATGGGCATTCACCTTTATCATCCGCAAGTCGATTGATGGCGCTAAAGACTGACTATAATTTGGCTGAAGAATGTGTGGATGCGATTGCAGATTTTGTTAGAGATGTTCTACCTGAAGATAATCTTGCACCTGGCTCATATTATGAGGTACAAAAATTGGTCGCTGGTCTTGGCTTACCATATCAGGTGATAGATGTATGCATCGATAATTGCATGATTTACTGGAGAGCAGATGAGAACAGGGAGAATTGTAAATTCTGTCGGAAACCTCGTTATCAGGATACGAGTGGAAGAATTCCGGTGCCATACAAACGAATGTGGTATTTGCCGTTGACTGAAAGATTAAAGAGGTTATATCAGTCTGAACGAACAGCAGAACCAATGAGATGGCATGCAGAGCACTTAACAAATGGTGAGATAACACATCCTTCCGATGCAGAGGCGTGGAAGCATTTTCAATCAACATATCCAAAATTTGCATCTGAGGTAAGAAATGTGTATCTTGCATTATGCACAGATGGTTTCAGCCCATTTGGAAAGCATGGAAGACAATATTCATTGTGGCCGGTAATCTTGACACCTTACAACTTACCACCACATTTGTGTATGCAACGAGAGTTTTTGTTCCTCTCAATTCTCGTTCCCGGGCCAGATCATCCTAAGAGATCACTGGATGTGTTTCTTCAGCCATTGATATATGAGCTGCAATTATTATGGGAGCACGGTGTTCATACATACGATGTTTCGCGGAAAGAGAATTTTCAGATGCGAGCAGTACTTATGTGGACAATAAGTGATTTTCCAGCATATGGTATGTTATCTGGATGGACCACGCATGAGAGGCTATCATGTCCTTATTGCCAAGACAACACAGATGCTTTCCAACTAAAAAATGGTCGGAAAACGTGTTGGTTTGACTGTCACATGAGATTTCTACCACACGATCATCCATATCGTAAGAGTAAGACATTGTTTACAAAGAACAAGAGGGTGTTTGACAGTCCACCTGAAGAAGTAAGTGGCAAAAAGTTGAAGGAACAATTAAGAGATTTTGGTGCAGATAGAACGCCAGACGTGGATGGAAATGGACATGAACCGATTTATGGTGTAGGGGAAAATCATAATTGGCATAAGAAAAGTATCTTCTGGGATTTGCCCTATTGGGAGACTCATTTGTTGCGGCACTGTTTAGATGTCATGCATATTGAGAAGAACTTTTTCGACAATTTGATGAACACCATCCTTGATGTCCAAGGCAAGACGAAGGATAACTTGAAGTCAAGACTGGATTTGGTTGATATTTGTGCTCGTCCCGAACTTCATGTTGATGAGCACGGTAAAGGTCCTATTCCCATATATCGACTGGATGCAACTGCAAAAGAAGAGTTTTTTGATTGGATAACACACAGTGTTAAATTTCCAGACGGTTATGCATCAAGTTTGCGTAATTGTGTTGACAAAAGTGAAGGGAAGTTTACTGGCTTGAAGAGCCATGATTGTCATGTAATGATGCAGCGCCTCCTTCCTTTTGCGTTTTCCGCACTATTGCCACGAAATGTCCACGAAGCAATCGCAGGTACTTTAAAATTTAACATAGTTAAATTAATTGTCATATTATTTTTTAATGCTTATATATATATATATGCTTATGGAATTTGTTTTCTTCGTGTATGTAGGGATAAGTGCTTTCTTCCGTGATTTATGCTCGAGATCACTCACATCAGATGGTATTCGCAATTTGGAAGTTAAAATACCGGTGATCCTTTGCAACCTCGAGAAGATATTTCCTCCATCATTTTTTGATGTTATGGAGCATCTTGCTATTCATCTTGCGAGAGAAGCGGCACTCGGTGGTCCCGTGCAGTACAGGTGGATGTATTTGTACGAACGGTTTATGTTTCATCTGAAGAAGAAGGTCAAGAATTTAAGCAAGGTGGAGGGATCAATAGTGTCTCAGTGCATCAATGAGGAAACCTCAAACTTTGCTGAATACTACTTTCCATCAGAAATTCGAACAAAAAGTCGAAGACCTGCACGGCATGATGATAGAGGTGAAAGGGCAACTTATTATGTTTATGTGCCAAACGGTTTTGATTGATTGATTATATACGGTTTTGATTGAATGGTTATATATATGTCATGTTCAAAGTTTTAAAACTGTGAGAATACAATTGTGAGATTTGTAAAACAAAAATCAAACTGAAACTCGAAATTGATAATGTCCGTCGGTATACCGTCGGTATTTACCGACGCATTTCCGACGAACCCTTAGAATTTGAGGGTTTTGTCGGAAATGCGTCGGTAAATACCGACGGAATACCGACGAACCCCTCAAATTCTAGGGATTCATCGGTATTCCGTCGGTATTTACCGACGGAATACCGACAAAACCCTCAAATTCTAAGGGTTCGTCGGAAATGCGTCGGTAAATACCGACGGAATACCGACGGACATTATCAATTTAGAGTTTCGGTTTCTTACAGGTATGTTTTTTTTTACAGTTGTATTAAATATCATATATAACATCAGACAACAAATCTACCCATTGTATTCTCACAGTTTTAAAACTTTGAACATGACATATACATAATCATTCAATCAAAACCGTTCGAACAACATCATACACTTTTAAGTTGGCTTGTGCCAGTTCTCAGAAGTTGTAACACTCAAATAAATTTATAACATTTTTTGAGAATGTTTTATGATTATATAACATAATATATCGGTTTTTGAAAGTCGTATAACAAATATAAATAATTTCGACACCCTGTGTAAACTCTAAACCGTAATCCGTCGGTATCTCGTCGGAATATTCCGACAAATAACTGACGGAATTAACTATACCGACGAAGAACAGACGGAAATGGTCGTCGGTATTTAGAAAATTACCCAGGTGAAGCTGTACCGCGCAAAATTTCAGCGAACCGCCAATATTAAAAAACCGACGGATTTCCGACGGGTATATTAAATACCGACGGAAAAAACCCGTCGGTAATCCGTCAGTTTGTTAAATGAATACATAAGAGAAAATCTCTTCTTTTTCCTCATTTCTTCCCCTTTTTTCTCTCTCTCCGCCCAACCCCTCCTCCTCCCTCGCGATTTCCGGCGATTCCCTCCTCCTCCCTCGCGATTTCCGGCTAAATCCCCCAAATTCGACCTCCTCTTTCACCCAGTCATGTAAGATTTTCAATTCCTTTAACTTTGCTCATGGGATTTTAAAGGTTACAATGTTAGTTTTAGGGTTTATGTGATTTTGAGATTGATTAGGGATTTGGAAGTTAGTTTAGGGCCGGGATTGAAGTTTTGATTTAGGATTTGTGTGATTGAAGTTATAAATTTTGAAGTTATTGAAGTTATAAAGTTTTTTTTTAATAAAATGTTTTTAATTATATAAAAATCGTTTTTATTTATAAAAAATCAGCATATGGTATAAAAAATATTTTTTTTCATTATAAAAATTCGTTAAATAAATTATAAAACACATTTTAATTATTATAAAAATATTTTAATTATAAAACGTTTCTAATTAATAAAAAAGCTTACTAATGTTCTTTTTTGTAGGGATGAACCACCTCCTCTTATACTTAGACGTCGTTCTCGCCGGAGTACTTCTTCAGTGACTCAGAGTACTCAGAGTACGTCACCCGCTAGTAGCCCAGTTGCAGCTACCACTCCTCCAGCAGCCCCCACCCCTCTAGCAGCCTGCACCCCCCCCTTCTGTAGCTTCCGGCCCTTCTCAAAGTTCAAGAGGAGGAGGATTGCCTACTACGATGACTGTTGCGGAGTTAGTTAGGCAACCTGGCCGAGAATCGCTTCAGCGCCTTGATCCAAATTATCTTATTGTCCCAAACACCACTTGGTAAGTATTTGTTTTAAAATGTTCTTTCATTTTATATTCATCTTTTACATTTAATTGTGTTTGGTTTTATTTTGTAGGTTTGATTTGTCTGGCAATGGTATCACCAACAGCCTTCTTAGGATGGAGTACACGATGCTAAAACGTGGTTATCCAACTTACTATGACATGCCTGACGAAGATCAAGAACTTTGGTTTCGGCAATTTGCGGTATACGTTGTCAATTTTTAATATTATAAAAAAAATTTCTACAATTGTAACTTTCTAAAAAAAAATTTGTATTTATTTTGCAGCAAGAGTTCACTTGGGAATCAGGGATTACAGAACAAGTGAAAATTGTTTTCCGCCGCAAAGCAGCTTCGCACTACACCAAGCGGATCAATGAGTGGAAGCAAAAATTCGATGTTGGCGAGGTCCCGAAGCACATCAACCCAGACGTTTGGCGGGATTTGTGTGCTCATTGGACGAAAGATGAGACAAAGTCTTTGTCGACAATCAACTCGCAAAATCGGTGTAGCGGGCGTGGCGGGAAAGGGATGTTTGTCCACAACTTAGGGGCAACAAGTTTACAGACCCGAGCACTTCAGCTAGTAAGTTTCTAATCTGATTTTCTTATTCATTTTTAAATATGTGATACTAAATATATTGTTTTTAGATGAAGGAAAACGGTGGAGTTCCCGTAGATGATTTTACCCTGATGAAGAACGCCTATACCAACAAGAAGACTGGGGAGATTCAGGATGGACTTATTAAGGGCGTAATCCAGGTCGTGGAAAATCGAAAAGTGGATCTCCTCGCGACTCAAGCTTCTATGTGTGAAGAAGGCGATTCTGCATCTTCCAACTCCTTAACCGTAGAGCAACTCAACAACCTTGTTCTCGAGGTACATTCTAATTTCTTTTTGCTAAGTATGTGTGATATGTGTGTGTGCGTGCGTATGTGTGTGATATGTATTTGTTATTTCTCATTCAGGCTGTTCCAAAGAAAAAGGGCCGTTATGTTGGATTGGCTCGTTCGACCGGAGGGGCTTCTTCTTCTTCTTCAGCTCACTATCCACTCGTTGATGAGCTTATGGAGCAGATTAAGACCAAGGATACGGAGATTGAATTCCTGAAGCAGGACAATGCTGAAATCCGGGTTGAGCTGCAGCAAAACCGAACGACTATGGAGGAAAACAATGTTCTCACCCAGACCTTGTTGCAGAAGTTTAGGACCCGATTCGGTGAAGACTTTTAGTTGTTTTTTAATTTTCAAAAACTTTTTATTACTTTTTATAACTTTAATGTATAATAATGTTGAATTTATATATGTATAATGTTTTTAAATTCTAAATTATCAATTTTTTCCTGAAATTAAATTAAGAATTATAAAATTGTTTTTTCAATTATAAAAGGAATACCGACGGATAGAGTTATCCGTCGGAATGTCTACATTTTTCCGACGAATAAGATCCATCGGTATTTTCATGATATTCCGACGGAATAAAGTCGTCGGTTTTATTTTCAGTTACCGACGGACTGTTTTCGTCGGTATGTTCTGAAATTCCGACGGATTCTCTTCGTCGGTATTCTCTATAAATACCGACGGATACGCATCGTCGGAAATTTTAGATAAAAACCGACGGAATGCGTTCGTCGGTATTTGCCGACGAAATATGTTCGTCGGTATTTACCGACAAATTTCCGACGAATATCAGTATACCGACGAGATGATACCGATGGACATTTGTCGTCGGTATTCCATCGGTATGCGGCTTTCCCGACGAGATTATGACGGATTTGTCCATCGGTATCGCGCAGTTTTCTTGTAGTGATAAAAGAATGGGATCATCAGAAGAAACAACACACTTCCTCTTTTGGGGATCTACCACTCTAAGAAAAGATTGATACCCCATATGTAAAAGGTATGCCTTTTATTCATAGTATCATGATTCAACTTTAGGTTCTTTTAAACGGTTTCTTATGGATTTAAATGATTAAGCGATAGAACCACATGAGAAGTCAAATTATCTTATGTGATTTTTTTTGTGCAACCAGTGTTCACAACAAAAAAATGCGGTCGACTGCGGTTTGTTTGTTCTCTTATTCACCAAATGGTTCATGAAAAACGCACCTCCACGGATGAGAGAAAACGAGTATGAAAGGGTAAGCTTCTCACACCCTCTTCTTTATAACAAATCACATATCATCTTACTCATATATAAACTTTTATACAAATCAAAAACATGCGGGTTCATGCAAAGAGCGTCTCTGCTCTGAGAACCCAAAAAGAAAACTTGTAGAAGATGAAGTTGATGGTGATGAAGAAACACTCACAATCATTGAATCGATTGTTGGTGATGAAGTTGAAGAACAAGAAGTGTGATTTGTTGTTTTGATTTGGTGTTTGCTTTTTATTTACTTTTGGAATTGACAACTTTGATTTGATGTTTGGTTTTATTTAATTTTGGATTCAGAAAACTAAAGTCATGGTTAGGAACTTATAAGTTATATAATTTACACATAAGCCTTGTTTATATAAGTTCATAAACAAAGAATCCAAAGAAACCAAAGACTATGGCTGATTTGATGAAATGTATCGAAAGGACTGATGCTCCGCCCCAACAACCTAAGGTCCAAACCAGTAAAAGAAAGAAATCCAAGAGGAAAAAGTTGCTATCTAAATATATATATATATATATATATTTATATATCTCTTGACTCCATATGTGATACAGCAAGACACAACGCATGAAAAAAAAAAGAAGCAAGGAAAAAAAGTGTAGTTGGTTAATTAAATATACATCATCAGTAGTGTTATAACATTTAACAATTGTTTTTTCTTCACTTCGTTCAGGTGTGATATTGAAAATGCTAAGAACACTAAGTGTCTTAAACCTTCACTGCGTCTATCAGCAGAAAATTTCGATCTCAGTTAATATGATTTATGTTATCTGTTTACTTTGGCTAGATACTTGGTGAGGAAAGGATTTTCATCGCGTATTAACTGTTAGATATTTGGCAGTCATTTTTACGCTAAGGTCATTAAGACTTTTGAGCTCGAGGTGATCATTTTTCCTGATTATATCAAAAATGAATCAGTTACTCAATTCTCACTTATATGCCAATTTGTTTATTATTTTCATTTCTATCTCCATTTATATCAAAAAACTTCATATCGTAGCTAGGGACAATCTATTTATTTGCTAAGGACGTTCAGTCATGATTGTTTTTGTTTTTAATGGATCCTACTAATAGTAATGCGGTAAATTGTGATAGAAATCTGAAGAGCTTTAGCATGGAAGCAACAAGCTGAGATAGAGATTTTTTTATATTAAAAAAATACACTAGTAAACAATGCAAATAGCAACGGTCAGTATTCGTGGCCATGGGTAATTTTTCGTAGCTATATGGAGGTCTTTGCTACAAAAAGCCACGATTTTCAAATTGTAGCTATACAATCGTAGCACTTTTTGGTTCATAGCAAAACTGTTTCAAAATGCTACGATTTTGCTACGAAAGATTACATGGCAAGTTGTTACAGTTTTGACACAATGGTTTCTGCTACGAAATAGCGACGATTGCTTTTGCGTCTGTCCCGGGTCCAAGCTCGTGTCCCCCCCATATATTAATACTCAAGGGGCACAATTGTTTTTATAAATCTATATTTTTATACAAAGAAAAATATAATAAATAAAACTGAAGCGGCCCAAAATATTTTATATGTATATAGTTTTATTGTCATCACAAGTTACCACAAATTTGATATGATTACATCGTCGCTTGTTGCCACAAAACAGAGACGATTTATTTTGTGTCTTTTGTTTTGTTTGGCTACGATTTAAACTAGCTTTTTCATGCATAGATATTTGAACGATTTTTTTTTAAAAAGAAGCTAATTAGAATTAATTTTTTGAAACTGAAACCGAATTTGTATTACATTGATCTTCTTAAAGCTCAAAAGGTTCAAAAGATTCAAAAAAAAAAAAAATTATGTTAAACAAAAAAAAAATTATGTTTTTGAATTATATTTTTTCAAATTTGAACTTTCTCATATTTTTTTTTTTTTTTTCCAAGTTTTATTTTTAAAATTTCTTTTTGAAAATCGAAAATTATTTTTGATACTATTTTTTTAAAAATTATATTTTAAATTATTTATTTATATATTTATTAGAATCCTAAATTTTACATTCCAAAAACCCTATCCCACCCTTCAACTCTAAACCTAAGTCTAGATTAGTTAACCTTAGAGTTACAAGTGTTTTTTATTTTTCATTAAAAGTGAATGTAAAATTGGTTTATATAAACATGAAAAGTGGTACTATTAATGTTGTATTTTTGGGAATTTCCCTTAATAAAAATACTTTTTTTTAAAAAAAATGACAAAATAATAACTATACAAATTTAAATATTACAATAACACTAATAATCTCGTAATTTGCTTCGGGACCTCGAAAATTTCCAAAATATTGTCCAAATTTTGTTTATGTAATAGAAGATAGAGCATTACGAAAATTATTTTATGAGGTATTTTTTGGAGTTTAATAGTTAATTATATATTTTAATTTATAATTTTATATTTAAATGTAATATTTTATTAATTAATATTGCTGTAATCCCCTGTATATTAATTGAGAAACATTACAATTTTTTTGTAGCCATGTGTCATAACTAGGATGATTCTTAGAATCATTAGAAAAATATGTTGGTCATCTAATTATATAATAAGCTTTTTATTAAACTAACCATAAATTCATTATTAATGGTCTTTATTATTTTCTTAAATAAAAATTACGAAATTGCCTAATGTAGCCAAAGTATATATGACAATTAATGATTTTGAATAATAAATATTTGATAAAAATTAATACATCTTCAATTATATTTTTTTAATATTAAACTATTAAAATAAATTAAACAACCACATTAACCATATAATAAAAAAATTAGATTTTTCAGTATATGTTATATTTTGAATTTTTAAAAATTACTATAAATTACTAAAACTCTTACACTACAAGAAAACACAGTTTTAGCAAGGAAATTTAACGATGAAAACTAATCCTCATGAAATTACGTTGACTTAACGATGAAATTGCGGGGAAATAAAGTTTCCTCGTAACGGCCTTGTAAAATACCGAGTAATGCGTTTCCTCGTAAAATCGTCGTAAGTTGACGTGGTTTTTCCGAGAAAAATGTGTTTCGTCGCAAATTCGTCGTAAAATTAGCATGATTTTTACGAGGAAATAACTTACGAGGAAAGAACGAGAAATCCACCAACTTAACACGTTTTTTTTGCCACCAACCTAATATTTCGTCGTAAATTCGTAGCAAAATTCAACTACCAGATTCAAAAAATTTTCTATAAATATGGAGGTTTGAACATAATTTTAAGCACACTAACAAGAAAAAAAAAAACGTGAAAAAAATGTCGGGCTTGGGAAATATTTTCGAGTTGCGGAGGTGGATGTATATGCATAGAGATGCTAACGGGAGAGTGACGAAAGAATATCTTGCTGGGTTGGAGCGTTTTATGCATCAAGCAGATTCTACACCGCTCGCCCAAGAAAGCGGTAAAATATTCTGTCCTTGTAGAAAATGTAACAATTCAAAGTTGGCAAATCGTGAAAATGTTTGGAAGCATTTAGTAAATAGAGGTTTCACGCCAAATTATTATATCTGGTTTCAACATGGAGAAGGTTATAGTTATGATCAGAATGAAGCTAGTAGTAGTAATAGCAACTTTCAAGAAGAACCGGTTGATCATCAATTGCATAATGCACATAGTTACCATCAGGAGGATCAGGCAATGGTAGATTATGATAGGGTTCATGATATGGTAACTGATGCATTCGTAGCTCATGATGATGAAGATGAAGAACCTAACATAGATTCAAAAAAGTTTTATGAAATGTTAGATGCGGCAAATCAACCACTTTACAGTGGTTGTAGAGAAGGTCTCTCTAAATTGTCATTGGCTGCTAGAATGATGAATATTAAAACTGATCACAATCTACCTGAAAGTTGCATGAACGAATGGGCAGATTTATTTAAAGAGTATTTGCCGGAAGACAATGAGTCTGCTGATTCTTATTATGAGATTCAGAAACTGGTTTATAGTCTTGGGTTGCCTTCGGAGATGATAGATGTTTGCATCGACAACTGCATGATCTACTGGGGAGATGATGAGAAGTTGGAAGAATGTCGATTCTGCAAGAAACCACGATTCAAGCCGCAAGGAAGGGACGTAATAGGGTACCGTACCAAAGGATGTGGTACCTACCAATTACAGATAGATTGAAAAGATTGTACCAATCGGAGCAGACTGCTGGAAAGATGAGGTGGCATGCCGAGCATACTCAGACGGATGGTGAGATGACTCATCCATCAGATGCAAGAGCCTGGAAACATTTTAACAAAGTACATCCGAATTTCGCTAGCAATAGCCGGAATGTGTACCTCGGATTATGCACAGATGGATTTAGTCCATTTGGAATGTCAGGGAGACAATATTCATTGTGGCCAGTCTTTCTTACGCCATACAACCTGCCACCGGAGATGTGCATGCAACGGGAGTTTTTATTCTTGACCATATTAATACCCGGTCCGAAGCATCCAAAAAGGTCACTTGATGTTTTCCTACAACCACTGATAAAAGAGTTGAAGGATTTGTGGTCAACAGGGGTGAGGACGTATGACTGCTCAACGAAGAAGAATTTTACGATGCGAGCTATGCTTTTGTGGACCATAAGTGACTTTCCTGCCTATGGGATGTTGTCTGGATGGACTACACATGGGAGATTAGCTTGTCCATATTGTAATGGAACGACAGATGCATTTCAACTGAAGAATGGTAGAAAGACAAGTTGGTTCGATTGTCACCGTCGATTTCTTCCAGTTGGCCATCCGTACCGAAGAAACAAGAATTTGTTTAGGCACAAAAAGGTTGTGAGAGACACTCCTCCTCCATATCTAACTGGAGAACAAATTGAAGCGCAAATCGACTACTACGGAGCTAACGAAACAGTTCGCTGGGGTGGTAATTGGCATGTCCCTCGTAATATGCCTGATTCTTACGGTGTTCATCACAACTGGCACAAGAAGAGTATATTTTGGGAGTTACCATATTGGAAGGATCTTCTTCTGCGCCACAACCTTGATGTGATGCATATAGAGAAGAATTTCTTTGAGAACATCATGAATACAATATTGAATGTCCCAGGGAAGACAAAAGACAACATAAAATCGAGGTTGGACTTGCCGGATATTTGCTCAAGAAGTGAGTTACATATAAAAAGCAATGGCCAAGTTCCCGTTCCAATTTTTAGATTGTCTTCAGAAAAAAAGTCGGTTTTGTTCAATTGGGTGGCATCAGAAGTGAAGTTCCCTGATGGGTATGTTTCAAATCTTTCAAGATGTGTTGAAAAGGGTCAAAAGTTCTCCGGGATGAAGAGTCATGATTGTCATGTCTTTATGCAACGACTTCTGCCATTTGCATTTGCGGAGCTACTTCCAACAAACGTACATGAAGCACTTGCAGGTAGTTTACAATAGGACAATAATATTAAATTGGTTTAGTTTACAATAATAGTATTTGACTAACAATGTGTTTAATTGTTTTTGGAATAGGCATTGGAGAACATTCAGGAGAACATTCCTATCTTATTGTGCAACTTGGAGAAGATATTTCCTCCAGTTTTTTTTGACGTGATGGAGCATCTAGCTATCCACCTCCCATATGAGGCATTGCTTCGTGGACCGGTACATTACGGATGGATGTATCAGTACGAGCGAGCCATGAAATATTTGAAGGGAAAAGCAAAGAACCTCGCCAAAGTTGAAGGTTCTATAATTGCTGGAAGTTTGACAGAAGAAGTTTCTCACTTCACATCGTACTACTTTGCGTCAAAAGTACGTACCCGAAGAAGAGCTCCAAGAAGATATGATGATGGTGGCGTTGCGCCCACATATGCAGTTGTTGGTGTTCCAGAAATCTTTAGCCAGATTGGACGACTTGGTGGGAAATCAAAACAGGTTTGGTGGTCGAGTGAAGAAGACGCTCATAGTGCACACACCTATATTCTACTCAATTGCGAGGATCCATTGATGCGTTATTTTGAAAGGTAACTTAAATTGAGTATACATTATATAATTGAGAGAGATTAATTCATGTAAAATGTGATTTTACAGCATGTTTGTTTCACAAGTCGAAGAAACATTTCCTGGTATATCCACAAGTGACGTAGACAAAAGAAAAGATCAACACTTTGTTAAGTGGTTGAAGAATCAGGTATTAATCAAATACTTTTAAAATTTTCATACATGAATGATTTGTATTTCAACGTTCTTTTTATTTTTAAATAGGTTGATTATGACGACGATGCAGATTATCCTAAGTGGTTACACGAAGTAATTCAATCTCCACTTGTAAAGTCACCACATCACAGATGTATTTCACACGAGGCTATACTTTTCACACATATGAGTATGGTAAACAGCGGGCAACCAGTAACTATGGAATTTGTGTGAAAGGAGAAACAGATTTCTACGGAATCTTGACGGAGATTATTGAAGTCGAATTCCCAGGGATATTGAAGCTAAAATGCGTCCTCTTCAAGTGTGAATGGTTCGACCCCGTCGTCAATAGAGGTGTTCGGTTGAACAAATTCGGTGTTGTAGATGTCAACGGTGGCCGGAGGTACAACAAATTCGAGCCCTTCATCTTAGCTTCACAAGCAGACCAAGTTAGCTTCCTTCCATACCCTCGGATGAGAGAGTCGGGTATAAATTGGTTAGCCGTGATCAAAGTTACACCTCGAGGACGAATCATCATAGGAGAAGAACCACCATTGCAAGAAGAACAAATAAATGAAGTTCATGAACCTGAACAAGAAATTGATGACATCCTTCTCATTGATCCGCATAATCACGAGTATGAAGATCTTACCGAAGATCCCACGGAGGAAGCTGTTGAAGACGAGTTTCATGAAAATGATGATGTTTCAAGTGATGACGAGAATGTCGATGAATCCGATTAATGTATTTGATATTTGTATGAGTTTGATTTATTATATATAATTAAAGATAATGGGAGTTTATTTATAAATAAGATATCGACATTAATTATAAGTAAAGGAATTGTGTTTTTATAATTTTCGGTTTGGATTAGAATGAATTGCTTGAGGTTAAAGGATAGAAGTGTTTGATATATGAAGTAGAAGATAAAGAAGATGTGGTTTGGGGTTTGGCGTTTCGTTTTAGGGGTTTAGAGACAGTCGTCGTAATTTCCACGTTACATCACGGGAATTTTACGACGATTTATAATACATTACCTCGCATATTCCACGGTAACAGTAAACGTCGTAATAGCCTCGTTAACTTACGTGGAATAAGAGACGCTTTATAATTAAAAAAGCGGACCTCGCTTATTCCACGTAAGACCAAAACGTCGTAAGAGCCTCGTGAACTTACGTGGAATGAGCGAGGTTCGCTTTTTATTTTAATTTTCGTCGTTAATTCGTCGGTAAATATAAACCCTAAACTAAAATGAAACCCAAATCCCTAAACCCCAAATGTGCAAACCCTAAAAAAAATTATTTTCTATTTTATATAAACTTAAAAAAAAAAGAGAAAAAAGATATTGGAAACACATATGACGAGATACGTAAGATATTGGAAACACATATTAAACCTTTCATATTTGATACGTAAGATATTGTAAAATTGTTTTTCAACGTATTAAACCTTTCAAATTAAAAAAAAATATATATTGAAGTTAAAGGGTTAGAAATATATGAAGTATAAGATAAGAAATATAAGAAAGATAGGGTTTGAGGTTTGGAGATAAGAAAGATAGGGTTTGAGGTTTGGGGTTTAAGATTTTAGGGGTTAGCAAAAAAAGCCTCGCCATTTGCACGTAAAATCGATGATAAAAACAAAAATCGTCGCAAGAACGACGTAAAATAAAAGACGGGCCTCTGTATTTCCTCGCAAAAAAAACACGGACCTCTGTATTTCCTCGTTAATTTGCGTGGGCCTTGCGACGAAACGAAAGACGGGCCTCTGTCTTTCCTCGTTATTTTGCGATTAATCTTAGGCGAAACCGCAGGCCCTCTTCATTTCCTCTCTATTTCCTCTCTACAGCCTTTCTATTTCCTCTCACCATGGTAAGTCTCTCATTCCTCTCTAAGTAGTTTAGGGAATTTAGATTAGGTGGTTAGTTTAGGGAATTTAGTTTACGAAATTAGTTTAGAAAATTTAGGTTTCGTAATTTTATTAATTACGTAGTTAATACTGTTCATAATTTTTTTTTTTACTCTTGACTTTAATTTAGAAATTTAAATTTTGCAGACTATTCGCAAGCACCAGCGTACTGCTCACTACTCGCAGATGTTCGGTCCACCGGGTAGTCGGTTAGACCCGCCTTCACTTCCCGGTTCTTCTTCAGCTCCCGGTTCTTCGGGTCAGCAGGAGACCGTCCCCGAGACTCAATCTTCTCAGAGAGTCTCGCCTTCTTCTACGGCATCGCCATCAGTTCCTCATGTGCCTCCTCCGATAGCTCCTCATCCGATGCCAGCTCCTCATGTGCCTCCTCAGATGCCCGCCAATCAGGTTCATGCTGATTTGATGGTGCCACCGAGTTGTCCTTACTCTCAGTACACTGTTGAGGACATTCTCGGTTTGCCAGGCAGAGAAGGCTTACCGATCATAGACCCCGACCGACCTGACGGAACTCTCTGGTATGTATGTTACATTAATTTTTTTAAATTCATTTGTGACTTTAATAAATATTTAAAACTTTAAATTTGTTTTTTTTTTTTTCAGGTTTGGGGTTGATAACTGCCTTGCAACAGAAGTAACCGAGACGATTAAAGGTTACTTCTCCATGGCACATCCCAACTGGAAATCCACTCCGATCTACATCAGAAGGACGTGGTTCAAGATTTACGCTGTAAGTTTTTACAATTTATTCCTGATTTATATTTTTTTAAATTTTATTTTTCTAAACTAATTATTAATATTTTTTTTTTTTGCAGCAAAAATTTAATTGGTCCATGGGGGTCACTGAGAAGGTGCGGAAAGAGTTTATCGACAAGGCGAAGAAACGTTTGTTGGACACGGTCTCCAACTGGAAGGGTGACTGGATCGTGAAGGGCTATGAGCGGGGCAAACCCTCAACCATCACCACGGACGTGTGGGATGGCCTCATCCGTTATTGGAGGGATCCTGATGCCATGAGAGTCGCCCAGTCTTGCTCCGCCTCCCGTAACTCGGTAGATGAGCACGGCCACAGGGCGATGCAACATAGTACGGGCCAAAAGCCACACGCCCGCGTCCGTTTGGAAATGGTACGTAATTTAAATATTTAACTTTTTGATTTTTATATATATATATATATATATATATATATAATAAAAACTTTCTTAACTGTTTTTAGGCCAAGGAGTTGGGACGTTTACCGACTCTTATGGAACTTTTCGATCGGACCCACAAGAACAAGGCGGGCGGATTTGTAGATGAGAAGTCTGAGAAGATCTACAATGATGTGGCAGCTCGTATTGACGAGCGTGAGACCCAGCTGGCGCAGGAGTCCGCCGACGGATCACCCGTCGTCTTATCCACAATAGAAGTGGATAGAATTTACGAGGAGGTAAATTTTATATAAATTTTTTATTAATTCCATTTTACTTTAAAATTTAAATTTTAATATATATTTTATTGTTTTTTAAGGTCGCTCCTAGGAAAAAGGGACGTGTGTTGGGGATTGGTTCCGTCAACGATGTTCCGAGAGCGACTTCCTCTTATGGCCAGAGACGGGATGATGAAGTCTCTCAGCTGCGCGACGTGTTGGAGACGACACAACATCAGCTGACGTCGACACAAAACGAGTTGGCCTCGACAAAAACGTCGTTCACAGCTCGTATGAGTGGTCTCGAGAACTTCTTGGACGTCATAGCGGCCACAAATCCGGAATGGGAGGCCATGTTCAGGACCATGAAACAACAAAACCCATTCCAGGCGAGACATCCGTGCAAGTCAACGAGGCAGATCTCTCGAGAAGGAGCGAGGAATTCTACGACGCGGCAATGCAGCATTAGTTTTTTTTTTTGTTATTGTATTTTAAAATTCAAAACTTATTTATATATTATATAATTTCATTTTGATTCGGCCAAAAAAAATTTTCTATTCGATTTAATTTCAATTAAAATTTTATTAATAAATTAAATAAATATAATTTTTATTTTATTTTTATTTATAAATTCAGTAAATAGAAAACAAAGTAATTTCGTCGCTAATTCCCGATGTATTAACGAGGAAAATTAACGACAAAATCTCGAGGAACTATTAACGAGGATTTTACGTGGATTTTATTTTGTATACTTTACGATTCAATTACGACGAAATATTTTCGTGTTCTTTACGTTTTTATTACGACGAATATATTTAGAGGTTTTTGCGGGTCTTTTACGACGAATCCTTTTCGAGTTTATTACGAGGAAGCACAACGACCGCGTTACGTGGAAAGCCCACGTGGTCTTTACGAGGAAAACTTAATTCTTCTTTACGAGGAAAATATAACCTCGCTAATGGACGAGGAAATGGCGACGAATCTTCTCTTACGACAAACGTATAACGACGAAACGCCTTTTATCGCCATTTTCTCGTAACTCTTCTTTTACGAGGAAATAACGACGATTTTGGCCGTCGTTAAATTTGTGTTTTCTTGTAGTGTTAAAAGTCTCACATTCAAATTTTGTGATCCATGATTTAATTTTTTTTATGACAAAATACAAATGATTACAAAATCATATAAGTAAAAAGTCTAATTTAATTAATTATTTAGATTAAAGATATATATACATATATATATATATATATATTATATCGTTTTAAATTAAACTATATACCACATAGAATACATAAATATTTTAATTTTGAAATTTATTTCGAACAATTTTTTTTGATAAAAGCTCTGAACAAACATTGACAACTTGTTTTTTTTTTTAAATTATAAATTACTGAAAAAATTAATCCCACAATAGAAATTTTGTTATCACTAAATTAAACTTTTTGTTATGAAAGAAATAGATGATCAAAAAACAATATGAGTAGAAAACATATTTTAATAGACATTAATATTAAAAATATATTATATATGTTAATATCATTTAAAGTTAATTATATATCCTATCAAATAGAAAAAATAATTGTTTGGATTAATAAAATTGATTTATATGTTTGCACCATTTAATTATATATGTAATAGTTACTTATTTTTAATTGTTTAATATATATTTATTATTTCATAATATGTAAAAAAAATATAATACATACAATAATTTATATATATAAAGTTCATCTCGTGCAAGGCGCGGATCTTATTCTAGTATCTATTATCCATCTATCTATATATATAAATTTTCCTTCACTCATGGGCTATCTACATGGATTCCATGTCACTAAGTCAGGCTCTGCGAAGCTGACATGTGTCACGGGCGTTGAACTCAGCGCTTCATTAATTCTGGTGCGGGCTTCAGTTTTCATTTGTTGTAATCGTGGGCCGAATGTCGTTGTGTGGCCGTGAAGATAGAGTTCTTCCTTAACCCTAATACCGAAGAGACGATGAATTGACATCTTCTGATATCTATCTCCGGCTGGCTAGCAGCCATTGTTTTCCGGAAGTTCGAGCAATGGGTTCCTCTGTGATTACTTCATTGTCGCTGAGCTTCAAACAAGTTCCTCCAACAGCTGTTCCTACTTTTCTCGACTATGTTCTAAGCTCCACAGGCGTGTCTCCCTCCACCCTTTTCGAATCCCTCATCAAAGAGTTGTCTTTTCGTGCGGAGGTAATGATCTTTCTTCAATGTAGTTTCCTGTCCATGATTGGTTTTATTGAAAAGACTTCCATGTATTTTTTTGTAATAAAACACCATTAATGGCGACAAGAAATTCCCTTCTGATGATTGCAACCACATTGCTTCGTTGGTGGCTGGTCTTTGTCATCTACTAAAGAGTTTTGGTTAGTTTGAAATTTTGAATTTTTGTTAGAGATTTCAAGAATTAACTAATTGAGGTTTTTGTGGTTGAGACAAGTTTTGGTACTGAAGATAATCATAATGCCTTGCAGTTGTTTGTGTGGAGAGTGTTTGTTCCACTGATGAAGATGGTTCGTGCTTATGACTTGGATATGCTTAATAAGGTGAATCTTCCTCCTCCTGCTGTCTATTGATTAAAGCCCACAAAGTCACATATCCTTGGGCTTATTTGATCATCTTTCTCCTCCTGCTGTCTATTTAATCGTTCTTTGATGTTGTGATGAAGACAAGTGCATTGGTTGTATTGGAAGTGAGTTTGGTACCTTTTTTTACTGAGATCAGTTGGGGTATCGATAAGAATGCTTCAACACAAAGAATCAGATTTCATTAAATGAGTAGAGCTGTTGCTTCGTGACTCTTTGAGTACAAATAATATGTATGAAAACTACATTGCATCTTTTTCTGAGTCATTTCCGATTCCACTGTCGTGCCATCTCCTGAATCTGTTACTGAGCGCTGCTTTTCAAAGTCACCAAGCAGCTCGAAAGGTTGATAATTTCGCAGCTGGTATGCTTTGCGATTTGTGTAATACCACTGAGAGGCTTTTGTCACAAAGTGTCGTGCATCGTTCATGTGCTGTTAGTTTCCTTCTCCCTGCTATTTTCAAGGCATTCTCTTCTCAGTCTTCTCTGAAGATCTCACTTCAAGGGAATGTGTACGTACTTTCAAGGTAAGGTCAATGAAACCAAAAAGTTACGCATTTAGGTTGGCTAGTTTTCTTTTAGCTTGTTTTGATTTTTAAAGTTATAAATTCCAGGAATGGCTTCAAAAAAAGAATATGGGAATGCTCCAAGAAGCTGTCCTCGGTTGGATCAATAGAGGCCTTTCTTCTGGCTCTTGGATGGACGGAACAGAAAGTTATGTCTCAGAAAAAGACCCTGTCGAATTTGACTTTAGGTCCGAACACGAGTTTTGGGAAGAAATCAAGAAAGACTTGATATGGCAAAAGTACCTGTTATTCTTACAGATTCTCTCACTTTCTACAATATGATCATCCATGAGTGTAAAGAACCTATCCTTTCAGGTTTTTGATGAGAGCTTAGTAAGGAAGCAGTCATTGCACATACTGAAATCAGTTTTATCCATAAGTGAAGTGAGTAAGACGATTTTTGAGAAGAATTGTATGGCTCTGTTGAATCTGCTTTGTTAGGATATTGTTTTGTCTCCCACTGATTCTATTGTTAGATTCTTTTTCTGAATATAAATAATATACAAAAACTAGGGCTGATGAAATTAATTTCTCTGAAGCAATTCCTTACTAACTTCACAATGAACTAGACAAGTAAATTAAAAAGACACGAAGGATCAGTTTTTTTTTTCATTAAACGGTTGTTCTATTACTCAAGTTTAAGGTGGTCTGGGGAACCAGACTGGAACAGAATAACAAATGTAATATAATTCCCTATGGAAGGATCTCGCTATCTTAGCTAATGAATTAGACGATACATTTTCTGAAAGAGGAACAAAAACAATCGAGAACTCCGTGTATATGTTTTTCAACTTCATAAACTCCTCCAGATCAGTACATAAGTTTGGCCATGCTCCGGGGTCTTTGATCATCGAGATTAAGTCCTTGCAGTCGGTCCCAAAGGATTGACATGTCGATACCTCGAGCATACATTCCATTGCCCAGGATAAAGCTTCCAGTTCTGAATGCAATGGTGAGATTCTTCGGCGTTAATTCCTTGCGCCCAATAGTTGCATCACTCCTCTAGAGTTTATCCATGTCCATCCATAGCCACTAAAAATTGTGTCATGTGTCCATGATCCATCTATCATGCATATCTCTGATATTGGAGCTCTTTCTGGATTTTGTGCTTCCACCACTTCCTCTGGTCTTTGATTTGCTTCAAACCAAGCGTGGCATTCTGATTCAGTGTGTCTAATAGTTTCCAAAGGGTCCATGTCTATCCCTCTAAAGAGTTTATTGTTCCTCGCTTTCCAGATATACCATATGATCCAAGGATATGGGTCATTGTCCAATTTTGGATCTTCAATATCATTCTTTCGCCAGAAGAGGTAATCTATATATGTGAAATGGCTTCCACTTGGAAATAGTGTTGGCCGTGTTGGGGTTCCCGCGTGTGCCCAAGTCTGTATAGCTGGAGGGCATTCAAATATGGCATGATTTATAGTTTCATAATCTGCACCATAACGAGGACAATGGTTGGCGCATCACATATGACGATGATTCAGATTACTTGTTACTGCTAACTGGCCAGATAATATCTGCCGAATGAGATGTCTGATTTTCGGAGGAGCTTTTATTTTCCAAGCAAAGGCCTGGAGCTTTGTAATACTAGGTTCATGCGCCTCCAATGTTTCCTCCTTAAGCAAGTTAGTTGCCACCCACTAACTTGACTTGACAGTGTACATCCCATTCTTCGTATAGCTCCAACAATATCCATCCTGATGATAATCTTGGCTTATGGCCAGTGATTGAATCAATGGGATGTCATCCTGATGGACATAGTTTTCCAGCATCTCAGTATTCCATCTCTCTGGGTTTCCAATCATCAGATCACTTACTGGCATCATAGGATGAAGTACCAGTGCAACTGGTCTAGCTGGTATCATTGGGACCCAAAAATCTTCCCAAATCCTAATCTTATTGCCAGAGTGTACCTTTTGTCTAATTTCCATTCTTATTAATGGTTTTGCATTCAACTCCTCCACCCATAGGAGGGGTTGTTCACCTAGTTTAGTCGCAACGGCGAGCTACATCGGAAATATCGTCCTATTCCTCCTTCATCTCCTGATTTGTAGAGTGTTTCCCACTTTACCCCGTGAATTCCTCTTTTAGGAAGGTTTGATCTCCACCAGAACTGTGCAATGACACTAGCTAAATTCTCACAAGTCTCTAAAGGTAGAAGGAGGGTTGACATTACATACGTGGGTAGATCCATCAGTATAGACTTTATGAGTACTTCCTCTCCTCCCCTTGATAAACATCTTCCTATCCAGTCATTAACACGGCTTTGTAGTCGTTCCTTCAGAAAGGCAAAGAGCTTTATCTTTGAACCGCTAATATCTTCAGGGATACCAAGATAGGAACCCATCCCTCCCTCATTTGCAATTCCAATTGAAGTTTTTAAAGTTTCCTTGACATGTCTGGGTATTCTCTTACCAAAGAGTAAGGATGATTTTTCAAAATTAATGCATTTTCCAGAAGCTTTTCCATAGGTCCCAAGTGCTTTCATAATTTCATCGCATTCACGTGGCTCCGCTTTACAGAAGAACAAGCTATCATCAGCAAAGAGAAGGTGGGATACCGGAGGGCTAGCGCGTGATATGCGCATCCCCGTTATCTTTCCTTGATTCTCAGCATGGTTTAGAAGGCTAATAAGTGCTTTCGTGCATAAGATGAATATGAAAGGAGACAAAGGATCTCCCTGTCGCAGACCCCGTTTGGGGGTTATATTTCCTCTTGGGTGGCCATTGAATAAGACATGTGATGTGATTCTGGATAACACAAAGGAATGGAATCATGAACCTGGAGAGCTTGTAGCTGACGATGCAACAAGAAGAATTCATTGTTCGAGATGGAAGCACTATCATCTTTATACCTCAACCACCATCCAAGACATTCTAAGTTCAAACTGATCAACAACTAAGCAAGTAGATTGAGTGTGCTCTTTTCCTAACCTTTGGTTTTGTTCCATTGGGTTTTCCAAAGGAAGGTTTTTAACAAGGCCACAAGTTACTTCAAATCACTTGGTTGTTGATCTTGGTCCAAGAATATCATTATCTATCTTATGTTATTTTTATTTCTAAGTTTATGTTATGTTTTTCTTCATTTTCGAAAACTCTAGTCTTTGGTCTTTGTTGTATTTTTGAGAGGACCCTGTCTTTACTCCTCTTGCATTTTCGAAAGCTTGTCCATGTACAAGTCTCTCCCTTTATAAACCTGGTCGAAATCTAATAAGAGGACTCCAATTTTTTTATCAAAACCTTTGTTTTCTCTTTTCTTCTTGCTTGTCGAGTTGATTGAGTATTGGTGTGTAATATCCAACTTCTGGTGTGTAATATCCAGAGACTAAGGGCTCTAGTTTGGTGTGTCATATCCGATATATTGCCTAGGAGTATCAAGAAGCCTTTCCGCAGCCTCTTTTGTCACCATTCGATCCACATGCCTTGAGAAACTTGAGTCTTTTGATTCGTTTCTGCAAGGATTATCCTATCTGTTCTAGAGCATAATCCTAGGATCTCAGTAAGTGGTATCAGAGTAACTCTGGAAGGGAAGTGTTTGATTTCTATCTGTTTTGGATTTGATCTCTTCATATTCTGTTGTGATTTTGATCAATCTGTGTTTCTTGTGTAGAAATCTATCGAAATAGGTTTCATTGATCTTGATTCTAAAACTAGACTGTTCGGAGTCTTTGTGAGAAAGTTACTGATTTGTTTTAATCTGAACCTGTTTGGTGTTTGTAGAAGACGATCTGTGTGTTTGACGTTGAGACCTGATAGTACTAAATACTTTGATCACGTTTTGGGTTTCAGACTGTTCACATCCTTGATCAGAAAGCCATTGATTTGTTTGCTTGATCTGTTTCTGATTTTGTTAAATTGAATCGATTTGTTTCTGTTGTTGTGAATCTGTTCTATTCAGATTTTTTTTTAAGAAATCCAAGATTGAAACTGAACCTGATTTCGTGATCTCTCTCTGTTCTGTTTTGAAATCAAACTGATCTGTTTCTGCTTTGTTAAGATTGATAGATTAGTGTTTTTTTGTTTCTGATTATCAGCCTGTTCCTGATTATCAATCTGTTTTGTTTCTGGTTTAAGTTTGATTTTCGTTTTGAATCTGTTTTATTTGTTGTTCACTTGTTTCTGGATTCGAAAATCAATTATCAAACTATCTTGTTCAATTGTTTGTGTTCTGTTTTGTTGTCTACTTGTTGCTGAATTCGAAAATCAACCAAACTGTTGTTTATTGCAATTCTGAGTATTATGTTTATGTTTGCAAGTTGATTAATTGTTTTTCTCTAAGAAACTTTTACTGGTTGTGTTCTTCTTGTGTCTCAGGAGCCATGGAAAGAGATCAAGAAGGAAGAATCAACACTGCTAGGACTGCTTCTTTGCAGAAGATAATGAAATTCAGAATGGAAAGTCAGCAGAAACATGATGAACTTATGCAGAAAAGGATGAGGCAGAGATCATCAATGAAAAAATCAAAATCTTGAGCCTAAACCACCGGATTATTTTCAATACAGATCAAGCAAGCATAAGAGGATTAAAAAAGAAGAGGCAGATCGTGGAGAGCAACATATCAAGCCATTAGCCAACACATGGAGCAGACCACATCAATCTTCTCTCATTCCTAAATCAAATTTTCTTTATTCTGATTATACACCAGTTACTGATGTTCAACTCTATGCTTTTTCAGGAAAAGCGACTATCTAGAGTAGGAAAGAACCATGGACAAGTGGCTCTGTTACAACAGAATCCTAAAGAAGGAAAGATTAGATTTTGCAATTTCTCGACTCACAAGAAGAGCTTATAAGTGGTGGTTGCAAGAAGAAGATGATCGCAAATTCTACAAGGAACCAGCTATCACCACTTTGGAAAATCTGAAGTTGCTACTAAGGAGTAAGTATGCATCCAAAGGCCACACTTTTCTGAAATCTCCAATGAAGGAAGCCACATCTAGTGAGACAGTAACCTGTTACAGAAAAGAGAAAACAGTCTCTAAACCATCTATGGATGATCAACGATTCTGTTTCAGTAAAGAAGAAAGGGAGGAGTTGTTACAAGTAATTAAAAATGTGAAGAAACAACTCAAGAAGACCAGTGCAACAAATCCTTCCTTAGAAACACAGAACCAAGAGCCATTCAATGCTGTCTCAGAACTCAAAGTTGCAGAGCCGGAATCAGCAGCACAGATTCAAGAGGATCAAACCGAGATTCCAACAATCACCATTCAGAAAGATTATCAACCAATCATGGACGACTTGGTTCTTTTCAGACAGGACATGGTAGAAGAAGAGATGCCCAGTGAACCACATACAGATCATGGAATGAATCAGCTGTGTCTTTGATCCAAATGATTTCCAAAAGACATTCTTGGATACATTTCTGATCAATCCTTTTGTTTGGAACAAGACCAGAGCAGTGGAGCTTTCAAGACACGAATTTGTCTTGAAGCATGTTGTATTTGATCCTGGAGGAGATCTGTGTCATCTTAGGAACAAGATCAAACTGATTGAGAAGAAATCAGCTGCAACAACAAATGATTTTGTTGATTTCTCATCTTCTGAAGATAAGGTGCTGCACGTCTCAACTCAGCAAGAGTTTCACTACGAAACCAATTGGAGATTGTTACCACTCAGTCCTTGATCCAACAAACCACGCAGTGAATGGCGACCTGATCCTCAAAATATTTCCGATTTCGCAAAACATATCAGTTTGGATCAATTCCGAGAGATGCTTATATCTGATTGGGCTGGAGTGGAAACCTGGAGCAAATGTCAGCATACTTATATTCCTTGGAGAAGACTCTGCCCGTGCTAAATTCATTTCAGGTCATAAGGAGTTGGAAGATGATCAAAACACCTTGATTCTCAACCATGTCAAGATATGGAAGCCACCAGTTTTGCAACAACTTCAGTACCATTGCAGAGATTATCAAACAAGGAGTGGCGATGGAGAATTCACTAGAGAAAATGGTGAAATGATTACTGGAGGAAGAGAAGAACTCATGTTTTCTTCTCAAGTCAAGGAGAAACCACCAGATAAAGTTAGTCTACAGCAAACTCCAAAGCAACCAATCCGAGGTATCTTTCTAAACTCAAAGAAAAACATGAAACCTGATTTGCTTGCTATTGGTACAGGTCAAACTGTTTTGAGGTCTACACTTTTTGAAAAGAGGGGCTATAATGATCAGAGTATCAATGATGAGTCCTTGGCTAAGTTGGAGATGCAACAATCAAATCCTGGAAACTGTCTAGCCACCAGCGTTGACATAGGAGCAGTGCGAGGATCATATCTCAACAACCAAAGGGAATTAACCAACAAACTCGACTGCAATGGAAACTTCACTCATCAGGGTCTCACTTCGAATTGGAATCATGTACAAAGCTTCTCAGGTGAAAGAGTTATGGATTCTACAAGTCGGGTGATCATGTGTTTTCTTCGCTTGAATCTTTCTGAGTTTAAAACATCTCAATCCTATCAATGGCGACCAGGTGAATATGCTAAAGTAAGTGATCATGTTTTCAAGAGTTCTTTTATTATTGATTACACAGATATGATGCACTTGTTTTTTGTCAAAAGAGCCTTATGCAGATTATGATGAAGCTTTGAAGCATTCAAGAAGAAACTACAAGCGTGAGGCAGACAAGAGATTCAAACCACCTGACTTGGACCAGGATAAGCACCAAGACGCCCTGTCTTTAGTATCATGAAAGAAGCACCTCCAGATGCAACATACAAGCCAAAAACGAGCAAAAACAAATTTGGCATAAGACTCTTACTCTATGATGATTTCGGTTATGCTAACTTGTTTTCTTTCAAAGTATGTGAATCAGGTTTGAGGAATGCATCATGAGTAAAGAGAGCCAAATGGATCAGTCCTTTCTGCATAACAGAACCAGTCAGAGATAATGCCTATCAAAGAGGCTTGCAAGGTAAGTGTAATCTGATTTTAAACTATAATGTTACTGACTTGGTCCCCTCTATTGCAGATAAAACAGATTTGAGGACAAATCCTTTTCAAGAGGGAGGGAATGATGTGATTCTGGATAGCACAAAGGAATGGAATCATGAACCTGATCATGGAGAGCTTGTAGCTGAGGATGCAACAAGAAGAATTCATTGTTCGATATGGAAGCACTATCATCTTTATACCTCAACCACCATCCAAGACATTCCAAGATCAAGCTGATCAACAACTAAGCAAAAGTAGCTTGTGTGTGCTCTTTTTCCAACCTTTGGTTTTGACCCACTGGGTTTTCCAAATGAAGGGTTTTAACAAGACCACAAGTTACTTCACATCACTTGGTTGTTGATCTTGGTCCAAGAATATCATTATCTATCTTATGTTATTTTTATTTCTAAGTTTGTGCAATGTTTTTCTTCATTTTCGAAAATTTTAGTCTTTGGTCTTTGTTGTATTTTTGAGAGGAGCATGTCTTTACTCCTCTTGCATTTTTGAGAGCTTGTGCATGTACAAGTCTCTCCCTTTATAAACCTGGTCGAAATCAAATAAGAGGAATCCAATCTTTTTATCAAAACTTTTGTTTTCTCTTTTCTTCTTGCTTGTTGAGTTGATTGAGTGTTGGTGTGTAGTATCCAGAGACTAAGGGCTCTAGTTTGGTGTGTCATATCCAATCTATTGCCTAGGAGTATCAAGGAGCCTTTCCGCAGCCTCTTGTGTCACCTTTCGATACACATGCCTTGAGAAACTCAAGCCTTTTGATTCATTTCTGCAAGGATCATCCTATCTGTTCCAGAGCAACATCCTAGGATCTCATTAACATGGTATTTCACCGATGATACACATCGCATTATTCATTCAATCCAGAACCCCATCTTCTTCATGACCACACTGATAAATTCCCACTCTAACCTATCATAAGCTTTACTCATGACAGTCTTTATAGCCATTCGCTTTTTTCTTCCTCCAAAGGCCGAGCGCAGAGCATGGAACATTTCATGTACTATCAAAACATTATCTGTTTTCTGTTTTCCAGCAACAAAAGCTGCCTGGGTTTCAGAAATTTGAACCGGTAACAATTTCTTCAATCTTTGGCATAGGACCTTAGATATTATTTTGTAACTAACATTACAGAGGCTAATGGGCTGAAATTGTGACATCTTGTTTGGTTTCTCCTTCTTTGGTATTAGGAAAATGTTAGCATCATTGAGCCCATTGGACATTGTTCTATCAAAAAGGAACTAATTAACCATACGAGTTAAGTCTTCTTTCACAATGTCTCAGAACTTCTAGTAGAATAAGGTAGTGAAGCCATCAGGACCCGGCGCCTTTTCTGAACACGAATGATCAGTTTAGCTTCTATAGATAATGGGATTTGATGTATTTGATAATTCAATCAATGAATGGAGTTAGAGCTTTTTTAAAAAAATTGTTTCTTTGATTACATATCTTTTGGCGATTTTTGACTCGTTCAAACTAATGTGTTATATATGCAGATAATTGTTCTGATGGATCAAGATTTCTTGCAGGGAAATTGAGAAATTAAAATTATCTAAGATGTCAAGCAAAGAAGGCGTCGTTGAAGTTGGCGAAGATGTGAGAAGTGCTTGCTTCTCATATACTCAACTTCGGTAGAAAACTCTTGTGATTCTTTTATAACGACCGATGATTTGTTTGAAACCATATGTTTTTGAATCCTCGGGTGTTCATTTTAGAGCAAGATCTAAGATGAGGTTCATGTGCAGTATTTACAAGGTACACGATGAAGCCAAATATAAGGTCTTTATGCGCTGGATATCTGATGAGTCAAAATGGGAGCACCAATTAAATGTTGTTCTAAAGATGGTGTTAAGAAATGCTGTTCTAAAGCTTCCCATAAACCATGTTTTGTTCTTGGATACGATCATGCAACTTTGAATGTAATAATTTATTATTTGGTTTGATGTAATAATTTATTATTTGGTTTGACTTGATAATTATTGAGTTGTCAAAATTGGTTTATAAAAAAATTAACAAATATTATCTCTTTCGTCTTCTTTTTTGTTTAACAATATACAGCTGTGATCTTATACTTGCCCTATAGAAGCGAGACACTTGAACTACAAACTAATTTATGAATGTATCTTGATCCAAAATTATAGCACACGATACATTTTTAAATAATACATATAATATATTATGTTTTTTTTCTGTTCCATAATAAATTTATGGTAAAATTATAAAATAAAATAATAGATTACTCGGTACAAATGAAAACAGTATAGGACATAACAGAATAGATAAAAAAGGCACCGATTATATACTGAAACTGAATAATAATATTTTATAAAAATACAAGTACATTCAATATATACAAAATATAAAATAATCAATGTTTTGAGTATTAAATCTAACCACAACAATAAAAACTCGAATTTACTTACTATATATCCCGTCCGTAGGGCGGGTCTACCCTAGTTTCTATATATGTGCTAGTTATTTATAATCATTTTATGGATTTACATTGATTATGACAAATATAATAACTATACTGTAAAAAAAAAAAAAATTAAAATTAAATTTGAAATTTTGCTTTTGAAAAAGGTATTCAAAACTTTAAATATAAAATTTTGCAAACTTTAAAATAGAGAGTATTTTTGTGATGGTCTAACAAAATACTAACTTTTACCTGAATAAAGTGAATCCAATCAATTATATTTATAAACTAGATGATGGCCGGCACATTTGTGCGGACTAATATACATCAAACTAATTCAAATTTTAACATAATTTTTAATTTCAATCTAAATTAGTCAATTAGTTTTAAATATTAAATTAAACATAAGATATAATTTATCTTTTTTTATTACAACGCATCACATATAATAGTTTGCTACTTGCAAAATCTTTTATTTATTATATCACTAAACCACACACGTAAAAGTATATTATCATAATAACCTAATAAAATTTTATAAATATTTTAAAATAACTTCAAAGATAAATCTACAAAAGAAACCACAATTACCAATTATCACGGAAAACTATGAAATCAAACCTCTCTTCGTCAAAGTCTTAATTGTATTTATGAATTTCCTTTTTGGGAGTTTATAGTTACACCTATTATCCATAATAATTAAAAAATATTTTTATTTAACTAAAATTTTATAAACTAAAAGTGATAGATTATATATGTCTAGTAAAAATTGAATTTTTTTAGTTATAATGGTGATATATTGTATTCTTTAGACTCATATTTTTTATTGGTAAGATGATTCAGTGACATAAAAGAGAAAAATATTTCTTTTAAAAATGATAGATAAAAAGTTAAACTACTTAATATTACTAAAGTAAACATAAGATGAACAAAACTATAAAACTATTGCAATAATTTTATAATACTTGTTAATAATAATTATCTCTGAATATAATGAAAAAAATTATTAAATAATCATTAAAAATATTTAAAAACTAACAATTCAATTTTTTTTTATTAAAAATAATGACTCATATGAAAATAAGCTTCTAAAATAATAAAATATGAAAATAAGCAAAACAACCTAAAATCATAGAGAACATAAAAAGTAAGCAAAATTAAAATTACCACCTAAAATTATTTAAAAATATAAAAAATAAATAAAATCCCTTATATATTAATTGAGAAGCATTTGAAAAATTAGAACGTTAATTTTGTATTAATTAAAAAAAAACCTCAAATCCTAGGTGGAACTCTAAATGCCTTCTAAATTTCAATTCAAAGAATTCTAGAGCATCTAATATAAAGTATAGTTTAATCTAATGGTGTCACATTATTTCATAATTATATAACACTAGAGAACAATATTTTAACATAAAATATAGGAAGTGTGTATTCTTTACTTAAATAAAAGCTACGAAATAACCTAATATGATATCCATATATATAGCAATTAATGATTATGAATAATAAAGATTTGATAACAATTTTTGCATCCTTTTTCATTATTATTAAATTTTATGTTATTAAAAAAATAAACAATCACATTAACCATATAATAAAAAAATTAGATTTTTTCTTATATGTTATATTTTGAATTTTTTAAAATGACTTTAAATTACAAAAATGAGGAAACCTTATAAGTTATATATATGTTTTAAAACGACTTTAAAATACAAAAATTATGACACCTTATATGTTATATTTTTCTTATATGTTAGCATTTTCTTATATGTTATATTTTGAATTTTTTTAAAACGACTTTAAATTACAAAAATGTAACTTTTCCTTAACTATACGACTAAAAACATTAAAAATGACATGTATCAATTCGATGGTTGATTTGAAAGCTTTTAAAACCATATGGAAGATAAAAGTCAAAATAATTTAACTGTGGAAACAATATTGTTCACTTTTTTAAGAATGTGTTCGATGGAAAAAATAAGGTTTTTATGTCATAATTTGTTTAATTTCCACTATAGAACATTATATTAACCTAAAATATATGAAGTGTGTATTCTTTCCTTAAATAAAAGCTACAGAATTACCTAATATGATTTACATATATATAACAATTAATGATTATGAATAATAAAGATTTGATAACAATTTTTGCATCCATCTTCATTTTTTGGTTTAATTTTATGTTATTAAAAAAAATAAACAATCACATTAACCATATAATAAAAAAATTAGATTTTTTATATATATTATATTTTGAATTTTTTAAAATGACTTTAAATTACAAAAATGAGAAAACCTTATATGTTATATATTTTTTTTAAAACGACTTTAAAATATAAAAATGAGGACACCTTATATGTTATATTTTTCTTATATGTTAGAATTTTCTTATATGTTATATTTTGAATTTTTTTAAAACGACTTTAAATTACAAAAATGTAAGTTTTCCTTAAGTATACGACTAAAAACATTAAAATGACATGTATCAATTCGATGGTTGATTTGAAAGCTTTCAAAACCATATGGAAGATAAAAGTTAAAATAATTTAACTGTGGAAACAATACTGTTCACTTTTTTCAAGAATGTGTTCGATGGAAAAAATAAGGTTTTTATGTCATAATTTGTTTAATGTCCACTAGAGAACATTATATTAACCTAAAATATAAGAAGTGTGTATTCTTTCCTTAAATAAAAGCTACAGAATTACCTAATATAATTTACATATATATGACAATTAATGATTATGAATAATAAAGATTTGATAACAATTTTTGCATCTTTCTTCATTTTTGTTTAATTTTATGTTATTAAAAAAATAAAGAATCACATTAACCATATAATAAAAAAATTAGACTTATATGTTATATTTTGAATTTTTTAAAATGACTTTAAATTACAAAAATGAGAAAACCTTATATGTTATATTTTTTTTTAAAACGACTTTAAAATACAAAAATGAGGACACCTTATATGTTATATTTTTCTTATATGTTATATTTTTCTTATATGTTAGATTTTTTCTTATATGTTATATTTTGAATTTTTTAAAACGACTTTAAATTACAAAAATGTAAGTTTTCCTTAATTATACGACTAAAAACATTAAAATGACATGTATCAGTTCAATGGTTGATTTGAAAGCTTTCAAAACTATATGTAAGATAAAAGTCAAAATAATTCAACTGTGAAAACACTGTTCACTTTTTCAAGAATGTGTTCGAGGAAAAATATAAGGTTTTTATGTCATAATTTGTTTAATGTCCACTAGAGAACATTATATTAACCTAAAATATAAGAAGTGTGTATTATTCCCCTAAATAAAAGCTACAAAATTACCTAATATGATTTACATATATATGGCGATTAATGATTATGAGTAATAAAGATTTGATAACAATTTTTGCATCATTCTTCATTTTGTTTAATTTTATATTATTAAAAAAATAAACAATCACATTAACCATATAATATAAAAAATTAGATTTTTTCTTATATGTTATATTTTGAATTTTTTAAAATGACTTTAAATTACAAAAATGAGGAAACCTTATAAGTTATATTTGTTTTTTTAAAACGACTTTAAAATACAAAAATGAGGACACCTTATATGTTATATTTTTTTTATATGTTAGATTTTTTCTTATATGTTATATTTTGAATTTTTTAAAACGACTTTAAATTACAAAAATATAAGTTTTCCGTAAGTATACGACTAAAAACATTAAAATGACATGTATCAATTCGATGATTGATTTGAAAGCTTTCAAAACCATATAGAAGATAAAAGTCAAAATAATTCAACTGTAAAAACAATACTGTTCACTTTTTTCAAGAATGTGTTCGATGGAAAAAATAAGGTTTTTATGTCATAATTTGTTTATTATCCAATCCGATCAACCCATGATGTATTAATTATAGTTTTATTCTATTCTTTTAATAAAAATTGATCCGATCCATCGGAAAAAAATTATATAATAACAACAAAAAAATATTTTATATATATAAATAAAATGATCAAATATATAAAAGAAACTATCGATAATATATATAAATAAACTCACCATGCGCAAAGCGCAGGTCTTACCCTAGTTATCAATTAAAATGATGAAGAACATGAAAAATTAATAAATAACATATATTATGGAGAATATGACAAATAAGCAAAACTAAAATCACTAAAACATACAAATAAACAAAATAATGAAAAATATAAAAATAAACAATAAGCAATGATAAATAAACAAAATCACATAATATTGTGGAGAATTTGACAAGTAATCAAAATCACTTAAAGATATGATGACGTGTAAGTAAAGAATAACACGCAGCGTAATAGAGAAGGACAAAAGTGGGAAAGTAAAAGGCACATGTCGAGCTCAGGTGTCTGGTTAACACGTATTACTTCTTCTGTGCTCTCCACGCGCCTCCTTCTTTTCCCACACGCCCTCCTCCTCCTCCTCTCTATCTTATTTCATTTTCGCTTCGCTTCGCTTCCTCCTAAATTCCTCAAACCCTCTCTTTAAATTCTCTTCTAGCTTTTGTTTTCTGACTCATATCGAATCCTGATCGCCTAACGAGTTATTGAAGGAAAATTTTTATGGTAATACTTCACTGTTATTTACTTATTTTGATTTGACATGAATATGATGAGACAGAGAGAATCTAAAAGCACCTTCTTGAGTTTCATACAGTTTTTGTTTTTCGTCTCCACAAGCTTAAAGGTTGACTTTGACTCTCAGAATCTCCTTCGTTCCTAAAATCAAGAAGACGGGATCGAAAACTCCTTCCACATCCGATGATGATCCACATGCTTCTGTTGATCAAAGGTGTCAACTTTAGGATGACTGATTATAATCTGTTGATTGATTTTTATCTTTCTTTTATAAAAAAAATGTTCCATATTCGGCTATAGCAGGTCTAGAAAAGGCAAAGTACCCAAAAGGATAAACAAGGCTGTTAGGGAGAGGCTTAAACGCGAGCACTTGAATGAGCTTTTCATTGAGTTAGCCGATACACTTGGTAAAAATTTCACATTTTTCTCTATAGATTTGAATGAAAAATTGCTTGAGTTGAGAGGCTGTTATCTTGCATATACAAGTGTTAGTATGGTGATGTTACCCATTGTGATATCTTCTTCTTTTTTTTTACCCATTGTGATATCTAATCTGAAACGTTTTCTCTTTTCTCAGAAATGAATCAGCAGAACAGTGGGAAAGCCTCCATACTGTGTGAAGCTACTAAGTTTTTGAAGGACGTGTTTGGTCAAAGTGAGTCCCTTAGAAAGGAGCAAACTGCTCTCCTCTCTGAATCTAACTACGTACGCCACTTTCCTTTAAAACACCATGTTCTCCTCTTCCTTGAAACAATGTTTGTCTCAATGGTTTAATAATTGTTTTGTGATGGAAACTGTCGGCGTATGTAGTTAACCACAGAGAAGAATGAACTCAAGGAAGAAACATCAGTACTTGAGACCGAGATCTCAAGACTACATTCCGAGATAGAAGCAAGAGTGAACCAGTCAAAACCTGACTTGAACACGTCCCCTGCGCCTGAGTACCATCATCAACAGTATCCCCAACTTGCATCTCAGTTTTCAGGACTCCCTATTTTCCAAGGAGCCGGCTTTCAACAATCTTCTGCAACTCCTCCTGGTGCCACGGTTATTGTCCTTCCAATGCATCCTGATCTCCAGACACAAGATACTTCAGACTTGACAGGGCACCTGCAGACACAAGCGCCAACGGTGATGTATAATAGCTCAAGTGTGAGTAAGCCATGTCCAAGGTATGCTAGCGCGGCTGACTCATGGCCTTCTCGGCTACTTGGAGAGCGACTGAGAGTTAGCGAATGAGTCTTAGGCGGGAAACAGAGACAAAGGCAACTTGTGAAGAACCCTTGGGTTTTGGTATGTAGCACATCCTCTAGTGTCCTTGTGGGTTTGGCCTTAGCCATAACTTGTTTTGTGGTGGTTTGTTTATAGGATCAAAAAAATTGTGGTCCTTTGAGAAAAATAACGAAAATAATTGGCTCTAACCCATGTCAGTTTCTTGTCCCAAGATACAAAAAGACTGTGTTACAAAAAAACAAAAAAAAATGACCACTATAATAAATAACTTTACCGTATTCCCAGTGTTTATCTCTATAATTTTATTTGTAAAAGTCAATTTTCTATGTGATGTGCTCACGACAGATAATTATATATTATATAGACACCTTAATGAAATAAAGAAAACGACAGATAATTATATATTATATAGACACCTTAATGAAATAAAGAAAATAAAGAGTGTGTTACCAATTAAGACACATTTCTGTCTTTTTGACAATATAAGACACTTTTCACTAGAGGAGCACATTCCCGATTTTCAAAGTAATGAAATAAAGAAAATAAAGAGTGTTTTACGAATGTCCTCTCAGAGAAGACTTTTACGAATGTCTTCTATTTATGTCATTTTTGCAATTGTAAATTTACGAAGGAAGACTTCTTAAGAAGTCTACTCTACATAAGACATCTTGAGAAGTCTTCTTTCGTAAATATTGACTTACTTTTGAATTTGAAAAATTCTCAAAAATTTCAAAGAAGACTTTTCGAGAACTCTTCTCGGATAAACATGTTAGTTTTGCAATTGACTGAAGTTTGTCAAAAATTTGAATTTTTATAGAAGACTTTTCGGAAAGTCTTCTCGAGAAAAATTACCGAGAAGTCTTCTATAAAAAGTCAAATTTCTGACAAACTTCAGTCAATTGCAAAACTAACATCTTTATCCGAGAAGACTTCTCTTGGATTTTTTGGGTTTTTTTCTTAATAAAGGAAAGTTAGAAAACTTCTAGGGAAGTTTTCTTGATGGAGAACACATCTAGCAAAGTCTTCTGAAAGTCTTCCCGAAGTCTTCTGAAAGTCTTCGTGAACAAATCTGAGAAAAAAACGATTTCATACCTTGAACCTGTGAGATGACTTGCTTAGCTTCTTGTGGGAACTAAAATTCACACCGTCGATTTTGTTAATCGGAGGAAAGCAAAGAAAACCCTACTTTCCTTGAGGTCCGGATTCTGTATGAGAGCCAAAGACAAGTGAAAAAAATAAATGCGAAAAATATGGACATATAACAAAACGAATTTAGAAAACAATAGATCTTTATTTCGAATTTTTGTATGAGTGTTCAAGAGAAAAAAACCATACAAGAAGTTGTCTAGAAACGGGATTACAAAGGAAATCATATAACACAAGCAGTAAAAGGAGACTAAGTTTACTAGCGCTACCACCTATGTCAAGAAAACCTATGTGGCCGCAACTCGCTTAGCAATAGACGAAAAGACAAAAAAGGTTTAAAAGATTTCGGACTGGACCTTATGAAAGGCTGCCTACGTACCCCTTTCGAGGATCAAGCCGAACATAGTTTGATTAAAAAGAAGTGAACAAGAGATCGAACTGCATGGGCGAGTTCGTATAGTATGAGTGCAAGTCATAGACACCAAACTTGTCGAGAATAAAGCTTAAGGTTTCTAAGTGCAGAGAGTTATATAGTCTCAGGAATCGTCCCTTGCACCTCTCGCCTTGGAATCCCTTAAATACTCCTCCTAGGTTGGTTTTCTCTTTCCTTTTCTGCCCTCGGGTCGAGTTTATCGCTTCGTGGAAATATTCCATTTTTCTTCGATCTTCATGATTATCCATTAAAACTTGACATTTATCCTTGAAACTTGACATTTATCTTCTCCTGCGAGTAAAAGATAACCGTCATAGTAACTTTTGGCTCAATCTCGTCTAAAATCACAAGTGGGCTTTTAGCCGCGTTTTAAACCGCTTTGGGCCGTTTTTTGACTCTAAGCGTTTGTACGATTTCTTTGAGAAATCACCATTGATACGACGCCGGTTTAGTAAAAGATTCCGAATCAATTGTATAGTCGTGGCAGCTGGTGTTTTAAGTTAATTGTTACCGTTTTATACGATCGATCCGAAGTTATACAAGAAAATAAGTCTTCGCGTTTTTATCGTAATGTTTCAATGGTAACTCCAATCGAGACGAAATAAAAGACAATGCGGTTATTGGTCGAAGGATGGAGGTACGAGGATGAGAGGAAAGTGCATGATACTGATACCACGGACTGGCTGGGACGGACCGCGCTCGCCATATGGCGAATGGGTCAGGACGTACCACACTTGCCATATGGAATCCACAACCATCCACGGGAAAAGATCAATCCGACTACTTACTTGAGTAATTTTCTCGGCTATTACATGATTTTCCTTGTCTGCGTTTTACTCTTTAAAGAGGGTTGTTACATGGCGAGCTGGCCGGGACGGACCGCGCTTGACATATGGCGAGCTGGCCGGGACGAACCGCGCTTGCCATATGGTGAGCTGGCCAGGGCGGACCACGCTCGCCATATGGCGAGCTGTCTGGGATGGAGGTCAAGTCAAAGCTCGACGTATGGCGAGCCAGTCAGGTTGGGTCAAACCTCGGCCTTCCTCGGGTGGTTCGGACGGTTTGGCAGTGTTGGTAAGCCTTTTTCCCGTTTCGTCATTTGTTTTCCGAGAGTTTTTTTGTCAAAGAGATTGGATCTTCTAATTTGAGAACTTGTCGTATAACTTCTTTTTAAAATTATACGAGACTTTTTTGTTCCGGGAAATATTTTCCAAGGACTTTCAGGAATTGATTCCGTCGTGACTGATTTTGACTCCAACACTTCTCCAAGCACCCATAACTTTACTACAAAAGCTACCAAGTTTAATGACCACGAATCATGAGCTTCAATGTCTCTATGAACTTTACAAAGCTTGGAGTCAAAATCTTTGTTTTTCTGAATGAATTTTAAGAGACATTGAAAAAGATGTGACTTGTATGCATAAGTAATGAGATATGAAGAGTAAAAATCAAAACTTTGGTGCATTAAGAGCTTCAAATTGGTTGTTCATGGTGGTTAGTGTATTGATGGCAATGGAAATATTGTAAATACTTGATGAAGATGAGGATGAAAAGGAAAAAGACTCATTTTTGAAAAAGAAAAAAAGTAATGCATTTTCGTGAATAATTCGAACTTCTAGGGTAAATAGAAATAAAGAAAGTTAAAAAAAAAAACATAAGTTATTTTTGTGTTTGACTCAAAATTTTATGTCATATTTGAAAAAAACCAAATTTTAAAATATATTTACCTATCTATATTATAATGATCGAGTTTTTGCTCTCTCCTCAGCGCACCACGTCAGCATTTTGTGGACCCCACTTTTAAAAAGAGGTGAAAAAGTGTCAAACTCATGGTTCGAACCCGTGTTATTGAGATATAAACACTAACATTTATACCACTAAACTAAAGGATACTTTGTACATTGATGACCGCAACTAATATCTATTTATGAAGGTCGGAAACTCTTGCTTCTTCGGCTTTCTCTTTGGGTCGGGTCTACAAGTGTATTATGAGTTTCATTTTTAAATGAGATTCATCACGTTATATGAAAAAAACAACAATTATAGTTTTCGCATATTGTAAACTGTCTTCGTTTAACATAAGTTAGGGTTCTTTTCATCATTATCTCAAACAAGTCTGAGTTACAGAGTTGCGCCGTGTGTCTGTTTGTAATCTATTTTTTCACCGGTGAACTCTTCATCTCCCCATCTTAAATCACTTGATAATAAACGTTCCTGATTTGTAGCCCTTATGTAAATCCTATATATATGATTCTCATCTTTGATGAACCGAATCTTTATCTCCACAAAACTCATTGATTCCTCTTAGCTTTAACCATCTTCTAGAAAATGTCTCTCTCTGTCTTTCCAGTTCCTCAAACCGACGTCCTCGGCGTCCGTCACTCAACCTTCGCGTCTCTCCGTCTTGGTCGTATTAGTCAGAGCATAATCCCTAACCTCTTCGCTTCTTGGATTCCCTGAACTTCAAGAAAGACAGTGAGTTTATGGGAATCACGGTTCTCTTCCTTGATGAAAATGTAAGTTAATCTTCGATTTATCACACTTATTTAATAAAATTATTTTTAATTGATTTTCTGATTCTTTGTTGAATAATATTATTTGCAGATTCTGTGATTCATGGGTTTATTCCCGCCGGACGTGCTAATCATTACATGTCATCTTTGAAAGCCGGTTCCATTGTGAAAGTTGATCGTTTTGAGGTTGCTAGGTGCTCAAGCATGTACAAGATAACTGATCATCTATTTCTCATTCGTTTCATCCCACCAACTATTATTTATGAAGTCATCACGGATGCTCCTAAGATCAATCTTCAGTCATAATTAGACTGTTTGACAATTTCCAAGTGATTGCGAATATAAACCTAGAACTTCAAGATATATTATCATATTGCATGTGAGTTTATATTATGTTTCGATATCATAACGGATATTTAAACTCGCAGATGTGGTTGGGGAAATCCGTTCTGTCCAGGGCTCTGCACTTACCAAAGAAACAACTCGAGTCGTTATCCGTCTCCTCATTGATCCGTAAGAAACAATCAACACACAATTTCCTTTATATTATTATCTATATTGTGCTAACATCAATAATGAAAAATATTTCCGACCCAAAATCCGTGGTCGTCTATTTGTCTCCCTTACTTATCAAACTAATTTTGCACAAACCTTTATTTTACAGCTTAAAAGAAACCACAACAACCCAAACAATCAAAACACCAAAAACTAAAATTCCAAAAAAGAAGAATCATTAATGATCACCTTTCTTTTTTTGTCTAATCTTAGAAGTAAAGTTCAAAACAAATATACCAAACCAATCACCTCAACCAAAACTCAACGACACTTACATCGAGTCAGCTAAACAAATACAAACTACACGGCCAACTATTTAACTATTTAGAAACTTACTTTCGCACCGAAGAAGATGAAGACGACAACCAAGATCAGTGAAATTACCTAAACAAAAAAAGCAGAGTAAGTTACGAACTCTGATAAATATAATTAACAATGATTTTTGTTTACATATTACCCATCAAATAAAAGATAAACAAACACAGCCACACCAGAAGATACAAGAGACAATCCCAACAGACACAAAGGCGGCAACAACATCTTCACCTGCTCACTCCTCTTGTCTTATAAAAATAGTTTACATGCCCAATGTCAACAGGCCAATGCTATTGTCTTCTTATGAGAAATACATAAATTCGTTTAAAACCCATTAAGGCACAAATACTCAGAACTGTCACTCATTTTATAGTTATTTCTACAAGTCTTCATGTATTTGTTTTAAAGGTCCGGTAAGAGCAACACGTTTAAAAATAAAAAAGAAACATATATCAAACATAATAAGGATAATAATTTTTTTTACTTAATACACACAACTTACAAAACTAAACTGGAGAAAAAATATCGAGAAACAAAAGTACTCTCAACAACTTTAATATAATTTATGTACTCTCTCTCAACTGTACAAAAAAACAAATTAAAAAGACAAACAAATAATAAGTCTCAGTGACACAGCAAACGACACCACGAACTATATCAATCACATTACTAACACAATTTAGTCCTTCATAAGTGGAGAACGATGCATACACAGTTCATCATTACAAATCTAACCCTATAACAATAAAAAAACTTCAAAAACAACTTAAAACGCAAAATTCACAACTACAATAACCCTAACAAATATTGAGATGAAACAAAAACTTTGTCCACAACCCCGCGCTTGCGCAGAGGCAATGCCCCTAGTATATATAAAATACCACTTCAAAAAAAAAACTTAAAATAGTAAAATAATTTAGACAATATTTTTATTTTGAATATTTTATCAAATTATTACATATATAAACTCATCATCTAATATCATATGTTTCAAAACAATTAATTAATTACATAGATAATCTTAATGAACTAAAAGTTATACCTAAATACATAGACACCCTTAATGAAATAAAAATATTATATAACATTGCCATTAATATCATCTATTTCTAAATCCTTTATTCTTAATAAAAAAATTAATTAAATTTCCTTTTTGCAAAAGCACATAAATAAGAAAAGGGAATGTTTACAGAATAAAAACTTATAGATTATTTATATGTGAAAGAGTTTAAATTTTATTTCCTTTTATCGTTTTCCTTAAAATATAAATAAAAAAGTTATCTAGAAATTTTATAATATATTTACTTATATATACAAAACACCACGTCACAAAACAAATTGAATAAGTAAAATAATTTAGGCATGTTTTCTATAAGATAATCTTTTTATTGTGAATATTTTATCAAATTATTAATAAGAAAATGATTTTAAAAGCATATATAAACTCATCATCTAATATCATATGTTGTAAAAAAAATAATTAATTGCATAGATAATCTTAATGATCTAAAAGTTATACCTAAATACATAGACACCCTTAATGAAATAAAAATATTATAAATTATTCCCATTAATATCATCTATTTCTGGTTTCTTTATTCTTAAGAAAATTTTAGTTAAATTTTCCTTTTTGGAAAAGCACACAAATAAGAAAAAGAAATATTTACAGAATACAAGCTTATAGATTATTTATATGTGAAAGAGTTTATATTACCTTTTATATTTTCTCAAAAAATATAAATAATAAATAAAATATCTAAAAATTTAAAATATAATTACTTATATATAAAACACGAATTCACAAAACAAAATTTAAAATTTAAAATATATTAGACATGTTTTCTATAAGATAATATTTTTATTGTAAATATTTTATCAAATTATTAATAAGAAAATAATTTTAAAAGCATATATAAACTCATCATCGAATATGATATGTTTAAAAAAATTAATTAATTACATAGATAATATTAATGAACTAAAAGTTATCCATGTTGGGGAAAAATATTCAGGTATTGAATTCCTCCAGAGTCAGACAGGACACCGGCCTTCGGGTCCCCGCTAGGAGATGCCCTGTATCCCCGTTGGGAAGCACTCCGGGTCCGGTCCTAGGGACCACCCCCTTCCTCCGGGAAATGGAAATATTCCGATAAGAGGATCTTTCCATATTTCCGAATATGGAAGATTTCAACCCTATTGGCTGACCAAGACCGACCAACAAACGACTATATAAGGGGAGCCCAAACCCTAGACCAAGGGATTGACACTTCAAGACTTAGAGATTAGAGTTAGACGGCTAGAACTAGTGTTCTTACTTAATATATTGTAGTTCCGGCTTGTTTACTCAATAAAACATCTCTTCAAGTCTTATTTTCTTCAAATCTATATGAAATCAAGGCTTGTCCATCGTTCCGTAGTACTTAGGCATGTCAGTTGGGTTGGACTGCACCCAAATGGGTGTGACCAATTGGGCATTAATTTTACTGGGCTCAAAACACCCATACACATGTTTAGCCAACACCCAATAACACCAAAACCCAACTTCAGCCAACACCCAGCTAGACAACCCAAGCCCGCCCATTTATAAGCAAATCTGTATAAACTCAATCTAAGCTCAATTTTAATGTCACTGAAAATTTCTGAATACAAATGTGATGTAAAATAAATTCAATAGGCTTCGGTTTTCATAACTCTCTGTTTTATGTAAAAAAAAAAAATTAAAACTCTCTGATATCATGATTCACTTTGCTCCAGCTTCCAGCTTCTTTACTTGTCTTCAGCCTGTAAGAAGGAAAAAAAGATAGCAACGCACTGCAGTGAACAAAACAGTATGAGTGATGTACGGTCATATCACAACGACATACTCGAACACCTACGGTTCAAGCTGCTAAAGCAACAATGTTTAACACATCATTCTTATAAATCCACAGAAGAAGATACAAGAAAGCATACGACACTTGGAGTTATTCAATGATTCCCACAGAAGAAGACGGCTCTGATATTAAAATACTAGACCGCTACAAGTCTTCAACTCAAGCCTTATAACTTGTATGCAAATAAAAGTTAAAAAAAGAAGCTCATGAAACCTGAATATCTCTAACGAGATTTATAAAGGCTTATCCAGAAACGAGCATATCACAAACGCTTAAGACAGACCGAGCATATCACAAAGGCTTATCTAGAAACGAGATTCATCATCATACAAACTCAAACGAGTTACTTGCAACACTGAACTAAATGATGTATCTTCAGATCAATAGCTAGAACATTTCAATATCTTATCCAAAAGTACAAAATCACACAATAATTGAGCAGTAAACACATCACATAACAAGTACAAGATAATACCTCAGTCAAGTCTCTAAACTCTCCACTCTCTTCTTCTTTCTTCTTCTCTTTATCCTCTTCCTCTTTCTCCTCTTCTGTCTTCTCAACAGACTCATCACCTACGAAAAAATATAATTTGATGAAGATTCTGAAGCAATTTATTATATGAACATATTATAAGCAACACTAACCCATTGCTGGAAACCCTTTTAACCAGTTTCTTGTACAGACCAAGGCTTGGACATTAGTAGGTAGAAGACTGCTCATGTACTTGTTAAGGACTCTACTACCTATGCTAAACGAAGATTCTGAAGCAACGGTTTTTATGGGTATACTCAGAACCTCTCGTGCCATTGTTGCCAACTCCTTGAACCGAGCTGAGTTGTCTCTCCAGTAATGTAACACATTCAGTTTCTTGTAAGCGGCCATGTCAAGCAATGGCTCATCCAGATATATGTCGAGAGCAGACTTGCCACTGCCAACAACTTTCTGAGAAAAAAAAGGCGTAGAATCCCTGAAGAACAGGTTAAATAACACTTATCAGAAATAAATACAGAACATAGCTTAGAACATAACTTACACCATAATATCAGAAAATCATAAGACTTATCAGAAATAACTACAGAACATAACTTACACCATAACCGGCTGGAACATCGTGTATTTCTCCTTGTGAAGTTGTTGCAGCACTACTGATTCTTTGGTTTTTCTTGTAAGCTCCAAACAGCTTATAGATCTTTGAACGAACATTAGTCAACCTTTTCTTACAAGTAGACTGATCCAAAACCGAGAAACAATATTCTAAGAAGTCAAATTTCAGTCTTGGATCCAAACTGCATCAATTGGAAGGATATCGCTCTACTCTTCCCATTATTTCTCAAACTTGAGCTTCATACACTTCACCATTTCACAAATAACAGGATCAGAAGAATTTGCATGAGCTCTCAACTAACACTCAATCTTCCAAATTTTATTGAAATACAAATTTGATGTCGGGTAAAAGGAACCAGAAATCAAATTTGTGATCTCAGCAAATGGCTTCAACAACTTGCATATCACTTCTGCTCTCCTCCACTCAGAATAAGAGGGATAGCTCAGATAACTCACTTCTACATCCGCCAAGTTACCTAGTGCGTGTTTGAACTTTATAGCTCTAGAAAGCATAAGGAAAGTAGAATTCCAGCGTGTACTTACATCTAAGACCAGACCTCCTTCATCATCCTCAACTCCCACTGTTTCAACACAGTTTTGAAAGATGGTTGCTCTACTTTCTGATGCTTTAATGAATTTGACACTCTCCCTGATCTTTTGCAAAGCTCCTCCAATCACTGTTAAGCCATCTTGCACAACCAGATTCAAAATGTGTGGTGAGCATCTAACATGGAAAAACTCTTCATTATAGACCAGATCTTTGTGCAACAGTCTTTTCATAATGCTCTGCATGGTGTCATTTGAAGAAGCGTTGTCCACTGTGAGACATAAGACCTTCTTTTCCAGTCCCCATTCCTTTAGCAGCTCAATCAGCTTCATAGCAATGGCTATTCCCGAATGAGGTGGAGGAAAAGCAATGAACGGTAATATCTTCGCTTGCAAATTTCAATCATCATCGACGTAGTGTGCAGTCAAGCAGAGATACCCTTCAATCGTGATAGCCCTCCAGAGATCTGTTGTCAAACAAACTCTACCAGGAAAATCATTTAAGATTTTCCTAAGTTTCTGCTTCTCACTTTCATAAATCTTCAACACATCAGAAGCTGCTGTGTTTCCACTCCAATACTCAATACTGGAATTAGCATAAGTAAAAGCCATTATAATCCTCTTGTACTCTACAAACTTGTAAGGAAGATCATGCTCTATAATGGCCATAGCTATCATCTCACGGAACACCATGATATCCACTTTCCTAGAACTCCTTTTAGGTGTTCCAACAACTTTTGGACATACCTTCGTATGACGAGTCATAGTTGAGGTTCCATTCCTACGAAGATTCAAGAAGTAAAACTTTTTACAAAGGTTGCATCTGATCTTAGTTGTACCATCAGACAACATTCCTCCAAGTATAGTAAACTTTCTCCAGCACCTAGAGACTATACGGTGTGACTGAACTTGTTTCGGTTGTGTGCCTCTGTTAACCTCTGAAATCTCTATAACTTCATGATCCTCTATATATTCATCCATCACATCATTCTGACCATCATCGTTCAAGTCTATAGCTTCCATTTTCTGAAACAAAAAAAAATTAAATGAGAAAGGAGCAGTTATCATGGTAATATTAGCAAACTGTGAACACAGAAACATGAACACACAAAACCCACAACACATAACGAGACTGACTCAAGTTAAGAGAATAAAACTTAAGTAGAATCTCAGAAACATGAACACACAATAATCAGTTATCATAGGCTCATAGCATTGCTACTTAGTTAACACATAACGAGACTACCATGATAACTGCATCAGCAACTAAAACACCACCAAAGTACATACTCACACAATATCAGAAGCTGAACACATCAATTATGCAAACGAGATTCATCATCATGCAAAGGAATGGTTCAAAACTTACCTTGATACACAAAGAATTCAAGAATCTTGCAGAGATAACGGCTATGTCGAGGAGATAACTTGAGCTTCAATCTTCATACAACTCCTCGTGTTTCTGAATCCAAAACAAAACGATATATATGAATTTTATAATCTAAACGATTCATCATCATCATCAGAGCAAGAGTTTATAAGCGAGATTCAATAATCAATAATCTTAAGCCATAGAAACGAGATTCATCATCATCATCAGAACTACAGTAAACAATGGAAACGAGATTCATCGTCATACAAAACGAGATTCGTCACAAAACCCACAACAGAAATTCATCATCATACAAAACGAGATTCATCACAAAACCCACAACAGAGATTCATCATCATCATCATCACATAACCCGATATCAAAGCTAAAACTCAAAGCTATAGAAACATAAGATCAGAAGCTAAAACTCGAGAATCCTACCTGAAATTGCGAGAAGAAGAAGTCACACGCCGGAGAAGATGAATCCAGAAGGAGAGATCAGAAGGAGAGATCGCAAAATTTCATCGCAAAATCCCAAAAGATGGTACGGCGGCGACGTTGAAAGGAGTTTCCTTTTTTCAGTCAAAATAAAAAAAAATGTAGCCGGATTGACTATGAACCGGTCAAGTAGCCGGATTGGATCTAATAGTTGGTTTGACTATGAACCGGTCAAGTAGCCGGATTGGATCTCAAAGTTATTAAACTTTATAAAAATTATTAAAACTATCAAAAATATATAAACTAACAATATGAACAAAAATAGTTTATATGTATAATGTTTAATATTTGATATCTATTTATATTTTAATTATATATCATATTTACTAACTTTACTTTTAAATATCAATAGTTAAAAATTTTTAGACCAGATTATTAGACCAGGTTTGACCCGGTCGAACCATATCGAGTGACCCAATAATTATCTTGTTCAGAAGCGCTTCTGGTCCGGTTTAGAAAAAAAACACCGGATGTAATGGTATACTAGATTTTGACCCGCGCTTTCAAAGCGCGGATTTATTTTTGTTTTTTTTTTTCAATTGACAAATATTTAGTAAATGTCACATTTTCATATATTTGTGTTTTATTTTACAAAAGACTTAAAAATTTTATCTTTATTTATCGTATTTCATTTTAAATGACTATTTATGTAAAAAAAATTAAACTTTATTTTTTTAATGAATTAAGTTGGTATAACTCTGATAAATTAATTTTATTATGGGGTTAATATTTTAATTAAAAAATTATATACTTTTAATAAAGATTTATACTTTTCAATAAAAAAATTCAATTATTTTTATGAATGCTTAAATTATATTAAGAAAATAAAAAAATAATAATTAAGAATAGTTGAAAAAAAATTATTTGAACTTGGACTCGATGGTCCAAAGGAAAAAAAAAGGTGAAAATTGAATCTGATTTTTTAATAGGCCCAAATGGCCCAAGAGAGATTTGATTTGGGCTGGATCCAAAAATAATGACCCAATATAGATTTGTTATTAATATTACTTAATTGCCCTTAATGAAACATGCAATGTTAGTGAAGGAAACATGCCCCTAAGGTAATTATGACAATATGATCCTGCTTTAATAGTATAGATTCTGAAGGTTGCTAAAAAAATGTATATTATGAATAAGGTATGAACCCTCAAAACAGCTCCACATTTATTGTTTGGATCATGGTCACGATATATAGTTGGGATATTATTAGGTCAATATGAAAGTACAATTTAATAAAAATTCTTAGGCATTGTTCAATTAAAAAAATTACACATAAAAAATTTGTATTTATATTTTAATAGATAAAGATAATTTGAACATTTTTTTTGTAACAAATGTAAATTATATTAAGAATTTTAGCAAATTCTTCCTTTTACATTTGGAAAAGGGAAACCAAAACTGAAATAAATAAAGAAAATGGATTGTAAAGCAAAAGAAATTTGAGGAATGAAATTGGCAGTAAAATGTGAAATTGGGTTTAAAGGAAACCGGTATAACAATTGATTCTGGCCTGGATCGGTTTAAGTGGGTAAAGAAACAGATATTTTTGCAAAGGACCAAAAAAAGGAGACATCTTATCTAATATCTCCCCTATCGAGTGGGTAAGAAGAAACTGAAACAGAAATGGCGAATTCACTATGCTTCTTCTCTTCTCCTCCTACCTTTTGCTTCCAGTCTCCCATCAAAACCCCTAAACCTACTCACTTCTTCCCACTAGGTGATAAGAAGTCGTCGTTGGCTCAGAAAGGAGAAGTGTTTCAGACTTCCAAATCCAAAAGCTTCGAAATTCAGGTTAGGTTTCTCTAAAACTATGTTCTTCTCTACCAACTTTGTTCTTATTCCATTCACCGTTTCTAACTAAAAAAAAGAATCATCTTCTGGAATCAACAACAGGCCACAGACGGTACTCAGACCACTAAAATGAGCAGCATAGTTTGTCAAAAATGTGAAGGGAATGGTAAATGAATATCTTAGTTTCTACGACTGAATTCTTTGATAAACTTAACAAATATTTTGTGTAAAATGTGTTGTGTAAAAGGTGCTGTGGCATGTTCTCAATGCAAAGGGGGTGGTGTGAATTTGATTGATCATTTTAATGGGCAGTTTAAAGCTGGTGGCCTCTGTTGGCTTTGCAGGTTTTGCTCTTCTTCGTCTTCTTCCTTCTCCACAATAAAAAAACTCATATATTAATATCCTCTTTAATGTATTGTCAGAGGTAAAAAGGAGGTTTTGTGTGGAGAGTGCAATGGAGCTGGTTTCCTTGGTGGTTTCTTGAGCACCTTTGACGAGTAATAGAGAAAAGCTTCTTACAAAATGAATTTTGTGCTATAATCACTCATGAACACTCTTTATAAACCTTAGAAGAGGTTTCTCTCTATGAACGCTCTTCTTCTAAACCCATTATGTATTACTATTTGTTATTGAACACCATGTTTTATTGCACTTTTTTGTTTCTTTAGATGCCTCCCTCACATTTCATGTTCTGCCTCTCTCATTTTTTCTTCTATAGATTGAAATACTGTTAGGTTTAACAACATATCTATATATCGATTAGATTTTAGATGGACATTTTCAAATGGTTTGGAGGATAAATAATTTCAGTTTTGTATCTAACCCAATGATAAATGTATTATGTTATTTTACAGAACTAGAGTTTCCAATTTCTTATCTTTCTTTTTGTCGTCTAGAAGAATATAATGAACATGAACCAAGTCACAGAACTGATGAGGTAAAGTTGGCGAGTTAAGCTGATCCCGAAGACTAAATCTAGTGGAAAGAACCCTGGAGACATAAACCAAATGAATAAAATGATTCTTTGGAAACAAACCAATATAGATCAAATGCCACCTAAGAGTATAGAGTATACACAAAAAGCAGAACCATCATAATAAAACGAAACACCCTAGCAAGATAAACCACCAAGGATGGAAAAAAAGAGAGGGGGAAAGCGTCCAATGCCAAAACTATTGGAGATGAACCAAAAGCCACAACTCATTGCTCTGGAACACACTAAGAGCTACGATAAAATTATTATAATGGCCACATATCTATTAATATAAAGTAAAGAATTTTCTTCTTAGAAACTGCCACGTCATTAATTTTTCTCTTCTAAACATGACACGTGTCTAGTTCACTAATTTTTTTTTTACTTATTGTTTGGTTTCTATTTTGGACTTTAACATGGGGTTTAACCGTTTATTAAAGTGGGCTAATGAAATAATTATTCGAGCCCGATAGTAACATTCGTCGTCTTAAAAAATTGCAAGCTTCTGTTTCTAGGGTTCATGGTGTTTTCAACTTCTGATTTCGTAGACCGACCATGAATTTTCGGGAAGGTGATAGGAGACAAATATTTACAACTAATCTCTGGTGAAATCTGCCGTTCATGCCGATTCTGTTGGAGTTCTTCTCACCAACAAAGGGAAACCAAAACATTACCGACTGTATTCAATCGTCTCTTTAACGTCCTTATTTACTCCTTCTCTCCACTCCTTCCACAATTTATCATTCAATGCACCTCTTCTTCTTCCAATCCGTGAATCTGCACTTTGCAGCTATAAATAGGTTAGTATTGATCCCGTTAACTTCATCATTTCAATCCTCACAATCATAATAATCTTTAAAACTTTCTGTGAGTAGAATAGAATACACCTCTCTCCTCCTTCAAAAATCCAAAGCCGGTGTAGCTGCTGAGGTTTTGGGAGATCAAGAATGTAAAAAGGGCGGCTAGGTTATGGTTTTTCATGGCGGAGAGTTTCAGCTTTCATCATCATCCTAGATTCTTATTAATGGCAATTAGTAAGTGAACTTTTCCTTTTCGTTCTTCATGTGCACATGGATTTCACATTTGCTCAATCTTTTTTTGGCATCTGTGTTTGACGATTGAAAATCAGAATCCGATTTCAAGTCATGGATCTGAAAATTAATGATGCACTGGCGATGTAAATTTTATCTCGATACCAACATAATTTCACAAGTCGAAGGCTTGGTGATGTTTGTGACCGCAGGTTAGCGTTTTACATTTAATCCTTCTAAACGTTTTATATTTTTCCTCACACGTTTTATTGTTCGTTGATTTTGATTGGGTTGGTGATTTACATGTGAAGTTGTGGCTGATGCTGAGAACCAGAAGAATTGGACTAAGTCTCCTTTTACTGGTTTCGTATAAGGTGTGGCGTCAGGCGTGTCTCTGGCTCTTGCAAGGTGATGTTAGATTAATGTCGGTGTTTGGTGAAACTCCAGATTATGTTATCTATAGAAGATATTATCCCACATTCTTTATGGGCGTGTGCCAAATACACAATTCTTTGGTTGTGTCAAATACACAATTCTTTGGTATAACAATAAGCTGAGGAAGAAGACTTGGATCAAAAGAAAACGGTCTATTTAAGAATCAGTGGTATCAGCTTCTAAAACTTTTCTTCTCTTTTATTTATATAATAATGGGATATAATTTGAACTTCTTATTGACACAAAAGTAAAACAAACAGAGTCGATAGGCAGAGGAAAGAAAGAATAACAGAATTGAGGATTTTTCAAAGATCCTCTTTTTCCTCTCTCATTCTTCTCCTGGTTTGTTCACAAATTTAAAATTTATTGGCTTTTCTTTTTTAAACAGGGTTGAGGTATATTCACGGCTCTGCTAAGAAATGATCAGAGTTGATATTGTATTGTAGATTTTTTTGACTTTCATGTTTCAAATCTCAAATGATGTACATCTTATAAAGGTTTGATGTCATCTACTAAATTAAAATTTACAAAAAAAAACATTTAAGAATCTATGACCAATTAAGTTTGTCCTCTTCTCTTTTACGAAGGTCTTGAACATATACCTGGATCAACATCCCATTGTTATGAATGTTGATGCATTCTCTTAGGTATACATAAAGTTCTTACAGATAGATGACTTCTCTTTTTTTTTATAAAAAGGGGACAGAAGATCGAATCTCTTGCATTTGATCAGACAAGAACATATATATATTTGGTGTGGTTGTCTTATCATTGTTCTTTCTTTATGTCTTGATTGTTGCAACAGATTCCTCGAAAAGCTTTTTGTTTTTTTTTTTCAGCTATTAGCTGGTGTATGTAGTAGAAACTCTCCAAAAAAAGAAAGACAGAGGTGGTTGCGTTTCTTCACAGAGAAAACTCAGCAACAAGATTCATCAGAAGAACCATAAACATGGTGGTAGACCTGGAAAATGCCAGGCCAAAATCTCAGCTACGATGCCCAATAAATGATTATAATGAAGGAAATCTCTGTTCCGGATCAGTGTCTTCTGTGTGCTAAGGCAGAGGAGACAACACAACATTTGTTCTTTGATTGCACTTACAGTACTCAGCATTCCAAGCTGCAATATATTTTTATCTGGAAAGAGAGGAATGCTATACTTCATAACAATACTTCTCAACGGCCAGTGCTCTAATTGAAAACATCTCTCGACAGCTTCGAGCAAAACTTGACATTCTCTCTCCACGGTAACTGGCGTATTCTGCTCCTGTTTCCTTTCTTACCACTTGGATTTCTTTATTCTAGAGCTTCGGTTTATTCATGATTGAAGCTAGGAAGCTATTTTTGTCTGCAGATCCTTAGGGACTGAGAAATTGTGCTGTAATCATGTATGAATGTTGGTTGAAATGAATGAAGTACTAAAAAAACAACAAAAAAATTCAACAAAAGAGTGAAGGATAAGCAAGATTTTTACCAAAAAAAAGGATAAGCAAGATTATGCATGTATTATTTAGCAAAAAAAAAAAAAAAGATTATGCATGTATTCTTCAAAAATTCTATTCAACTATTCTGATAACATGGTCAACTCCGTTTTCATATATGATAAATGATAATACATATAAAATTCTAAAAAAAAACATGTATTTGTATACCCTTTCTCAAAAAAGAAATATGTATAGTAACAACAGTTTCATATTATCTATTTATGTATCTGAAAATATTTTTAGTTATAAACAATAAGTTATTTTTTTTACATCGTGAAGTCATTAGTTTTTTTCAAAATCTATAAAGAAAAGAAAAATTAATTTTAGTTTTACAGTTTTATAATAAACAGACAAGTATATAGTTTCTTTTTTTTTTCCTGCAACAGACAAGTATATACTTTCTAAAATGAATAGTTAAAATTTTTGTAAAAAAATCATGAACATCAGTACAATTTTAGTTAAAACTTAAAAGTAAATTAAACATTTAAAATAGTTTTATACTGTTTATTTTTTTACTCGCCTGCCCGTAGGACGGGTTTACCCTGGTAAATTATAAACTATTGTAATTTCAATATGATATAAATAAATTAAGTTGGCTAGAATTAAAATAAATTGAATAAATAAAATTTTATCTATATTTTCGTCTTCGTCGGGTCTCACTCGCACCTCCATTGTTTTGTTTTGTCTTTTTTTTTCTTTCTCTGCACAAATCTGAGTGATTATCGAGAAGGCCAAGCTAGAAACAGACATCAACGAGTAAACTCAGGAAAGGAAAGGATAATAGCTGTAATATCAGTTCGTCTCTCGGAGCTCCTCTTCCCCTCAACATCTGTTTGCGTCGTTTTAATTTGTACCAGAAAAATAGGTTTCTGGAATTGTGGCGTGATGACCAAGGAACTTGTAACAGCCCGATCCCCCGGCGTCCGACCGGGGTTATCGAAGGGCGTTATGGACACGTGTCTACTCATTTAAACAACCCTACGTGTCCCGTTACTGGTCCCGAGAGCCGACGGGCGCATAACCTTCTTTGAAATACCGTCACACCCACATCCATATACTTCTACTTACAGTCCTGTGCACAGGGAAATGAAAATGGAGGAGTGAGCAACAAGTTACTCAGTGAAGTGGCTCTATACCAGCCTGCCCGCATGACACTCTATACTACTCTATGCAGAAACTAGGACTGACTAACCACTACAATCAGGTAATGTATTTTTATCATTTCATACTGTCATCACTAATTGTCGTCCACATTCAATTCCATACATTTCTAGCAACCTAGTGACCAATCATTACAATGAACTCACTCATTGCCACACACGTTAAACCCTAGACTTAACCGACTCATCATACCAGACCGACTCGATCCTATGACACCTTTAACTCCCTGTTACCCGACCATGATGCACGTTTTTATATCCCGCCTCTCGCGGTTGGCACTTCATTCTTATCATCAGTGGGTAGCTCCCACTAGGCTTCTACCCCATATTCATGTGGATTCGCCACATCTCCTATGGGTGCTTCCATATTCTTGTGGATTCGCCACATCTCCTATGGATACCTAGCGTGAACTACTGCCACACATACTTTCCTAAGACTCTATATACTTTCCCCACCCATGCTTAACCGTAACCTTATTCTTTCATACTTTCACTTATCCTTTCACAACCTTATCATTTTCACTTATCCCTTCTCATTCTCATTCGCTTTCCTTTTCATTTAGACTTGTACTTGGACTCATTCACTAGACGCCACCCGTTATCGGTGCCACACACAATACACATTGCACTCAAGTTCTACTTCAATAATATTAACAATCATTACTCATCTATCAGCTTAGCATTCATTTCTCTCTAGCATCCTAGCTTTAATCACAAACCACTCATGGGACTACACATCCAAACATACAAGCATAAATTACAAATCAATCATCGCTACCACTACTCCATTTCAGTATGAGGGTTCTTATGCATCATGTTCCATTCATCTAACATCCTAGCAATAATCATGATCTATCATCCTAGCTTTCAAACAGGGTCTAATCAACCCTAACTCCAACATAAAGGAGTATACAGTACATGAGAACAAGATGGGTTCATGACACTCCACCTTAGCCTAGATCTGGATCTGGATCTGGAAAAAGAGACAAAGAGGATGAGATCTGAACAGATCTGGAATAAGTAAACATGAGAGAGACGAGATCTGGTCACCGCCGCAACACTACACAGCCACCACCATCGCCACACTCGGACGATCACCCCACCACCACTTGGACGACGAACACCACCACCACCGGCGGCTCGGCTTGCTCTCGGGGGACTCGCGGCGAGGCGAGAGGAAGAGATCCATGGGGAGAGAAAGTATAGGGGGAGAGAGAGAGAGAGAGAGAGAGAGAGAGAGAGAGGCGTGAGAGAAGAAGAGAGAAAAGGAAAAGAAAAGCTTGACGGGTAGGGTTTCCTAGTCTCTCTAAATCTCTGCAGAGCTTCGCTCAAGTTTCAGAATGAGAGAAAAGAAGGGGCTGCGTCTCTTTTAATAGGAAAGGGTGAAGGGAACCCTAGGTTTTTGTCAAATGGGCCGTAGAGAAGCCCGTTCTTTTATGAAAATTTTTGGGCCAGGAACCGGGCCGTAACAATTCCCCCCTGTTAATCGGAATTCGTCCCCGAATTCCAAGCCCTAGACTTCCGAACTTAACATCCGATTTCGAAATGGACCCACACAATCACATATCATACAAGGGAGGCATATAAGACGAGAACAACTTTGCTTGGGATTTTTTTAAAAACCAATGAATGAATTAAGCTGAGAAAGAAATTTTGCAAGTAAAATGGATCTGATCAAAACCTTAATAGACCTATTGATGTAGTGGGTGGTTTTGAAATCGTTTACAGAACTTTTAGGGCAATCAAAACTTTCACAAACTCTTTTCTTTTAATGAAAACAAGTTGTTTTTTTTTTTTTTTTTTTGAAAACGTTGGAAATGCCGATCCCTTAGGACAAAACTAATGGATCTTAACCCGCTCTGATACCAATTGTAACAGCCCGATCCCCAGGCGTCCGACCGGGGTTATCGAAAGGGCGTTATGGACACGTGTCTACTCATTTAGACAACCCTACGTGTCCCGTTACTGGTCCCGAGAGCCGACGGGCGCATAACCTTCTTTGAAATACCGTCACACCCACATCCATATACTTCTACTTACAGTCCTGCACACAGGGAAATGGAAATGGAGGAGTGAGCAACAAGTTACTCAGTGAAGTGGCTCTAGACCAGCCTGCCCGCATGACACTCTATACTACTCTATGCGGAAACTAGGACTGACTAGCCACTACAATCAGGTAATGTATTTTTATCATTTCATACTGTCATCACTAATTGTCCACATTCAATTCCATACATTTCTAGCAACCTAGTGACCAATCATTACAATGAACTCACTCATTGCCACACACGTTAAACCCTAGACTTAACCGACTCATCATACCAGACCGACTCGATCCTATGACACCTTTAACTCCCCGTTACCCGACCATGATGCACGTTTTTATATCCCGCCTCTCACGGTTGGCACTTCGTTCTTATCATCAGTGGGTAGCTCCCACTAGGCTTCTACCCCATATTCATGTGGATTCGCCACATCTCCTATGGGTGCTTCCATATTCTTGTGGATTCGCCACATCTCCTATGGATACCTAGCGTGAACTACTGCCACACATACTTTCCTAAAACTCTATATGCTTTCCCCACCCATGCTTAACCGTAACCTTATTCTTTCATACTTTCACTTATCCTTTCACATCCTTGTCATTTTCACTTATCCCTTCTCATTCTCATTCGCTTTCCTTTTCATTTAGACTTGTACTTGGACTCATTCACTAGACGCCACCCCTTATCGGTGCCACACACAATACACATTGCACTCAAGTTCTACTTCAATAACATTAACAATCATTACTCATCTATCAGCTTAGCATTCATTTCTCTCTAGCATCCTAGCTTTAATCACAAACCACTCATGGGACTACACATCCAAACATACAAGCATAAATTACCAATCAATCATCGCTACCACTACTCCATTTCAGTTTACTAAGTCCCATTTAACAATATGAGGGTTCTTATGCATCGTGTTCCATTCATTTAACATCCTAGCAATAATCATGATCTATCATCCTAGCTTTCAAACAGGGTCTAATCAACCCTAACTCCAACAGAAAGGAGTATACAGTACATGAGAACAAGATGAGTTCAAGACACTCCACCTTAGCCTAGATCTGGATCTGGATCTGGAAAAAGAGACAAAGGGGATGAGATCTGAACAGATCTGGAATAAGTAAACATGAGAGAGACGAGATCTGGTCACCGCTGCAACACTACACAGCCACCACCATCGCCACACTCGGACGATCACCCCACCACCACTTGGACGACGAACACCACCACCACCGGCGGCTCGGCTTGCTCTCGGGGGACTCGCAGCGAGGCGAGAGGAAGAGATCCATGGGGAGAGAAAGTATAGGGAGAGAGAGAGAGAGAGAGGCGTGAGAGAAGAAGAGAGAAAAGGAAAAGAGAAGCTTGACGGCTAGGGTTTCCTAGTTTCTCTAAATCTCTGCAGAGCTTCGCTCAAGTTTCAGAATGAGAGAAAAGAAGGGGCTGCATCTCTTTTTATAGGAAAGGGTGAAGGGAACCCTAGGTTTTTGTCAAATGGGCCGTACAGAAGTCCGTTCTTTTATGAAAATTTTTGGGTCAGGAACCGGGCCGTTACAGAACTGGTGCGTCTCTATCTGGATCTTTGATTATTCATTATTCTCATTGTATTACCGATTGATAAATGATTGATTCCCTTTTTGTTTTATCTCTTGCTTCCTATATTTTTTCTTCAGTTTCTTCAAGTGTGTCTCCATGCAGGCGATAGCGATTCTCAAGAAAGGAGCCTATCAGTTGAAATACGGCCGGCATGGGAAACCTAAATTCTACCCTTTTCGGCTTTCCAGCGTAATGCATATGTTCATGACTTTATATCTCTTTACAACTGCAAAAATCATTGTGATGTCTAAAATGCTATACAGGATGACACATATTTGATTTGGTATTGTGGGAGAAAGGAGAAACGTCTCAAACTGAATTCTGTAACTAGGATCATACCCGGACAGGGACAGCGAACTGTAAGTTTTAACTGTATGATTCATTGCTCTGGATAACACTTTTGTTATAGATTCTGGATGTTATTGTAACAATTTTTTCTGTCAGTTTTTCGACGATACCCTCAACCCACCAAGGAATATCAATCTTTTTCTCTTATCTATGGCAACCGGTCTCTGGACTTGGTTAGTAACTTTGTGTGATCTTTTCTGTTATTTCCTGAAAAGTATTGTTCTACATACATTACCTGTCTTCTGAAGACCATAACATTCAGGTTCTTCCTTTGTGGATAGGTATTCAAGGACAAGAACGAAGCTGAGTTCTGGATCACTACCCTCCGCACTCTTCTCTCACGAAACAGCTCTTCTGCATTAGTACTTCACTCAAGAAGCCGTAGTTTTGTTCTTGACTATGGAGAACAAAGTAGTTCGAGCAATAACTTCAGATCTGCTGGCAGTGATACAAGCTGCGAGGTTTTTAATTCTTTCTTGTTTCCAACTTAATATCCTATCTCATCTGGTAACTTTTTTCAGGAACATGCAAAAAGGCTTCAAGATCTCACATCAACACACCGCATAGATTTGTGAAAGTTTTCTCAGAGGTGTTATCACAAACTTCAGTACTAAGGTCACTCTCTCTTTGGACGAACTGGTCCATAAACCTCATAATATGTCTCCCGAGAACTTAGAGACTCGACCTACTAATCACTCCCATGCTGGTCCACAGGAGATGGTTTCTAGCGCTGTGAGCTCATCTAGTCAAGGATCAATTATTGAAAACTTGAAGTCTCTCTGTGATGTCTTTGTTTGGAGAGAAAGTATAGGAGATGGGTTATTACACTACAAGAAAACACAAATGGCGAAATTCTATCTTCGTAAAAGAGGCTTTATGAGGAATTAGCGAGGAAACAAGTTTCGTCGTTCGTTCGTCGTAACGCATATTTCCTGGCCAATTCGTCGTAAACTAGCGAGAAACACACTTCGTCGTAAAGACGAAGAACATTATTCGTCGTAAAAACCACGTAACCTTTCCACGTAAGGAGGACGCTACATTTCCTCTTAAATACCTCGAAAGTATTTCCTCGAAAATTACACGTAAACCATTCCTCGTAGGGATGGGCAAAAAACCCAAACCGAACCGATCCAAACCGAACCGTGCTCTTTAGATAACCCAATTGGTTCATGTTTTACTCAACCAGAATCGTTTGGTTTGGTTTGGGTTCAAACCGAACCAAACCAATAATCTAATATATTTTTATCTATAAATTAATATATATATATATATATATATATATATATATATATATATATATATATATATATATATATATATATATATTAACATATTGTAAATTTTAGTTAAAGTTTTGTTATTTTTTCTTAACTTCCATATATTTTAAAAAAAATCCAAATATGATTCAAATAATCCTAATACCTAAAGATTGTACTGAAAACAAAACCTAAAAACTATAAGCATCTAAATCGTAGCCATGTCGTTTCGTTCATCTTCTCCAATTTTCATTCTCTAAATTATGTAACAAAGTTATTATAGGATCAATAAAAACAAAAAGGTAGATGCAAATAGTCTTTTAGTTAATAGGTTTTGGAATGATTACAAGTCTTTGTTACGCTAATTAGATTACAAATAGTCTGTTTTTTGCTTATTATGTATTTCTTCCTTTGACGTGGTTAAGAGTTTTTTCATCGAGCTTTAAATTGTTTTTTGTTTCATAGATTTTTAAAGAAAACCAATCTAAATCTAAACCAAACCGAACTAAACCGAACCAAACTAAACCCAAACCGAACCCAAACCAAAGCTACTCTGGTTTTAATTGGGTTGAGTTTTATAAAACCCAAATTAACCAAACCAAACCGAACCCAAACCGAACCCGAAACTAAACCGATATGACCACCCCTAATTCCTTGTAAAATACTCGTTAAGCTTTCCTCGTAGTGTTGTCTTAAAAGTTTTCCTCGTAACTTCCTCGCAAACTTTCCACGTAATGTAGTCGTAATTTAGCTACGAATTTATTTCAATTTTTTATTTTCCAGAATTAAAAAACATAATAAAAATTATGTAATTTATTAATAAAAATATAATTTAAAAATAAACGTAAATACAAAAATATTTTATACAGAAATAAGTTTTGAATTTATAATACAACCAACGAAAAGAAAAAAAAAGAACTAGGGATATCGTTCATCGCCCGGTAGAATTCCTCACTCCTCTCTACATCCATTTCGTCATGTGTGCCGGATGACTCGCTTGGAATGAGATTTTGTCATCGCATGTTCCTCAACAAGGACTCCCATTCTGGATTTGTGGCTGCTACAACGTCCAAGAAGACCTCGACTCCACCCATACGAGCTGTGAACGAAGACACGTTGAGTCCAACTCGTTACGCAGCTGAGTGACTTCATCATCCCGTCTCTGACCATAAGACGATGTCGCTCTCGGAACATCGTTGACGGAACCAATCCCCAACGTACATCCCTTTTTCTTAGGGGCAACCTTAAAAACAAAAAATAAATATTGTTAGTAAAAATTTAAAGTTAAATTAAATGAATAATAAAAAAATTTAAAATTTAAAAAAATTTACCTCCTCGTAAATCCTATCCACTTCAAGTGTGGATAAGGGGACGGGTAATCCGTCGGTGGACTCCTGGGTCAGCTGAGTCTGGCGTTCTTCAACCCGACCAACCAAGTCGTTGAAGTGGTCCGCCTTGTTCTTGTGGGTCCTCTCGTAAAGTGGCAAAAGAGACGGGAGTTAGAACATATATATATATATATATATATAAAATTAATTAAAATATTTAATTACTATTTCCAGATAGACACCGGCGTGGGGTTTTTGACCCGTAGAGTGAAGCATCGGCCCGTGGCCGTGCTCATCTACCGTCCGACGGGAGGCAGAGCAAGATTCGGCGACTCTAATGGAGTCAGGACCCCGCCAATAACGAATGAGGCCATCCCACACATCCGTGGTGAGGTCAGGGGGTTTGCCACTCTCATACCCCTTCACGATCCAGTCACCCTTCCAGTTGGAGACCGTGTCCAACAAGCGAGCTTTCGCCTTCGCGTTAAACGCTTTCTTCACCCTCTCATTGACCCCCATGGACCAATGGTATTTTTGCTGTAACAGAAAAAATTAAATTAAGAATTAGTTTTAAAAAATTAAAAAATATAAATCATAAAAAAATTAAAGTATATATAATTAGTTAATAATAACTTACAGCGAAAATTTTGAACCATGTCTTTCTGACGTAGATCGGCGTCTTTTTCCAGTTCGGATGTGGCTCAGAGAAGTTACCTTTGATCGTCTCGTTTACGTTCTGAGCAACACATCCGTCAACCCCAAACCTGAAAAAAAAAACAAATTTAAAGTATAAATTATTTATTATTGTTATAAAAGAATTTTAAAAGAATTAAAAAAAAAATGTAACGTACTACAAAGTTCCGTCCGGCCGGTCGGGGTCTAGGACTGATAACCCTTCTCTGCCTGGCTGAGCGAGAAGGTCATCGACAGTGTACTGCGAGTAAGGAGCACTCGGCGGCACCATCAAATCGCGATGAATCCCGTCCGGCATCGGAGGAGCCATCGAAGGAGGCACCTCTGGGACGTGATCATGAGGAGCCGGTGGTGCAACGAATCGATGAACCGATGGTGCACCAGAATGAGGCGACTGAGAGACTCTCTGAGAAGACTGAGTCTCGGGGACAGTCTCCGGACCTGAAGAACCGGGAGCTGAAGAAGACGTGTCTAAACGACTACCAGGCTCACCGAACATCTCTCTGTAATGGGGAGTAAATCTGTTCTTTCGAACCTGGAAAAAAAATTTAATTTTCAAAATTAGCATCAACAGTAATTAACAAATTCTATAATTAACAAATTCTATAAATCTAGCTAAATTCCCTACATTAACCACCTAATCAACACTAATTAACATAAAATCCGTAAACCTATCTAAATTCCCTACACTAACCACCTAATCTACCCTAAACTAATCAAATTAGAGAGGAAATAGAGAGAGTACGTACCATTGCTACGAAAGAGAGAGGAAGTGGAGAAAAAATGGAAGTGAGAAGCTCGCGTGTATATATAAGAAATTAGTAATCCTCGTAATTTCCTCGTAAAGTTACGAGGAACTCGCGAGGCCGGTGTTTTTTTTTACAAGGAATTAGCAAGTCCCGCGTTTTTTTTGTCGTAACGTCCTCGTTAATTTACAAGGAAATAGCAAGACCCATGTTTTTATTTACGAGGAAATGCAAAGGCCTGCGTTTTCCTATTACGAGGTCTTTACGACGAATTCTGCTTACGTGGAATTAACGAGTCTCGCGTTCTTTATTTTTAGGATTCATCGTAAGTTCCTCGTTAGTTTACGAGGAAATAACGAGGATTATGTTTAAATCCCTAAAATCCAAAACCCCAAACCCCATCTTCCTTATAGAGCTGGGAATTTGGGTCATTACCCGCGGGTCCCGCCCCGTTTGACCCGCCGCGGGGCGGGTGCGGGTCGATCGATTTACAAATTTCAGCATGCGGGTGCGGGTGCGGGTTGAGTCAATTTTTAGCGGGGCGGGTGCGGGTCAACCAAATTTGAGTCGCGGGTATCCGCCGACCCGCAAAATAAAAAAAATATTATTTTTTTCTAAAATTTTTTAAAATAAATAAAAATAAAAATAAAAATATGTAAAAAATATATAAATTAATGAAAATTATATAATTTAAATTATAAATGTATAATTTTTATTATAAAAAGTAATTAATTGATAAAAAAAATAATTATTTATTAAATTTAATATTATATGCGGGCCCCGCGGGTTACCCGTAATCTTAGCGGGGCGGGTGCGGGTTTACGATTTTTCTTTCGCGGGTTATGCGGGTCGGAATTTTGAGTTTAAAAAATAGAGTCGATCCGCGGGTTGGCGGGTCATGCGGGGCGGGTTGACCCGCGAACCCAGCCCTACTTCCTTATCTTCTACTTCATATATTCCAAACCCCAAACCCATCTTCCCTTTAACCTCAATCTCTTCTTTCCATTTCAAACCCCAAATTCTAAAACCACAATTCCTTAACTTATAATCTCAATCTCTTCTTTCTAATTCAAACCCCCCATTACCTTACACAAAATCAAATTATATAAATAGATTTTCATTATTAAATCCATCAAATCACTTGCATTAAGTCTGAAAATGAATCATATTAAAAACAAATACATCATAGGATACATCGGCATTCTCGTCATCATTAGAAACATCATCATTTTCATTAAACTCGTCTTCCACAGCTTCGTCTGTGGCATCGTCGGTAAGATCTTCGTACTCATGATTATGCGGATCAATGAGAAGGATGTCATCAATTTGTTGTTCAGGTTTCTCGACTTCATTTATATGTTCTTCTTGCAATGGTGGTTCTTCTCCACTAATGATTCGTCCACGAGGTGTAACTTTGTTCACGGCTAACCAATTTGTTCCCGATTCTCTCATCCGAGGGTATGGAAGGAAGCTAACTTGGTCCGCTTGTGAAGCTAAGATGAAAGGCTCGAATTTGTTGTACCTGCAAAAATAAAGACAACGTAGAAATTAATCATACAGATTATGTATGCCAAAAAAGAATTTGTTGTACCTTCGTCCACCATTGACATCAACTACACCGAATTATTTAAACCGAACACCTCTGTTGACGACGGGGTCGAACCATTCACATTTGAAGAGGACGCATTTCAGCTTCAATAACCCTGGGAATTCCACTTCAATAATCTCCTGCAAGATCCCGTAGAAATCTGTTTCGCCTTTCACAAATATTCCATAGTTACTGGTCGCCCGCTGTCTACCATATTCATATGTGTGAAAAGTATAGTCTCGTGTGAAATACATCTGTGATGTGGTGACCTTTGCAAGTGGAGCTTGAATTACTTCGTGAAACCACGTAGGATAATCTGTGTCGTCGTCATAATCAACCTGCAAAAATAAAGAGAACATTGAAATACAGATCATGTATGAAAAAAGAGTTTGATCGATCAACCTACAAAAATTAAAAGTTTGAGTTAATACCTGATTCTTCAACCACTTAATAAAGTGTTGATCTTTCCTTCTGTCTACGTCACTTGTGGATATACCTGAAAATGTTTCTTCGACTTGAGAAACAAATAGGCTGGAAAATCACATTTTATATTAATTAATCTTTGGAAATAATATAATTTATACTTATATGTGTATAGAAGTTTCCATAAAATATTTACCTTTCAAAATTATGCATTAATGGATCCTTGCAATTGAGTAGAATATAGGTGTGTCCAATATGAGCGTCTTCTTCACTCGACCAACAAACCTCTTTCGATTTCTCACCGATTCGCCCAATCTGGCTAAATGTTGGCGCGACACCACCATCATCATATCTTTTTGAAGCTCTTTTATGGGTACGTACTTTTGACGCAAAGTAGTACGATGTGAAGTGAGAAGTTTCTTCCGTCAAACTTCCAGCAATTATAGAACCTTCAACTTTTGCGAGGTTTTTTGCTTTTCCCTTCAAATATTTCATTGCTCGCTCATACTGATACATCCATCCGTAATGTACAGGTCCACGAAGCAATGTGTCATATGGGAGGTGGACAGCTAGATGCTCCATGACGTCAAAAAATTCCGGAGGAAATATCTTGTCCAAGTTGCACAATAAGATGAGAATGTTCTCGTGAAGTTGTTCCACGACTTCTTCTTTAAGAGTGCGTGTTCTCAGATCCCTGAAAAATGCTCCAATGCCTTGTATATTCCAAAAACAATTAAACACATTAGTCATATATTATTGCAAACTAAACCATTATAAAATTAATGTGTTATAATACACTACCTGCAAGTGCTTCATGTACGTTTGTTAGAAGTAGTTCCGCAAATGCAAAGGGAAGTAGTCATTTCATAAAGACATGACAATCATGACTCTTCATCCCGGAGAACTTTTGACCATTTTCAACACATCTAGAGAGATTTGAAACATACCCATCAGGGAACTTCACTTCTGATGCCACCTAGTTGAACAACACCGACTTTTTTTCTGAAGACAATCTGAATATCGGAACGGAAACTTGTCCATTGATTTTTATATGTAACTCACTTCTTGAGCAAATATCCGGCAAGTCCAACCTCGATTTTATGTTGTCTTTTGTCTTCCCTGGGACATTCAATATTGTATTCATGATGTTCTCAAAGAAATTCTTCTCTATATGCATCACATCGAGGTTGTGGCGCAGAAGAAGATCCTTCCAATATGGCAACTCCCAAAATATACTCTTCTTGTGCCAATTGTGCCGAACACCGTAAAAATCAGGCATATTACCGGGGACAAGCCAATTACCACCACAACGAACTGTTTCGTTAGCTCCGTAGTAATCGATTTGCGCTTCAATTTGTTCTCCAGTTAGATATGGAGGAGGAGTGCCTCTCACAACCCTTTTGTGCCTAAACAATTTCTTGTTTCTTCGGTACGGATGGCCAATGGGAAGAAATCGACGGTGACAATCGAACCAACTTGTCTTCCTACCATTCTTCAGTTGAAACGCATATGTCGTTCCATTACAATAAGGACAAGCTAATCTCCCATGTGTAGTCCATCCAGACAACATCCCATAGGCATGAAAGTCACTTATGGTCCACAAAAGCATCGCCCGCATCGTAAAATTCGTCTTCGTTGACCAGTCATACGTCTTCACCCCTGTTGACCGCAAATCCTTCAACTCTTTTATCAGTGGTTGTAGGAAAACATCCAGAGACCTATTTGGATGATTCGGACCAGATATTAATATGGTCAAGAATAACAACTCCCGTTGCATGCACATCTCCGGTGGCAGGTAGTATGGCGTAAGAAAGACTAGCCACAATGAATATTTTCTCCCTGACATTCCGAATAAACTAAATCCATCTGTGCATAATTCGAGATACACATTCCAGCTATTGGTAGCGAATTCCGGATGTACTTTGTTAAAATGTTTCCAGGCTCTTGCATCTGATGGATGAGTCATCTCACCATCCGTCTGAGTATGCTCGGCATGCCATCTCATTCCTCCGGCAGTCTGCTCAGATTGGTACAATCTTTTCAATCTGTCTGTAATTGGTAGGTACCATATCCTTTGGGACGGTACCCTATTACGTCCTCGTCCTTGCGGCTTGAATTGTGGCTTCTTGCAGAATCAACATTCTTCTAACTTCTCATCATCTCCCTAGTAGATCATGCAATTGTCGATGCAAACGTCTATCATCTCCGAAGGCAACCCAAGACTATAAACCAGTTTCTGAATCTCATAATAAGAATCAGCAGACACATTGTCTTACAACAAATACTCTTTAAACAAGTCTGCCCATTCATTCATGCAACTTTCAGGTAGATTGTGATCAGTTTTAATATTCAGCATTCTAGCAGCCAACGACAATTTAGAGAGACCTTCTCTACAACCATTGTAATGTGGCTGATTCGTAGCATCTAACATTTCATAAAACTTTTTTGCATCTATTTTAGGTTCTTCATCTTCATCATGAGTTACGAATGCATCAGCTACCATATTATCAACCCTATTATAATCTACCATCTGCTTCTCCTGATGGTAACTATGTTCATTATGCAAATGATGATCAACCGGTTCAACCTGAAAATTGCTATTACTACTACTAGCTTTATTCTCATAATTATAACCTTCTCCATGTTGAAAGCAAATATAGTAATTTTGCGTGAAACTTCTATTTATTAAATGCTTCCAAACATTTTCACGATTTGCCAATTTCGAATAGTTGCATTTCCGACAAGGACAGAACATCTTACCGCTTTCTTGGGCGAGCGGTGTGAAATCTTCTTGATGCATAAATGTCTCCTGCCCTTCGAGGTATTCTTTCGTCACTCTCCCGTTAGCATCTCTGTGCATATACGTCCACCTCCGCAACTCAAAAATATTCCCGGAGCTCGACATTTTTTTTTCTTTCACGTCTTTATTTTTTTTCTTGTTGGTGTGTTTAAAATGATGTTCAAATGTCCATATTAATAGGAAATTTTCGAATCTGGTATTTGAAAGTTTACTAGGAATTTACGACGAAATTTAGTTAGGTAGCTGAAACAAAAAAACGTGTTATAACTACAAAGTTGGTGGACTCGAAATTTTGTCGTTAAGTAAACGTAAAATATTTCCTCGTAAAGTAGACGCTATTGTTACGTCGAGTTTACGAAGAAACCATTTTTCTTCGTAAAAACCACGTTATGTTACGTCGTTTTTAAGAGGAAAATATTTCGTCGTTATTTTACGACGAACTAACGTTGCTTTTAAATTTCCTCGTAAAATCGACGTAAATTTACGAGGATTAAATTTCCTCGTTAATATTCGTCACTATAGTTGTGTTTTCTTGTAGTGTTAGGAGGTGGCGGCGGCATGCACTAAAGTCAAAGCAGTTCTTCTCTAGTGGCTGAAACCCTTTTGCCCAAAGCTCTGAAACAACATGTGGCACTTGATGCTCAAAGCATTGCCTGTGGCACCAATTATGCAGTGTTGATCACTTAGCAGGGACAGATGTTCAGCTGGGGAGAAGAATCTGGTGGAAGGTTATGACATGGAGTTTGTTCCTCCTTTCCATATCCAAACCTCATCCATGAGTTTGACGGATCATCTGTGGAGTTAGCTGACTGTGGCGAGTTTAACACTTGTGCTGTAATAGCCTCAGGTGATTTATATGCTTGGGGAGATGGAGCTCACAATGCTGGTCTCCTTGGACTTGGAAGTGAAACTAGCCATTGGAAACCGGTTCGAATCCTTGGCCAGATGGAAGGTATAAATGTAAGAACAATCTCTTGTGGAGCTTGCATACAGCTTTTGTGACATCAAAAGGTAAGCTGTTTACATATGGTGACAGTACTTTTGGTGCGCTTGGACATGGTGATCGTGTCATGTCCCCGATCCTAGATAGGATCGTCCGGACGGACTGTGGCGCGAGGCAATGCACTGATCAGGTCATATGGCCTTGAGACAAGCGTGCCATGATCCAAATTGATGGTTAAGGATGTCAGACAGCTGAGTCTTAATCTGGATATAATGGAGACAAATTGTTTAGAGCTGGACGAGTGATCCGGTAGCTGGACGAGGTCCGGATCAAGCTCAATCAGCTCAAGAGAGTGTGGTATCAGCTCACTCAGTGTTGTTCAGCTCACGGGAGCTGTTGGACTAGCTCACTCAGCTGGGGACAGTTGGCAATCATCTCACCTTAGCTTGGCGGAGTGTTCCGATCCGGACCAGTGTGGCCGGGTCCGAGCGGTTACCGAGCCGTCCCGATGGTCCGTGTGGGACGAAGAGTCCAGGTGCGTTCTTGGCTGAACCAGGCAATGAGACAAAGGCCTGGGGGAGTTGGTTTCCGTGTGGGAACTGCCAGGGGAGCAGTTGGGGCGGTTATGGGAGCGGTTCTGAGCAGTTTTGGGCGAAAAGGTACATGGGGACAAGTGGTATCTCCTTGGCCAATCCTTTGTGACCGATCGGCCAGAGCAGTTACCGGTCCCTCTCTCTATAAATACAGACCCTTGGGGTCGATTTTGGGCATCATTTTTCCTAGGGAAAGCCCTGAAGAAATCGTGAGACAAAAGAGAAAGAGAGTGGCCGGCGACTTGAAGAGCAACCGTGTGTGGTGGTGCTTGATCTGATCCGACCAAACCGTGACCATGTGAAGCAGGATGGATACCAGACAGAAAGAGAAGGAGAAGTAGAAGGAGAAGGACTTGGCGCCTGGAGAACGGACTCCTAAGGTCAGTGGTGTGGTTCGCGAACCATCGGACATAGCCGGCGGTTGATCCGTCCATGCCTATGGTCTGATCTGTTTTGTTGGTTACACTCATTTCCACTTTCTGATTATTTCATCTAATGTTCTGGATAATTAAAGTGTGGTCTGATGGATCAGACTTGATGGCACTGAACCAAGGTCTTGGCCGGTTCAGGAATGATGTCCATGGCCTTGGCCGGACTGATCATGGTCGAGTTCTATATGATCGAGACTGAATTGATAAATTCTGACTTGACCAATCTCTTAGTTGGGATTTATCATGAATTATCATGGTTTTTAATGAGTTTTATCGAATTGATTAGAGAAGGTCATTTTTGCCGGTTTGGCTGTCTGTGGTCGATATATAGGATCGAGACCGGTTCTGTGAAATCTGACTTGACCATTCTCTTAGTTCGGATTTATCATGAATGGTCATGAATTTTTATTAGTTTTTGGAGCACTTTCGAAATTGGCCAGACTTGGGCCTGATGAGCCGTTTGTATGCTTAGATGTATAACCAGCCATGCAATGATAGATCTTTGTGTTAAGATATCTGATCATATGCTTGTGTGTTGTAATAGTGGTTCCAGGTACAGATTTGGACCGTGGTAAAGGAAAGGGACTGTGAGGACTCCAGCAGTGGGAAGATGTGTGGTGATTGGATCTTTGTTGATAGATGTGAAGTACTTGTAACCTATTGTGCTTGTTGTGAATTTATGATAGCCCAGTGTGCAACTTAAGTATGATGAACAAATGAATGATGTATGGATCTATTTTATTATCTATAAAATATCGATTTGCTCTTATATGAATCTGATAGTCTAAGTAAGAATGGATGAACCTCAGAACACTGAAAAATACTTAGAAAAAATATAGCACTTGAATTCGGAAATAAATGAATCAAACTGAATGGAATTGTTAAGTAAGCCGCGGTCTGGTTGGGTTTAGGAATCTAGGATCGGGTCTTACAGATCGTGTTAACACAAGCGTATCGAGCAGAGCAGGCCCTGAGATTTTAGGGGTTATAGACGGCTTAAGAAGGATTTAAATAATTTGGGGATCTAAATTATTTTTTTTTACAAATTTAGAAGTCTTTTTTTATATAAATTATTTTCAAAATTTTGTGGGCTTTAGGCAAATGTTCCTTCCACCTTGGCCCAGGACAGGCCCTAATACCGAGAGAAGTCGAGACGCTAAGTGGCCGCAAAACAATAAAGATAGCTTGTGGCGTTTGGCATTCAGCTGCTGTTGTCAGTGTTTCCGGTGACGCCACGTCATCGGGAAAACTCTTTGTGTGGGGTGATGGAGCGGATGAGAAACTCGGACATGATGATAACAAAGAGTCTAGACTAATCCCATCTTGTGTAATAACTACGCTGGATACAACTAGCCTTGTGGACAGAACATTACTGTTGCTCTCTCTGCATCAGGACAAGTTTATGCAATGGGGTTCTTGATCCTAGCCACCACAATGTCGTGAGAGCTCCTTCTTGCATTGAGGGAGGTCTAGGAAAGAGTTTTGTCCAAAAAGTGGCTTGCGGGTTTCACCATATCGCTGTTTTGAACTCGAAAGCTGAGGTTTACACATGGGGGAGAAGATCAAACGGACAGCTCGGGCACAAAGACACTAAATATCGATGCATGCCAACTCTTGTGAGAGCTTTGAAAGGTTAACAAGTGAAGAAAGTGGTGTGCGGTTCTAACTACACAGCAACCATTTGTCTTCACAAACCAATAAGGTCATCCGTTTAACTACATGAGGAAGCTCCACAACTGTTACAACAGTGGGAGTGTCTTATGCGCTAGCAAAAAGTCCTTAGCAGCAGCCATGGCTCCTAAGACGAACAGGCCTTACCGTGTGTACGATGACTGCTATATCAAACTCGTAGGTGCCAGAGAATATTTAGGAACTCCAGCGAGCAGTGCCAGGTTTTCAAACGTACATCTACCATCTAGCATTAACGAGATGGATGCCATTGGCACAACACCTCAGCGTCAGCTTCTTAGGGTGGATTCATTTGATTTCTTCCGATAATCCAAGATTTATGATCTTAAAACATCAGGAGGAAGCCACATAACGTCTTCTCTGATAAGATACTCGGTAACTTGTGGTCTCCCGTTTTCACGTAGAGGTTCTGTTGAGTTGTTTCCTTTGTCGACAAAATCAAACCCTGTTGATTCCGTTGCTGCAGACTTCAACACCGACATTGCAGATACGGAGTTGCTGCAAGAAGGGACAAAGAAATCGAATCAGTGCCTTAACCAGGAAATATCAGTACTCAAAGCATTCAGGTTAGTCCCCACCATTTTAAACCATGTATATAACTTTGTAGATGAAGACATGTATATACTACTCAGGTGGAGAAGCTTACCCGAGAAACAAAACAAATTGAAGCTGCGGTTTTAAAGGCGCATGCCGATGCAGATAAGATAAAATGTTTAGAAGAGGTGGTCAGGTACCTTACTCTGCAGATTTATACAGTCACACTTTTTTTGTCTGAAAACATTTGCTAATCTTATTTAGATATATGATTCCAATGCTTTTTTTTTTCTTTTTGCAGTTGATGGACGCAACCAAGAAAGAAGTAGACAAGACAAAGAGACGAAGAAGCTCGTGTCTCCAAGCTGGGGACCAAACACTTTGCTGGAAGTGTTGATCCCATTGAGGCAGACGAGTGGAGGAGCAGATTGGTACGTAACTTCCGCTATACTCACTGTCCTGATGAGTACAAGAAGGACATAGCGGTTCACTTCTTGGAAGGTGATACTCACAACTGGTGGTTGGCACTCGACAAGCGTACCAATGGCACCATTGAGCGTTTTGTTGACTTTGAGGTTGAGTTCAACCACAGGTACTTTCCTGCAGAGGCGTGGGATCGTTTGGAGTCTAAGCTCTTGGACTTGACCCAAGGCCGCAAGACAGTTCGTGAGTATGAAGAGGAGTTCAACCGGCTCAGGAGGTTTGTGGGAAGGGAGTTGGAGGATGAGGCAGTACAGGTCCGCAAGTTCATCCGGGGCTTGAGAGCCGAACTCAAGACCTACTGCTCGGTCTGCACCTTCCGCACTGTGTCTGAGTTGGTGGAGAGGATGGAAATCCTTGAGACTAACCTTGCTGATGAGGCAAAGGTGAAGTCTAGAAGTCACGCGGCTTCTAGTGGATCTTGTGGTGACCGGAAGAGAAAGAGAGACACGGGTGAAGAGGGTAAAACCTCAAGTGGTAGGCCAGAGTGCTCTAAGTGTGGAAGACGCCATGGAGGCAAGTGCTGGAGAGCCATGGGGGCTTGTACTCGTTTTGGTAAGATGGATCATGCAGCTCGGGACTGTCCGGGATTGGAGCAAGGCCGGGGACAGGGTTCGGGTTATGGTGGTACCTTTCACTGCCATGGCTGTGGCAAGGCCGGACATCTCCGTAGGGACTGTCCCAAGTCACAGGGTGGTCAGGACAAGAGCCGCGGAGAGGCAAGCAAGCCGAGCCAGAACCGGGGTCAGTCCTCCACACCAAGGGTGTATGAGCTGTCTAAGGACGCGGATGAGGCTGGACCGTTCAAGGCGATCACTGGTAAAAACTCTTGACTTTTTCTTTTCAATTCAGTAGAATTGCATGGTATGAAACCTAGGATGGTTAGATACTTTGAATGGACCTTGTGTAGGGACCTTGAGTATTGGTGGTGTGGAAACACATGTACTTTTCGATACAGGTGCTACACATAGTTTTGTGAGCCCAGGAATGATCTGAAAGGGTTTGTTTCGGGTAGGAACTGAGGATGAACCATGCATAGTGAATGCAGCTGGTGGCCAATAGATGCATTCATTAGGGCGGATTAAGGGGATTCCGGTTGTGATCAAAGACAGGGTAATGCCTGCGGATCTGATTGTTGTCCACCTAAAGAATCAAGAAGTGATCTTAGGTATGGACTGGCTTGGAGAGCATAGGGCCACCCTTGACTGTCGCCGTGGAAGGGTGCAGTTTGAGATGGGTTGTGAATCCCCTGTCGCCGTGGATGGGTCAGCTTCCAAGGCCTATGTCTGACCCCTGGAAATATAGTAGTGTCAGCAGTCCGAGCGGAACGGATGCTTGAGAATGGTTGTGAAGCCTATTTGGCTACCATTACCACTAAGGAGGTCGTTGGGTGTGGTGACCCGGACGGGATCCCGCTGGTCAGTGAGTTTGAGGATGTGTTTCGGGCGCTACAGGGCATTCCCCCTGATAGGGCTGACCCGTTCATAATAGAACTAGAACCAGGGACGGCCCCAATGTCAAAAAGTCCCTACCGCATGGCTCCTGCCGAGATGGCCGAGCTGAAGAAACAACTTGAGGAGTTGTTGGATAAGGGATTTATACGTCCTAGTGTATCACCTTGGGGAGCCCCAGTCCTCTTTGTGAAGAAGAAGGATGGAAGCTTCAGATTGTGTATTGATTATCGGGGGCTGAACCGGGTCACTGTGATGAACAAGTACCCATTGCCTCGGATGGATGAGTTGTACGATCAACTCCGTGGAGCTAAGTGGTTCTCCAAGATTGACTTGTCCTCTGGATATCATCAGATTCCAATCGAGCCAAGTGATGTGAAGAAGACGGCGTTCCGGACTCGGTACGGCCACTACGAGTTTGTGGTCATGCCATTCGGACTGACCAATGCACCGGCTGCCTTTATGAAGATGATGAATGGTGTATTCCGAGAGTACTTGGACGAGTTTGTGATCATCTTCATTGATGATATACTCGTGTACTCCAAGACAAAGGAGGACCATGAGAAGCATCTTCGGGCAGTGCTGGGACGCTTGAGGGAGGAGAAGCTCTATGCAAAGTTAAGCAAGTGCAGCTTCTGGCAAAGGAGTATTGGATTCCCTGGGCACATTGTGTCTGATCAAGGTGTGTCCGTTGATCAAGAGAAGATCAAGTGTATACAGGAGTGGCCACAGCCAAAGAATGCTACGGAAGTTAGAAGCTTCTTGGGGCTGGCCGGCTATTACCAGAAGTTTATCAAGGGGTTCTCGAGCATAGCTCAACCCATGACACAACTGACAGGCAAGGACGTGAGGTTTGCTTGGTCTGAGGCATGTGAGAAGAGTTTCACAGTCCTGAAGGACATGTTGACCAGCGCCCCGGTTCTGGCATTGCCTGAGGCGGATCAGCCTTACGTGGTATATACTGATGCATCAATCACTGGACTGGGATGCGTCCTGACACAGCACAGGAAGGTGATAGCCTATGCTTCACGACAGTTGAGAAAGCATGAAGGTAATTACCCAACCCACGACCTAGTGATGGCGGCTGTGGTGTTTGCTTTGAAAATATGGAGATCGTATCTGTATGGTGCTAAGGTACAGATACTCACGAACCATAAGAGCCTGAAGTATATTTTCACTCATCCTGAGTTGAACCTTAGGCAGAGGAGGTGGATGGAGTTTGTTGCAGATTATGATCTAGACATAGCTTACCATCCAGGAAAGGCTAACCTTGTGGCAGATGCATTGAGCCGCAGGAGAGCGGAGGTATCGGCTGAAAGGGAGGCTGGTGAGTTGGAAGGGATGGTACGGTCATTGCATCTCAACACCCTGGTTAGCCATGATGAGCCATTGGGATTGGAGGCAGTGGACCAGGCCGATCTACTTACCAGGATTCGTCAAGCACAAGGCTTGGACGAGAACCTCAAGAAGGTTTCTACCAATGACAAGACGGAGTACCAGACGACAAGCAATGGTACCATCTTGGTCAATGGAAGGATTAGTGTTCCTAATGATAAGGAACTGAAGGAGGAAATTATGAGACAAGCTCATAAGTCTAAGTTTTCTGACCCGGGGTTGAACAAGATGTATAGGGATCTGAAGAGGTATTATCATTTGGTGAGGATGAAAACTGATGTGGCTGAGTGGGTGGCTAAGTGTCCAACCTGTCAACTCGTGAAAGCAGAGCATCATGTTCCCAGTGGCCTGCTTCAGAACCGACCCATACCGGAGTGGAAGTGGGATCACATCACCATGGATTTTGTGACCGGTTTTCCCACTACCCGGAACCGGAAGGATGCGGTATGGGTTGTGGTCAATCGCTTGACCAAGTCTGCATACTTTCTGGCCATCCGGAAAGGAGATGGTGTAGACCAGATTGTGCGGATCTACTTGGATGAGGTAGTGCGGTTGCATGGTGTTCCAGCAAGAATTGTCTCGGATAGAGATCCAAGTTTACTTCTTACTTCTGGCAGGCTTTCCAAAAGGCCTTGGGTACCAGAGTAAACATGAGTACAACATATCATCCGCAAACGGATGGACAGTCGGAAAGAACGATCCAAACCTTGGAGGATATGCTGAGGGCGTGTGTCTTAGACTGGGGAGAGTCTTGGGAGAAACACTTGCCTTTGGTGGAGTTTGCTTACAACAACAGCTTCCACACAAGCATTGGCATGTCGCCATATGAGGCATTGTATGGAAGACCTTGCCGGACACCTCTATGCTGGACCCAAGTGGGGGAGCATAGTATGTTGGGTCCTGAGATTGTGGAAGAGACCACTGATAAGATCAGGATGGTCAAGGAAAAGATGAAAGAGGCGCAAGACCGCCAGAAGAGCTATGCAGACAGGCGTAGGAAACATCTTGAGTTCGAGGTTGATGATCTGGTCTATCTCAAGATGATCACGTTCAAGGGTATGACCAGGGTTTGTGGGAGGAGGAAACTGGATCCTAGGTATTTGGGTACGTTCAGGATCATAGAGAGGGTGGGAACCGTGGCATATAAGTTGAACTTGCCATCGGCCATGGATGCATTTCACAATGTGTTCCATGTATCCCAACTCCGGAAGTGTCTGACGGACCAAGACATTGTGTTGCCTGAGATTCCTGCTGATCTCGGTAAGAACTTAACCTTGGAGACTAGGCCGGTTCGAATCGTGGATCGGACAGAGAAGGCAATGAGAAAGAAAACGGTTCCCATTATTAAAGTGGTGTGGGAGTTCAATGGTAAGGACGTCATCACTTGGGAAACGGAGGCAAGGATGAAGGCTGAGTATCCGGAGTGGTACAGTCAGTTCCTTCCTGATACAACCCTTGACTTGGATTCGAGGACGAATCCATTGTTAGTGGGGGAGACTTGTCATGTCCCCGATCCTAGATAGGATCGTCCGGACAGACTGTGGCCTTGGGACAAGCGTGCCATGGTCCAAATTGATGGTTAAGGATGTCAGACAGCTGAGACTTAACCTGGATACGATGGAGACAAGTTGTTTAGAGCTGGACGAGTGATCCGGTAGCTGGACGAGGTCCGGGTCAAGCTCAATCAGCTCAAGAGAGTGTGGTATCAGCTCACTCAGTGTTGTTCAGCTCACGGGAGCTGATGGACTAGCTCACTCAGCTGGGGACGGTTGGCAATCAGCTCACCTCAGCTTGGCGGAGTGTTCCGGTTCAGACCAGTGTGGCCGGGTCCGAGCGGTTACCGAGCCGTCCCGATGGTCCGTGTGGGACGAAGAGTCCAGGTGCGATCTTGGCTGAACCAGAAAATGAGACAAAGGCCTGGGGGATTTGGTTTCCGTGTGGGAACTGCCAGGGGAGCAGTTGGGGCGGTTATGGAAGCGGTTCTGAGCGATTTTGGGCGAAAAGGTACAAGGGGACAAGTGGCATCTCCTTGGCCAATCCTTTGTAACCGATCGGCCAGAGCAGTTACCGGTCCCTCTCTCTATAAATACAGACCCTTGGGGTCGATTTTGGGCATCATTTTTCCTAGGAAAAGCCCTGAAGAAATTGTGAGACAAAAGAGAAAGAGAGTGGCCGGCGACTTGAAGAGCAACCGTGTGTGGTGGTGCTTGATCTGATCCGACCAAACCGTGACTGTGTGAAGCAGGATGGATACCAGACAGAAAGAGAAGGAGAAGGAGAAGGAGAAGGACTTGGCGCCTGGAGAACGGACTCCTAAGGTCAGTGGTGTGGTTCGCAAACCATCGGACATAGCCGGCGGTTGATCCGTCTGTGCCTATGGTCCGATCCGTTTTGTTGGTTACACCCATTTCCACTTTCTGATTATTTCATCTAATGTTCTGGATAATTATTGTGTGGTCTGATGGATCAGACTTGATGGCACTGAACCAAGGCCTTGGCCGGTTCATGAATGATGTCCATGGCCTTGGCCGGACTGATCATGGTCGAGATCTATATGATCAAGACTGAATTGATAAATTCTGACTTGACCAATCTCTTAGTTGGGATTTATCATGAATTATCATGGTTTTTAATGAGTTTTATCGAACTGATTAGAGATGGTCAGTTTGGCCGGTTTGGCTGTCTGTGGTCGAGATCTATATGATCGAGACCGGTTCTGTGAAATCTGACTTGACCATTCTCTTAGTTCGGATTTATCATGAATTGTCATGAATTTTAATTAGTTTTTGGAGCACTTCCAAATTGGCCAGACTTGGGCCTGATGAGCCGTTTGTATGCTTAGATGTAGAACCAGCCATGCAATGATAGATCTTTGTGTTAAGATATCTGATCATATGCTTGTGTGTTGTAATTGTGGTTCCAGGTACAGACTTGGACCGTGGTAAAGGAAAGGGACTGTGAGGACTCAAGCCGTGGGAAGATGTGTGGTGATTGGGTCTTTGTTGATAGATGTGAAGTACTTGTAACATATTGTGCTTGTTGTGAATTTATGATAGCCTGGTGTGCAAATTAAGTATGATGAACGAATGAATGATGTATGGATCTATTTTATTATCTATAAAATATCGATTTGCTCTTATATGAATCTGATTGTCTAAGTTAGAATGGATGAACCTCAGAATACTGAAAAATACTTAGAAAAAATATAGCACTTGAATTCGGAAATAAATGAATCAAATTGAATGGAATTGTTAAGTAAGCCGCGGTCTAGTTGGGTTGAAGAATCCATGATCGGGTCTTACAGATCGTGTTAACACAAGCGTATCGAGCAGAGCAGGCCCTGAAATTTTAGGGGTTATAGACGGTTTAAGAAGGATTTAAATAATTTGGGGATCTAAATTTTTTTTTTTTACAAATTTAGAAGTCTTTTTGTATATAAATTATTTTAAAAATTTTGTGGGCTTTAGGCAAATGTTCCTTCCACCTTGGCCCATGACCGGCCCTGATACCGAGAGAAGTCGAGACGCTAAGTGGCCGCAAAACAATAAAGATAGCTTGTGGCGTTTGGCATTCAGCTGCTGTTGTCAGTGTTTCCGGTGAGGCCACGTCATCGGGAAAACTCTTTGTGTGGGGTGATGGAGAGGATGAGAAACTCGGACATGATGATAACAAAGAGTCTAGACTAATCCATCTTGTGTAATAACTACGCTGGATACAACTAGCCTTGTGGACAGAACATTACTGTTGCTCTCTCTGCATCAGGACAAGTTTATGCAATGGGGTTCTTGATCCTAGCCACCACAATGTCGTGAGAGCTCCTTCTTGCATTGAGGGAGGTCTAGGAAAGAGTTTTGTCCAAAAAGTGGCTTGCGGGTTTCACCATATCGCTGTTTTGAACTCGAAAGCTGAGGTTTACACATGGGGGAGAAGATCAAACGGACAGCTCGGGCACAGAGACACTAAATATCGATGCATGACAACTCTTGTGAGAGCTTTGAAAGGTTAACAAGTGAAGAAAGTGGTGTGCGGTTCTAACTACACAGCAACCATTTGTCTTCACAAACCAATAAGGTCATCCGTTTAACTACATGAGGAAGCTCCACAACTGTTACAACTGTGGGAGTCTCTCATGTGCTAGCAAAAAGTCCTTAGCAGCAGCCATGGCTCCCAAGACGAACAGGCCTTACCGTGTGTACGATGACTGCTATATCAAACTCGAAGGTGCCAGAGAATATTTAGGAACTCCAGCGAGCAGTGCCAGGTTTTCAAACGCACGTCTACCATCTAGCATTAACGAGATGGATGCCATTGGCACAACACCTCAGCGTCAGCTTCTTAGGGTGGATTCATTTGATTTCTTCCGATAATCCAAGATTTATGATCTTAAAACATAAGGAGGAAGCCACATATCGTCTTCTCTGATAAGACACTCGGTGACTTGTGGTCTCCCGTTTTCACGTAGAGGTTCTGTTGAGTTGTTTCCTTTGTCGACAAAATCAAACCCTGTTGATTCCGTTGCTGCAGACTTCAACACCGACATTGCAGATACGGAGTTGCTGCAAGAAGGGACAAAGAAATCGAATCAGTGCCTTAACCAGGAAATATCAGTACTCAAAGCATTCAGGTTAGTCCCCACCATTTTAAACCATGTATATAACTTTGTAGATGAAGACATGTATATACTACTCAGGTGGAGAAGCTTACCCGAGAAACAAAACAACTTGAAGCTGTGGTCTTAAAGGCGCATGCCGATGCAGATAAGATAAAATGTTTAGAAGAGGTGGTCAGGTACCTTACTCTGCAGATTTATACAGTCACACTTTTTTTGTCTGAAAACATTTGCTAATCTTATTTAGATATATGAGTCCAATGCTTTTTTTTTCTTTTTGCAGTTGATGGACGCAACCAAGAAAGAAGTAGACAAGACAAAGAGACGAAGAAGTTCGTTTTGATGTAAGCCTTTAACTAGAGACTGACCAACAACCTCTAACTTGATCAAAGCAAAGGGGTTCAATGTAGAATACGACAAGTTTGATACATCTCTTATCAAATTACACACTTATGGTTTAGAAATTGACATAGAAAAACAATAAAAGTTGGAACCTTTTGATTTGGGTTTCTGTTTGAATCAGTGAAAAATAATGAGAAGTTTCTTAATTTGACTAACAATGGCCAAGCTAATACTCATCATCTGATTCACCGTCAACATCTCTTTCTTGATCTCGTTACCCACAACTGTTCCCATTTCCTCAAGCCCATCAGAGCAAGTCTCGTCGTCAGTCATGGCGGCGCTGATCCAAGTCTTAACATCTCCGACGACCCTCTTCGTCAACCAGTTCCCTCCATTCTTCTTTTCCCTCTTGAACTCTGATATCGACTCGTTCAGTTGACTCACCGCGTCCGCGTACAGCTTCACGTAGCCACCAACCACCGTTTCCTCAAGCATATCGTTGATAGATCGGAAAGACACAGAGAGGTTGGATACCTTCTTAGAAGTGACTCGAAGTGAGAGCTTGATGTGCCGCAGTCCACAGATCAGTACATGGAACCAGCTCAGCATGGAGCTCAGGACGTTCTGAACATTTCAACCAAGGTTCATGTTTTTTCACCGTACCGGACAGACTGACCGTGCAGTGTACTGGACCGTCCCGCATACATCCGGAAAGTAGCTTTGGCTGGAACCATGGCCGGATGACCGATCTGAATGTACTGGAGCTTGCCTTTCCCGTCCAACTTCACAAGCTAAGGCTGATGGTCAAACCAGAATCAACTTAGGACGAGCCAATTCCGATTCAGACTATATCTTCTCTCTTTTGGCCCGTTTGGCTCGTACCGCTTGCACCCACGACTGTGCTGATGATTTCGCCTCCTTGTTCGATCCGATCATGGACTTCTCCTTTGGATATTTCTCTAAGCCAAGGATCCTTAAGCTCTCATAAGACTTGGCCACGTTAGAACGCAACTTGTCCGATCAGAACGTCCTGCGGCCTTTGCAGAACGTCCCGCGGCCTTTGCAGAACGTCCCGCGGCCCTTGCTGATCGCCCCGCCCATGTGCTGATCCTTTCCGCCTTGGACACAGCCAGCTCGGATGAATCTGGACAGGAGCCGTACATACATCTTGACTAGTCTTCTCCTTTTTCCGTGCTTTGACCAGATCTAGTCAATGTTGTATTTTCTATGTCTTGATTTCACACATTCTTCTTTATTTCTTTTGAATAGAAAGTAGCATAAGTATGTAATCCCTTTCAGTTGAAATAATAGATTGTTTTCCCCTTTGTTTTGAGTTGAAACTCTTTGTTATTTGTAGAACTTTTCTTTGTTTCTTGGTGAGTCATATCCAAGTAAACATTTCTCAAAATCGTTGGACTTGTGAGTCATATCAAGAAACGACTAGAAACTCTTCTTTTGGTGGACTTGTGAGTCATATCAAGCACCAACTGTAGTCGGGAATATCGGAGGCCTTCTGCAACCTTCGTGCGACCCTTCAATCCACCAGTTTTCCATCCGGAGTTCATATCCAAACCAGATCCAGTCGAGTAATCCGATCTTAGGGTCCTTCAAGTAGTATCAGAGCCGCTCGTTTGGTATCGTCTAAATCATTCCATCTTCTCATCTTCCATTTCTTCATAAACACTTTCTTATTTCTATATATCTTGAATCCGGGTCCCTCATTACCATCCTCTATCTATAATAGAAAAAAAAAAGATCTACATATAAAAAAAAAAAAAGAGAATTCGAAAAGTTTTTCATTTGGGGATTGGTGGTGGAAGAGAAAGCCTGCTGGCTGAGGAGAAATCCAGCCTTCAAGGTGGTTAAAACGGATTCCAAAACCAAAAATGCTTTATCTTTCTATCTGGAAAAAAATTCTCTTTTGTTTGCTTGGATTTGCCCATTGGGATTCTTTGATTTGTTCTCTTAGAACATTGAGTAGAAACTTGTGTGTGATCACCAAAAACTCTGAGAGAAACACTTGTGTGGGTCAGGATCAAACACTTGAGAGAGTGAGGATTTTTATCTGCTAATCTTTTGTGTTGAGAATTTTCAGGATAAGATGTTTGGCCTTCTCAAGGAGACTAGCCAAGAGAAATACCAACGACATGCTAATTTTTATTCTTCATCTCAAAACTTGTTGAATGTTTTTGATGAGTTTGTTACTGTGCAGGAAATGCCAACCCTTAGAAAACCATATAAGGTGCCAGACCGGAGGTGCAAAGAGCAGTCCAAGTCGTCCAAAGGTGAAGCTGATCCAAAGAGGCGTTTGCTTCAGTTTGATATCCAAGAGTTTTTTGATAACTTTGTGGAGGAAGTGGTGAAAACCCTCAAGGACGTCAACCAGACCCATAAGAAGAGTACATCCACACGTGCACCTGTAGCTGAGCCATCCTTATTCATCAGCAAGAAATCCAAAGGTAAATCTGAAACCCATGTTGAGGAGTTGAAAGATATTTCAGATTCTTTACCCATCTATGATGAATATGATGAAGAACCAATTGAAAGCTTGATGATTTGTGAGAAAAAGTGTGATTTTCCTTCTTCTGAATCTTAGCTTATGATTGATAATGAACAAGCTATTGTGGAACTAACCGTTTTGCAACCGGAGCATCCGAGTAGTCTTGTTTTGTCTCCACAGGTTTTTGAGGAAGAACCACTGGACTATCCACATCAAGGACCACGTCTTGACTCTAGAAAACCATTGGATGAGGATCTAGGTCCTATCTTTGATGAGGAGGACGAGCCAGGTCCAGTCTTTGATGAAGAAACAACAAGCATCACATCCATCGCTATGGAGAGTCATCTAAGCTTTGATCCCGTCACAACTCTTGCCCCTTTGTCTTCTGAATTTCAAGAGAAATTTTCTGTTTTGAGTATCCATGAAAAACAGGTTCAGCCTCAGAAAAGTGAAAGCATTGACAGTTCCCAACAGCTTGAGATTTGTAGACGCATTGTTGTCCAAACCGGCTACTTTGGAAATGCCAAAGACAGAGGTTCAGTCCAAGGAGAATATATCGACATTCAGAAGGTCTTTTATCATAAATCCAATTTCCCTGGAAGGCCATCTCACCAAGGATTCACTGAGTCTTGGAATCGTATGAAAATCTTCACGGAGGAAGAAGTTATGAATTTTTCAAACTAGAGGTTCTCCAGTCCGTCTATCCGCGAGTACCAGACTTCTAAAGGAGATTCAGGCCCGGGAAAGAATCAGCTTGAGCCAAAACCGATCTTAGAGTTCAATATGGATCTCTCAGCTTCTCATAAAGACCGAAATCAGGAGAAATGGCCATTGAATTATGAAGTTATGATCCATCCACCAAAACCGGCAAGACCAAAGACAGCACAACCTTTTTCATTCAGCCAAGAACCCGGAGGTACTTTCAAAACTTCTACTTTTATTTGTGCTGATGAATCTATTTTGAAGCTTGATATCTTGTGTGTTGAAACTAATAGACCTTGGCTTGTGTTGAGATCATTGCTTAAAAATTATGTTGTCTTGAGCTTTGATGTCATCTTGGTTTACAACACATTCTTTGAAGATTATCCTAAGAGTTTGGATCATGTTTTTGATATCTTAAGGATAGAGAAACCCTTTGATTATTTCTTTATCAGATTTGATGTGGTTTCTCTAGTTGTTTTGAATGAACAGGATAAGCATGATCATTTCCCAAGGAGAGCAAGCAATGATGGTCGCCAAAGAACTTGGAATTACTTGATGAAAACAACTTCAAAACTCCAAGGAAGTTTCTGTCCAATCTTTTCATTCACTGAATTTCCCTTGAATTTTAATTCTTTTGTATCTGATTTCTTTCCTTTTGATATAGGTACAATGGATTTGAGGACAAGTCCTTTTAAAGAGGGAGGGAATGATGTGCCGCAGTCCACAGATCAGTACATGGAACCAGCTCAGCATGGAGTTCGGACGTTCTGAACATTTCAACCGAGGTTCATGTTTTTCACCGTACCGGACAGACTGACCGTGTAGTGTACTGGACCGTCCCGCATACATCCGGAAAGGAGCTTTGGCTGGAACCATGGCCGGATGACCGATCTGAACGTACTGGAGCTTGCCTTTCCTGTTCAACTTCACAAGCTAAGGCTGATGGTCAAACCAGAATCAACATAGGACGAGCCAATTCCGATTCAGACCATAGCTTCTCTCTTTTGGCCCGTTTGGCTCGTACTGCATGCACCCGCGACTGTGCTGATGATCTCACCTCCTTGTTCGATCCGATCATGGACTTCTCCTTTGGATATTTCTCTAAGGCAAGGATCCTTAAGCTCTCAGAAGACTTGGGCCACGTTAGAACGCAACTTGTCCGATCAGAACGTCCCGCGGCCTTTGCAGAACATCCCGCGGCCCTTGCTGATCGCCCGCCCCTCTGCTGATCCTTTCCGCCTTGGACACAGCCATCTCGGATAAATCTGGACAGGAGCCGAACAGACATCTTGACTAGTCTTCTCCTTTTTCCGTGCTTTGACCAGATGTAGTTAATGTTGTATTTTCTATGTCTTGATTTCACACATTCTTCTTTATTTCTTTTGACTACAAAGTAGTATAAGTATGTAATCCCTTTCACTTGAAATAATAGATTGTTTTCCCCTTTTTTTTGAGTTGAAACTCTTTGTTCTTTGTAGAACTTTTCTTTGTTTCTTGGTGAGTCATATCCAAGTAAACATTCCTCAATATCGTTGGACTTGTGAGTCATATCATGCAACGACTAGAGACCCTTCTTTTGGTGGACTTGTGAGTCATATCAAGCACCAACTGAAGTCAGGAATATCGGAAGCCTTCCACAACCTTCGTGTGACCCTTCAATCCACCAGTTCTCCATCCGGATTTCATATCCAAACCAGATCCAGTCGAGTAATCCGATCTTAGGGTCCTTCAGAGCTCGAGGATTGATTCAGGGTTGAGTTTTCCGTCGAGGGATGAAGATAAGGCGTTGAAGCAGGTCTCTGGGTAACGAGTCACGGCACGGACTGCTTTGAGCGGCTTGGAAGAGATGGGAGGGTTATATGAACGACGAGTGAAGGCTCCGGCAGTTAAGGCGAGGATCAAGAGGAGGGATATGATGGAAACAATGGCGATTAAGGTTTTACGGGAAGGTGGTTTGGGAAGTGGAGAAGGAATCTGGTTTTCTTGGTCGGATACTTTGTCGTAACCTTTCAAGGTGTTGATCGACTCCATTTGAACACGACAACTGCGATAGGGTTTGGTCGAAAAAGATGTGAATGTCGTCTTGGGCGATTTGGGATTTGGACATTTAGATAGTCAACAATAAATAGTCAAATGTGGACACTGGAAGCAGCCCCGCAACGAAACCCTGACTCTCATGTCTTCTTACTGCGTCTCTCTCTCTCTCTTTCTCTCTCTCTCTCTCTCTATCTCTCTCTCTCTCTCTCTCTCTCTCTCTTATTCTTCTACTTGATTGTTTTCAATATTGCTTCAGTTGCCTAACAAGTTTTCAATATTAAATTTGAGATTCGAGCGAAGTTATGATAAGAATAAGATCATGATTAGAGTAAGAAGATGACAGTAATGTATTGATTGTTTTATTTTAAGGGTTCAAAGTTACAATCAATGCCCATAGATTCACTCTTCTTTATTCTAAGTTGTAAATTTTCGGAATTTTTTTGTTAGGTTGCATGATACCATGGATTTTATCCATTTTTAACCATGGTATATGAGTGTTTTAGAGTATATTATATGGGTTTAGAGTATGTTTTAAAGTGTTTTCAGGTTCAGGTACGTTTTGGAGAACTTTGGTGATTTTGGAGCCTTTTGAGGTACAAAACTATACAGACGTGTCAGATGTTTAGTTATGTAAGGAGACCTTCCTATGGTGAGATTAATCTGATCTTTTGACAAAAGATAGATCTTTGAGTTAGTGTTCCAATGCCACCGGTTTGAGGTCAATCCAACGGTTAGATCAGAAGTTATACCCGCTTTACTGAAGAGTGGTCAGTCTGTCTCACGAGAGAAAGCTGTCGAGGAGATGGGAACGTCGATCAAAGACACAGCCTTGGTGTCGATCGACGGTAATGCCAGAACGTGGGCCGAGTATATTTTAAGACTGACTAAAGCCCATAAGCAACCATAAATTACCAAGATGCCTTTGGACGACTCAAAACCTATTTATGTGTGTTTCTAAGCCATTGTTGACGGCTACGCTTTCTATATTTTCTATTCTATTGTTTTAGGCTTTCTCTTAGGTTAGGAGAGAAGAGAGGAAATCCTTCAGAGTCCTCATGGAACTCCTGTGGTTTCATCATTGATTTCTATTTTTCTATGGTTTTTTTGTGACAACTATCATGTTTGAATAAATCCATCTGCTAGGTTTAGGGTTAATTAAGGTTCTTGATGGATTTGCTAAAACTATAGAATTGTTAGGGTGATAATTAGATATCCTTCAATATAATTGTTCTTACTGCTTGTGTTCTACATTCACGAACTAGAAACCCAAACTTAGGATAATTAGGCGCACGCGACATCATGGTCTATTACATGAATTAATTCTCTTGAGCTAGAATTGTTTGAAACAAGTGAAAACTGATTTAGAAAGCTTAGTGAACAATTCGATCAGATCGATAATGCTTGCCTAAAGAACCATTGATAACGCTTGCCTAAGGAAGCATCGATTGACGCTAACTCAATAGCATCGATCAACGCTGGATCAATATCAACAAGCGACAGCTGAGATACTGGACTTAGTCACGATAAGACTCGCATGCGAAAGCTGGATATCTTTTCATTAGAATCGAGTTCTAGGATTGTCATCACATACTGTTTGCATTCTATATCTATATTATCTTGATTGCCTAAAACCCTATAACTAGCAACCATCCTTCCATCAAACAGACTAACTATTGTTTACCGAACAACTACCTTATTCAACTGCTTGTTATATTTACTACTTTATAGTTTATTAGTCTAGCTTAATCGCGATTGATTGAGTTTATTGTGTGCCCACGCTCCCTATGGATTCGATCCCTATGGATTCGATCCCTATGGATTCGATCCCTAAGTACTACAACTGAACCTTTTATTTGAGAGAGTAAAAGTCACTCATTAGGGTAATTTGAGTGATATCAAATTTGGTGCCGTTCCCGGGGAGCTTGGATCTCCATTAGACTCAATTTGTTTGATTTTATCTAGGTTTTTCTATATTAGTTAATTAACATACATTTTTTCTTATGTTTCAGTTACATATCTCAGTACCGAAAACGATGAAGAGAGGATTTTTGGGTTCTTCAAAGAAGGAGTCTGATGATTCACGCACGATACGTAAGTTTACGAGGGAATTATCGATCAACACCCTCCAAGCAGCACCGATCGACAGCTTGAACCAAGCACCGTTCACCCGAACACTGTTCTTCCGAATACTATTCATCCTGTGTCAAACGACACTGTTCATCTGATGTCGAAAAACACTATTCATCCCGCATCGATCGACACTATTCATCCTGCATCGATCGACGCTGTTCACAGCGACACTATACACCACAACACTATTCACTACGTTACTGTTCATCTCGACACTGTTCATCTGGGCACAATTCATCCCGACACTACTTGTGTGGAGACAGAGAAGGTCGAAGTGGTCATACTTAAAGTTGATGAAATGAGATGTTAAGAGACAAAGAAGGTCACACTGGCGACATCACATGAAAATTGATTAATGCTCACAAGGTGTCGTGATCCCTGATGTGATTGCTGTTGCTGAGATGACTGACTTTGATCTGAATCGAGAATGGTATGATTGGGTAGGTCAACACCCCTTCCAAAGTCTTCCTCACAAAGATCCCATAAACCACATGCTCTGCAAGATCTTTCCCTATTCTATCTCTGGGATGCATTTAGTTGGTTCGGTCAACTGCAGCCATGATCTCTAACCAGCTGGGAGAACATTGAAAGAGTCTTCCTTTCCAAATTTCTTGATGATGATGAAGCAACTCGAGAAACAGAGAAGAATGATAAGTGGGACTGGCTTGTTGAAAGTTGGCAGATAAAGAGGGAAGATCAAATTCTAAGACAGCTGGTCGACGACATTATGGCAAAAAGTGATTAACAACATGGATCTGGAGAGCCGAACAGAGTAAAAAAGCCGATATTAGTGACACGGCCTCAGCATTAATCGTCACCACCACCTCAGATCGATCGACAACACCATCTCAGCATCGACCTACACATACTCCGGTTGTCGATCGGCACCACTCGAAATCCCTGAAAGATAGAGTTGTCCTCAAGACATTGCAGACTCGACATGTGAGAGCACTGATGAATTAAGCTGTTATCTTACCTCCGATGTAGACAAAGAGATCACCTTGGAAGATTTCTTGGAGTAAAACGAATTTTTGGAGCTAGAAGATGGATCAGAAAAGCTTCAAGATTGGGATATTGATAAAGAGATCACTATGAAAGATTTCTTAGAGATAGAAGATTTCTTGAAGGTATTGGATAAAGCACAGCCTGAAGATTTGGGTAAGGACTCGGAGTAGAAGATTAGTGAGAATCAGCACACTTCGGGAAGAGATCTGGAAACTTCAACAAAAGCTAGCATCGATTCGCCATCCACCCAATTGCATGGATCGACACCCACCTGTTGATATCGATCGACACCCAGGGTTGGACGAGCTTCCAGGATACATAGTTGAGCCGAAAGTGATTGAGGCGAGAATGTACAAGTTCGAGGCCGCACATCATGCTGTCCCCACACATCCGAGACCACTTATCTGCGCAGAAGATGCTGGGTTTCACAAAAGAGTGAAGAGAATACATGACCCTGTGAAGATTGTGGTCCCATGCGCTGTATTTAAAGTTGAATATCCTATCCCACCAGACCGAAGTGTGCATTTGGGTTCCTACAATGGGGTATTTGATGATCATATGTATGCAGTAGCTTCTCAGAGGGGGTTGAGATTTAGAGGTGAAATTGACAAAGGCCCAACAGAAACAGCATTGATCGTCGCTTCCACTTCATCGTCGATCAACACCGGACGCCTATCAGAGCAGAAGGAGTTTGAAGTGTGTCAAAATCTTTTTGATAGAAGCACCACCATACAACCAGACAAGTTTGGGGGAAAGAATATGAAGAATTGGAAGAAGAGGAAAAGGACCAAGAGACTCAATTATCATTGATTCTTCACTTCTCATATGGTGTCAGGAAGTACAGAGTGCACAACATATGCTTCTCACAGTCATTCGCAAAGTTTCGAGCACTCCTTATTGCTGAGATGATAGACAAATAAGGAGAAGAGTCAATGGAGGCTTTCACGAAAAAAAAGTGATGAAACTGAAGAAAAGAGACACTGAGATTTGTTTTGGAGCAATTTCTCATTCTCATCCAGAATAAGATCTCCAAAAGTCAAACTAATGACTAAAAATAAGCACTGAGTGGGAGGCAACCCACTGCTAGGTAAGTTTTACTTATTTATTTTTATATTATACTGGTTATGCATTAATTTATTTTCAGGAAAAATATGATGAACAATGATGATATTGTAGCAGATGCACTGTAGCATCCATCGACATTGTAACAGAAACATCGATCGAAACTGTAGTAGAGATACTAATCATGGTCATAAAAAGGTGAACAGTATCGCACGACACTGCACCAGAAAATCGAACGGCACTGTAGCAGAAAATCGAACGGCACTGTAGTAGAGCTTCGAATGACATTGTAGCTGCGATCATGTAGCAACGCTACTCTAGTAGAACTACTGTTCATCGTGTATATAAATATATATATATATATATATATATATATATAAAACTAGATAAGTTTAAATTTGGTTTTACTTTCGTTATTGACTTTTCGTACTTCTTTTATTTTCAGGTTAAAAAAAAAAGATCTGAGGAAGACAAACTGTAACAAGCATCGATCGACGGCTGGTCAGCGTACTGATCGATATAGCATCACGAGTTCCGATTGATCACCATTTAACTGTGTCGATCGACGCTCACCATCTGCGAGCAGGTATACTGTTTTTCCTTGTTAAGTTTAGTACTTATGATTTATTTTCTCACCAATCTTAGATTGTATAACACTGGTGACAATATTGTTTAAGTCTAGGGGAGGTTTCTACTGATGTTGTGTTTTATTTTGTGCTTTATTATTATGTATTTTATTGATTTTTATTGAGTCAAGAAGGGGATGATGAACTTTTTCAATTTTACTTACTATCTAACGATTCTCTAGCACCATTCTTTGAGGTTATTGACTGCAGGCTGTACTCAATGGAAACACCAAAGTGGATCACCTGCCAATAACATCCACACTAGCTGAGAATGTCTGAAAAAACAAAAGATGACCTCCAACCTTAATCAACTTAACTTACTTGTTTTGGGGTTGGTATGCACTGGATCGAATACAAGTTTAGAAGGTAAAAGTCTGTGTGTTGCTAGTTCCCCTCTCTCGCCCCTTCAGCTTTAAAAGAATTAGAACATGATTTGGTGGCTATAACCATTAAGGCTTGATTCATAAAATTCTAGAAAGAGATAAATGTTAAAAAGAAGTGAACATTATTTGGTGGCTACAACCATTAGAGTTTGATTCAGGGAAGACTGTCCAAATACTCAGTCAATTAAAAAAAATAAAATGATACCCTTTAAAGAAATGAGACATTGACTGAGAGAAGTGAGAAGAAAGAGAGGAAAGGAACTAAAGAAGACTACATGTGTGTTCAGATACTTGCTTGAGTAAGATCCATGTGTTCAGTGATTGATACTCCCAAGATTTAGCCTACACATTTATATGCAGAAATGAGGTCAGTAGAGGGGTATGTCAGGCGGCATCAGCTGAGCTGTGGGTTGGATGGTTTGGTTGCTAAGCTAAGGTCTAGTACATGAAGAGCCTCTAAAGTTGGCACTAATTTGATGTGGCTTGCAACATTGCAAAGGAGAAAGTAGTAAGTTTAAAATTGTGTGAGTCTCTGCTGTTTTCAAACTTATTTCATAGATTTATTCGTGTTTTGCTTGAGGACAATCAAAAGGATAAGTGTTTCAACCGAGATAACGAGTAAGAAAGACGAGAACTCGTCGGTGGGTCGAGACAAAGCTGTTTTATTAGGTCAAAAGGCGTCAGCCGGTTTACAAATAAGGAAATGTGCGGTAGAAATAAAATCGGCAAAAGGTAGTTGCCGGGAAATACAAGTCGGCGAAAAATAGAAAATGAAACCCTAATTCTAGCATCCGAAAGTGTGTGTTGTCCATTTCAGATCCCTTCTTCGTTGCCTCTACACGCTCTTATATAGTCGACCCGTCGATGACCTAATTCGCCCCTATTCAATGGGCTTTTCACTCGTTGGGCCTAGCGGTCGGGCCGTTGTCTCAAGCCGTCGAGTCGACAGGTTTCTGTCGCTCGTTCGATCGGCTAAAAGCTGTCTCGAGTCAGGCCATCAGAACGGTTTGTGAGCCGACGAGCCGAGTCTCTTTCCTTTAGTTACGAGCTCGCCATATATTATGTGGGCCTTGTGGGTGGATATGATCCATACCCAACAGTAAGTCCCCCCAGTTCACTGGTGAGTAGCTCAGCCGACTCTGCGAATTTGGAGATTGGCTCTTAAGAATAGATGTCCTCAGTTGAACTCCAGTTCATTTCTTAGCTGGGTGTATCATGCGACTTATTGCGTCCAATCGATGTATGCGCATTTGAACCTCCTTCTCGATCAATGCAAAAGCAGTTGACCGAAAATGATCATTAGTCAGTCAATGGAATTTACTGGTTCGGCGGACCAACGGTTTTCTCCGGTTTCGAGCGGAACCGCCGGTTTGCTTTAAAATCGGTTCTGGTTTACCTCGAGAAGTCAAAGCGTCGCGAGACGGCGTGGATATTCACGCGCATCAGTAGGCCCATCTAGGCCCGTTTAGGCCTAATGATGACGCCTCGGGGTTAGGCCTAATGATGACGCCTCGAGGAGATGCGATGCTCCATTCCTTATAAATACCCCTCTCCCTTCTCATTTCTCTCGTTCTTCTGTGATTTCAGGTACTTTATATCTCCTCTTCTCTGCTTCTCTCTCTAACTTTTAGTCGTAGAATTTAGGAAGCGTACGAGTTTTTTTCCGACAATCGCTATGTGGTCGTGTGGGAGATTCTCTCGGGAACAGAAAGGCAAGGCTATAGCGACTGCATCGAGTCCCGCGAGAGACACATACAGTGATTCTCTCGCTGGATTCGACGCGATTCATCGTGAGGCTATGATGGATACAGTGAATATGGATTCATCTCAACGGGCTTTAGTCGCTGAGTCGGCGAGACAGCATCGAGAGGAAAGAGGGAACGATACTAATGATGCCCAAGATTTCGCGAGAGTAGGTCGAGGAGGAGAGAGAGAGATGGTGAAGTCGCTCCTCCCAACTTCGTTATGACTGTCTACTATCCTGGGGGAATTTTCGACGAACTCCCGGCATTAGGTCCCGAACTGATGCACTCTCCGACTGCGGAAGGGCAGTCCTAGGAGAACGTTGAGGCGACTCGTTCAACTCCGAGCAGCGTTAAAATTCTGCTAAGAGAATATCATGGCGTTGGGGTGGCTTTCCTTATCCCCTCAAAGACCCAGAGGCCGTGGTCCCAGTCAATTGGGTATCAGTGCGTGTACAAATCATACTTCCAAGACGACACGAAGCTTTGGTTCCCGATTCCTCGACTTGTCACATCCTACGCGAGGTGACAACACGCGGCGATCGGTCAGTTCCTAAACGGTTCACTACGTGTGGTGGTTGCTCTGCTGGTAATGGCTGCGGATATTGACGTGTCGATGAGCTTTCGGGCCTTCGGAAAATTGACTTATCTTAAGCCGATGGGAGAGGGGCTGTTCTCGTTTCAGATGCGGCCGAACTACAATGCGATCACCGGTCTTCCCAACAAGACGCCGCACCAGCAGTGTTTCTATTTCTTCATCAAGTCGGACGAATCTGCTATCAAAGATCCGCCTGGCGATATCTTTCGAGTTTTATGGAATCTTGAACTTGGTAGAATGCACTAGTTAGTATGCGATCGTTTCGATTTCTTGCTCATACCAACTTTATCTCTTTGTCGCAGTTGACCACTTGGACAGAGTCGTTTATCCCAAAGATTTTCTAGTGAAAGCTCGCGCTTTTGCATCGCTCGCTCAGGAGCGTTGGAAAAATATCACCATCGAAAGGGATCGACGAGTTGTTGACAGGATTTCGAAGAGTTTCTTTTACCTATATATATATAGTTTCCTCTTTCGTTATCACTGTGGTCTTATTCGCCGATCTCTCGCACGGGACTGAAGATCTGATTTGCTAGCGGTGGTGGTTGGCAACAAGCGAAGCCTTTCTCTCTTTACCGGAGCGGAACACAAGAAGATAAATGCGGCCAGAAGGATGAAGGCTTGGCCGCAGGATGAAGGCTTTGCCGGACTTGAGTGCGTTGATTGGAAGTCTGCTGGGCGGTTCATCAAGTAACGAATCGACCGCAGTTTCTACCGAGACGACCCTGGAAGAAACTTTGATCGTAAACTCTCCATAAGCGACCGATGTTTATCTTTCGAGGGAGGATCTCGCGACAGAATCTGTCGAACCTTTGAAGACGAAGAAGAAGGGAAAGAAGAGATCTTCTCCTGACCCTTCTCCTGTGACGACTCAAGAGGGGTCGTCGGAGGCCGTTACGAGGGCGCAGTTGGATGAGCCTCCTAAGAAGAAGAAGAAGAAGAAGAAGAAGAAGAAGAAGAAGTCTATTGAGGAGTTGATCAAGCCCAGTGAGGATGTGGGACCTCGATAGATCATCATCGAGAAGGTTCTGACGGCGATGGTACTTCCCAAACCGGTGAAGAATTAGATGACTTTCTGGTTGTTCCTTTCTAGAGGAAGAGGAAGAAGAAACGATCGGTCGATCAGGACGCGCCGACTGCTAGCGAGCAAGAGGAAATGAACGAGGTGGAAATTCCTCGACTGACAACCACTCGTATTCCTCAAGTCGCACCGCAGGCGGCCGAGAGTGGTGGTCCAGCCCCATAGAAACCTCGAGTGGAATTTCCCGATCACGTGGAGTTCAAATACAATGGTAACAAGCCGCTTGCTTACGTGCCCGAGGAGTGCGCTGAATTGATCCGCCAGATTTGGGGTGGCGCGAAGGATATGCCATCAGTTAAGGATATGATCTTCAAGGAAGATTACGTTGACGCGGCGCAGACTAAGGTTTTGGTAAGGGTCCTAGGTAGCTTCCTTTGATTTTTGTCTCGCTAGAAAATTTTGAGGGAACTCTACTTCGATTCATGTTTTGTGCAGAGCAATGGAATCATGAACTTTGTCATCGAGAAGTATGACATGGCGTTGAAAGAAACACTAGCTCAGCTGGGGAAAGCCGAGAAGCTTGCACAGGTGAAGGTTGCGGCCCTTCTCCTTAAGTCGAGTGAATTCAAGAAGGTTATGGATAAAGCCGTCAAGGAGCGGGATCGATTGCTCGGAGGGAAGACGGCGCAGAAAGAGAGGTTCATGGGGAAGTTCGGGGAGCTGAAGAATAAGTTCAAATCCTCTCGTGAGAAGGTTAAGGAGCTCGAGCCAGAGAAAACCGCCTTGGAGGAAGAGAAGGCCGCTCTGGAGGAAGAGAAGAGAACTGCATCCCTTAGAAATGTGAGGGAGGTTACTCGACTGAAGGAGTCTCGGAGCTTTGAGGTTACTCATGAATGGGCAGAGAGATTTTTTTGGTCAAGTTACAGCAATCACTATACGGATTAAAGCAATACGAACGCATGTGGTACAATCGCTTAAGTGAATATCTCTTGAGTAAAAAATATGTGAATAATGCAATATGTCCATGTGTTTTTGTTAAGCAAGCAGAATAGTAGCCAAGAAATAGCACACAAAATTTTTTGAAGACAATCCCGCGTGTGTCGCTCAACTCAAAGAAGCATATATCAAGAGCGACAGAACAAAGCATATCCCTCCGAAATATTTCTCGTACATACGGGAGCTTGAGAAAAATAATGAACTGGACATCGAGTATGTACGTTCATGCGAGAATCCAACTGACTTATTCACCAAGGTTTTTCCCACTACAACATTCCGAAAACATGTCTACGGCATCGGAATACGGCACTTGCATGGCCTATGAAGAAAAAACTATGTCCATTATTCTCAGAAGGAGATTACGGCACTGTACTCTTTTTCCTCGTCATGGTTTTTGTCCAAACGAATTTTTCCATGACTAGATTTTTAACGAAGCAGTACGTAATACAAGATTGATAATTAAAGGGAAGTGTTAAAAGATAATGATCATCTATAACACACATGTGGCAAAACACTTGTGCTAATTTGGTGATGAATAGCGTTGTCATTATGCATCTGTCACTTTCATATGAGACATAAAGCTACGTGTCCCTTCTTCTCCTCACTGTAAATATTTCACAACACGTTATCGGCACGAAACTTTAATATACCAGTGCGGTTTATCTTTCTAAAAGCTTTAAACCAGCAGAGGTAATGTTTAAATTTATGTCTTTCAATATATTTAATTTATTTAAATTTTATTATTGTTTTTTAGTGAGAGGCTAGGCGTTCTCTGCTTATTTTTCAGGATGATAGGCGTTGCCTTCTCAGACTGATCGTTATGGTAGGCTATGCTTTCACGATCAAAGAAACACGTGGTAAGCTTTGTCTCTGTGAATAAAAAAAAGTCAAAAATGGTAAACTAAGTCTCCTTGGACCTTGAAAAATAAAGAAAAGATCAATATGGCAGACTATGTCTCCTCAGATCTTTGATAAAAATGATCAATATAGTAGACAATGTCTCCTTGGATCACGTAGAAGGTAAAGGCTCCAATTTTATTTATGCTCTTTAAAATTTCTGCAATTTAAGTTTATGCTTTTACCTTTTTTCCTTTAATTTCTGCATTTAAATTTCTGTCTTTATTATATTTTTTATATGCTATTCTATAAATACCATTATCATGTTGAATTTGTAAAACTCGAAATAAATGCCATGGATATTACGAAAAATAATTATGTGACATGGGCAGTGGATGCAAAGATGCACCTGAAAAGAAACGAGCTTTTAGAAAATCATCAAAAAGTTGAAAAGTGTATCGGATGAAAAAAATATAAAGCCATGATATTTTATGTGATGGTTTATAAGATGAGATGTATCATGAGAAAAGATCCTGGAGATTTTTGAATAATTAAATCTTTGAAAGAAATGATTCACTAAATAGTTGGAGTTGATGTAAATCCTCCATGTAAATTAAAAGGGAACTGAACTCATGATAAAAAAACATCATACCCGTCTTCCTGAAATTGCTCATTCCCTCCAGTTATAATAATTGGGAATGACAAAGATGTGGACGCGAAAACATGGTCATGGAAGAGGACGAGGAAGAAGATTATGTCCCTATGATGAAAGAAATAATAAGGAATGAAAAGGGCCATGATGATAAATGATAAACAGAAAAGATTTGCTATAGATGCGGTATAAAAGATCATTGGGTACGCTGTTTTTGTACGACAAAACACTTAGCCGATCTGTATAGAGAATCCCAAAAAGCAAAAGAGAAAGGAAGTGAACAAACTTCATCTCTGATTAACCCGGACCATCCTTTCATGATATAAATGATGATACTCATCTCAACATATCAAACTTTCTGGTTGATCAAGAAAATATCGATGAGTGGTAGAATCGATGTGATATAGTGTTATCTTTCTGAAGAAGATAACGTTTACCGTATTATATTATTTATATCTCTTATAATAAGATATATGCTATGCTTAAGTTTAATATTCAATATTCATGCATATTTATGAATATTTTTAAAATTCAGAAAAATGCCAGACTTTGAGACTTTGGATGGAGATATGTGATTGACAGATAGTGGATCAACGCACACGATAATTAAAGATAAAAAATATTTCTCCATTCTCAAAATGAAACATTACGTTGGAAGCGTAAATACAATATCTGGATTTGAAAAGATTATTATGGAATCTGGAAGAGTAAAATTTTCAATGCTAGGGGAATGATATTTGAAATAAGTAATGCATTGTATTCCCCTGAGTCTCATAGAAACTTATTAGGTTTTAAGGATATCCAGAGAAATGTAGATTATATTGAGACTATGAGTAAAGTAGCATCTAATTTTTTTGCATTAAGTCCGAGAGGAAACATATATTGGAAGTGTTAAGAATGTTATCCTTTGGACTATATTGTACTAAAATAAACATGACTGAGTCCTATACCACAGTAAACCTCAAGTTTACTAGTACATTTTAAAGCTTGGCATGAGATGGTAGGACATCCTGGTTCAGTCATGATGAGAAAAATAGTGCAAAATTCAAATGACCATCCGTTGAAAAATGGAAGAATTTTGCAAGCGGGCGATTTTACATGCAACGCATTTTCTCAAGGAAATATTATAACTCGGCCATCACCAGCAAAATTAGGCAATGAATCACCAATTTTTTTAGAAAGAATACATGGTGATGTATGTGGGCCGATCCATCCACCGTGCGGGCCGTTTAAGTATTTCATTGTATTGATTGACGCATCTATTAGATGGTCAAATGTCTATCTTTTGACGACACGTAATACAATTTTCGCAAAGTTCATTGCTGATATATTATATATGCTTTTCAATTGGTTTCCAAGTCTTAATCGAGTCTTCCTAGTCTTTTTCGAGTCATTACAGGTCTGGTGTTGCATTGGATGGGAGATGGACCAGCTAGAACAAAAGAGGCAGAAAAGAGTGCAATTTGGTGATTTTCACGCAGAACAGTCTTGATGGCTGTTCCCGATCGCGCGGAACACCCCGAGTGCCTGTTCCAGCTGCAGAGATTTTTAAGGAAATTTCCAAATATTTCGTGATTTTACCTAAGGCTTCCCCCTTTTTCTCCTGGGCCGTCAGAGACCTGCAAATATATATTTTCTTATTATTTTAGAGATACTACGCTAGTTTTTACACAAGAAACCATTGGAGACTTTTGTACTTGAAGATTGGCTACCTTGAAAGGGAAAAGGCTTCATCTCTCTTGCCTTGAGAAGATTCTTGAACCCTATTTTATTTATTTATTGTTTCAACATGTTTTCTTCATCTATTGTCTCTGTAATTTCTATGTTCATGGCTGAGTAGTCCACTTGCTTAGTCTAGGGTGTTAGGGTGTTAGATCTGTGGGCTAAACATGAATAAGTTATAAATAGATTGTCTTCATTCATTATTGTTCTTATTGCTTGCATTAAACTGGCCTGTTAATGTTAGATCTTAGGTTTAACCTGTTCATTAACCATGTAATAGGTTGCTAGATCTGTTATGAATGAACATTGCATCCCTAATCAGCGAAAGTAGATATTAGGTTGTTTTGTGAACATATCGGACTTGATCTCTATTGCTTGTTGTCGCGTCTTGATCCAAACGAGAGTTTAGGTATCAAGATCGATCAGCATATGGAGCAGTACCAAGACAGTGGACTGTTCTACTTGAGTGATCCGAGTTCTAGACTTGCTCTTAATTGAACTTGAATAATTTTTTGGCTCACACTTGCTTAACACCCGATCAAACCACCCTAGGCTAGCATTTTAATGATCTGAAATTTTTAATTAATCTAGTTACTTGCTTGTCACGAAATACTCAAATCTTAAAACCCTCATACTGTTTTAGCTTGATATTGATCCTATAGAAATAAAGTGTAATCGTTGGTCTCTGTGGATTTGATCCTAAAGTGCTACATCGACATACCATGTTATTGTGATAGTGTGCACATTAGGTTAATTGGTGTGCGTATACACGTAATATCAATTTGGCGCCGTTGTCGGGGACCATCTTCTTACCTTTATTTTTTGGTTATTTATTTAGTCTAAAACCTCTAACTTGCCTTATCCTTTTTGCTGCAGCTAATGTTCCAGGTGCATGACCAGTAGACATACTCGGAGAAACGCACAAGGAGAGTTAGTTACATTTAGCAACCAGGAGATAGCAAGGTTAGAAAGAACAAACCGTCAACAACCAGGGCCGAACAACGCCACAATTGGCGACTACGGCAATAAAGGGCAACTCACTGCTCAGTTGCAACAGATGCAACAACAGATGCTTCAGATGCAACAGACCATCCAAGCTCAGCAGGATGCTGCTCAACAGGCTGCTGCTCAACAGGCTGCTCTCGCGCAGCAGGAACAGGAGGTGCAGGCTGTTCCGATTGGAGAGAGAAACCTTCCGCGTAACATCCCTACTACGCGCTCTGCCATTGTTCCTCCGGACTGAACCAGGCAGGACTTTGAGATCAAGCCTGCTTTGATCGGCCTAGTTGATGTCTTGCATATTTTCATTTTTTTATCCATTTATCCATGAGCATTTTCATCATATAGATTAGAATTTAGTCATGTCTAGGTTGCATTTTGCATTCATTGTCCTTATTAGATGTTGGAGTGTGCCATGGAGTGATTTGAGATGTTTGGGAGCATTGTGATCCCAAAGGGGGTGAAAGATGAGCATGGATGGAGCCTTTAGAGAAATCTTCTGTTGCTAAGATTTTTTGGAGACACAGAAAATTGAGTTAGCTTTCTAATGGAAGTGGTTTCAAGTCATTTGAAGATGTAATGAAGGAGTTACGACTAATTTACTAGAGGCATATTCACTATGTTCGAGCATCCTGGAGCCTCTCAGAGCGACCTACCAAGGTCACTCCCAGCCAGAGCGACCAGCCCAGAGCGACTATCTCAAGTCGCTCCAGCCAGAGCGACCAGCTCAAGTCGCTCCAGCCAGAGCGACCAGCTCAAGTCGCTCGCGTGTTGACGGGGCGAGACACGAAGAAACGCGTCGGGAGCGACCTCCTGGAGCGGCTATGCTAGGTCGCTCTACGTGTTTTGCTTGGACGATTTTTATGTTATTTCAGGGGACTTTTGGTCATTTGTTTTGTTGTTTTACATTGCCTAAACCTAAGTTAAGTACTTTGGTAAGCTATTGGAGGCAGAGGATCTCTTTGGTGGAGAACAACTAGTAATACTTCTGGAGATTCAGATTGCTTTCATCTTGTGTTCTTGTTGATTTCTTATCTATTCTTCTACATGATTAATCTGAAATCCAATATGGGTTTAAGAGGAATCATGGAGATTAGTGAGTAATCACCTTTTGAATTCATGGGTTAGGGAGATCAAGGGTGATTAGGTTAGTTCTAGGATGTTTTAGTGTAGATCATTCTTGTTCCTTGCTAGTAGAGTATTCATAATGCATCTTCTGAGTTGGCCACTCAAAAGTTGATCAATAGGCATTTCTCACCCAAAAGCTGTTTGATGAAATGCCTGAGACAACTCTCCTAGGCTTTTAGTATACTTTGCCAAAGACATTTGTTGTTAAAAGTGCTAAGATAGCTAATAGACTTGTTAGTAATAATTGCTTTCACATTATTCAACCAAAGACATTTGATGTTTGAGATATGTTAGCAAATGAGCATTCATCTAGACATAGAGCTTGCTTAGAATTGTGTCTAGGCTTAAGGTCGATAGTTTGATTGATCATTTGCCATCCTTAGTTCGATACTTGATCACCCAAGGTCTAATCCCTATGCCCATGAGTTCTCTTTTCCCTTAGTCAAGAAAGTATCATTCTGTAATTGCTTTTAGTATTAATAGTAGTTTAAAACCCATCTAAATTATTGGTTGCACTTAGATTAAGTGAGTACTTGCATTCTCAGTGCTTTGATATCCCTCAGAACTGGTTCGACAATCTTTTATACTACATCATTTATCTTAGGAGCCTTGAAAACTCCTAACGTCAAATTGGCGCCGTTGCTAAATTCGCAGTAGATTTGAACATTGAGATTTAGTCACTTACTTGAGACGAAGTCATTTTTATTTTCTTTTGTTACTGATTCTCCTTCTTCACCTCCCTTTCATCTACAGGTGTATGAACTTACGGAGCAGGGGTCCATCAAACCTAGTTCCAGGAGCAGCAGACATCAGAGCTTTAGAGAGAGAGTGTGCTAGAAAGAGAAGAGAAGAAGAGCAACAAGCTCACTTGCAGAGATTGGATACTGATATGGGAGACGTACCTCAAATTGATGCGAACGCCAATGGAGCTAACAACGTTCCACCACAGCGAGCAGCTCGACCCATTGGCACTTATGACCGCCCCAACATTCATGGTCATAGATTGGGGATCCGAGCACCCGCCGTGGCAGCCAACAACTTTGAGATCAAATCAGGACTCCTCAACGTGATCGAGAACAACAAGTATCATGGCTTGGCTCTAGAGGACCCATTTGATCACTTGGACAAGTTCGACAGCTACTGTGGGTTGTCAAAAACCAATGGTGTGTCCGAAGATCCCTTAAAGCTCAAGCTATTCCCTTTCTCTTTGGGGGATAAGGCACGTCAGTGGGAAAAGTCTCTACCCTGCGACTCTATCACCACTTGGGATGACTGCAAGAAAGCATTCTTGGAGAAGTTCTTCTCTACTTCAAGAACTGCTAAGCTGAGAAATGAGATTTCCAGCTTTCAACAGAAGAACTTGGAAGGCTTCAGTGAAGCCTGGGAGAGATTCAAGGGCTACCAAGCTCAATGCCCACACCATGGTTTCTCTAAGGAGAGCTTGCTGAGCACATTCTACTATGGTGCTCTTCCTAAGTACAGGTCCAGACTGGATACAGCTAGCAATGGGTTCTTCTTGGGGAGAACTGAGGAAGATGCAGAGGAGCTGGTTGACAACATGGTAAAGAGTGATGCAGTCTACAGTGGAGACCACGACAGTGGCAGTCGAACAGATGATAAGCAGACGAGGAAGGAGTTGAAAGCTCTACAGGATAAGATAGACATCCTCATTGCTGATAAAGCCACCCAAGAGCAGCTGCACTTTGTTGGTAACCCAAGCCAAGAGACACCACATGTTGTCCATGAGGTTGAGTGTTTGGAAGGTCAGGAAGAGTTGTGTTTCATCAACAACAATGGTAGCTGGTATAAAAAAGAGCCCAACTTTCAGTACAACAACTACCAACAGAAATCCTATCCCAACAACCAACAGAGTGGTTATCCGCCTAGAAACAACCAGCAAGGCAGCTATCAACCTCAGCAAAACCCCTCGTCTGGTTCCTCTGCTCCTCAAGAGAGCAGCACTGATACCTTACGGAAACAAATCTTGGAGTCTCAGACTAGAAGTGAGAAGCATGTTGGTTATGAGTTGAAGAGCCTTCATTCCAAGATTGATGGGAGCTACAATGAGCTCAACAACAAATTCTCACATCTTGCTTCTACAGTCAAGAATTTAGAGAATCAGTTTGCTTCAATGAACACTCACCAGAATCGCCAGCAAGAATCTCTACCTGGAAAATCTGACCAAAACTCCAAGGAGGCCAAAGCTATCACCTTTAGGAGTGGTAAGCAGTTACCTCCTACAACCCTCACCAGGGATGCTGAGAAACTAGGTGAGGAGGTGGCCATCAACTTAGATGATGATGTGATAATTGTTGATGAGAAAACCAATGATGAGATTTTGGAGAATATTATGGAAGCTAAAGGTAAAGGAAATGTTGGAGAAGAGAAGAAAACAATACAAGATGGTGAAGCTGCTGTTCCAGCAAGTGAGAATTCTTCTGTTCCTTCCCCCTATTGAACCCAAACTTCCATTCCCTGGTAGATTCAAGAAGCAGCTGCTAGAGAAGTACAAGGCTCTGTTTGAGAAGCAAATGAGTGAAGCTCAAGTTGCAATGCCCATCATCGATGCTTTCATGTTGATTCCTCAATACAACAAGTTCCTGAAAGATGTTGTAGCTGCAAAGAAGAAGGAGATGGAAGGCATGATTATTCTTACCCATGAGTGCAGTGTCATCATCCAGAGGCTTGATGTTCCAGAGAAGTTAGAGGATCCAGGATGCTTCACACTACCTTGTGCTCTTGGACCTATGGTATTTGAGAAATGTCTCTGCGATTTGGGAGCTAGTGTCAGCTTGATGCCTTTGTCTGTTGCAAAGAAGCTTGGATTCACACAGTACAAGAAGTGTAGACTCTCTCTGGTGTTAGCTGATCGTTCAGTGAAGTACCCTGTGGGCATCTTAGAGGACCTCCCTGTGAAGATTGGAAGGTATGAGATACCTACAGATTTTGTGGTGCTTGAGATGGGTGAGGAGGCTCAAGACCCATTGATTCTAGGAAGGCCATTCTTAGCTACAGCAGGAGCTATTGTTAATGTGAAGGAAGGCACGATTGATCTCCATTTGGGTAAAGAGAACATCCTCCACTTTGACATCAAAGGGAAAATGAGAAAACCAACTGTGTTCGGGCAAGCCTTCTACATTGAAGAGATGGGCACTCCTGCTGACGAGCATCTTGAAGAGTTACCACCTGAGGACGACGAGGAAGGATCATCTCCCTATACTCATTCCCCATAGAAGGTAACCCACCACACTCCCTTGTATATACCAGTTCATATTTTGCATTTTAGTTGTCTTTTGGGTATCTCTCTCTCACTCACACAGAGACTGTGTGATTTAAGTGTGGGGGAGGTACCAAGTATTTGATCATGTTTACTTTGATGATTTTGAGTCTCATGCATTGCATTATACATACATATTTGCATAGAAAAAAAAAAGCAAAAACAAGCATGTAGTTGCATCATTTGCATCCTTAGGATTGAGTCTACAGCATATAGGATTGCGTTCATGTTGCATTTGGAACAATGATTAGGATTGCCTTATAGCTAAAACTTCTCTTGGAAAACTTGTATGCTTTGTGCCTTGAAAGCTCCGCTTGAAACTTGTTGTGCTGTGTGAGATTTATATAGCCTTGAAACCAGCACCAAATGAACCTGAACTTAATGAATCTAATCTCTCTTTCATATGGGCATTTGCATACTTAGTCATGGATCTCATACACATTTGGATTATTTTATTCCATTCATTACCTTTTTGTTAACCCAAATGGCACTCCACACCCTTAAACCCTTACCATTCTTTGAGACCAACATTGATTTGCTTGAGTGAGGCCTCTTCTTGATAGCTTGTCATGTGCAAAATCTTGAGAGTATTTAGAGCGACATAGGTTTGTTCTCATCTTTGGCTAGCAATAGGAACCTCATTTGAGCTAGCATCTAGGATGGTAGGTGAGTTTGTGTACTCTAAGTTCTTTTAACTTCGGTTTGGGAAGTGAAAAAAAAAAAAAAAAAAAGGGATATGACTAAAGAGGAAACAGAAGATAGAAAGACCCTACGGACAAGAGAGGTTAATGAGAGAAAGCTCTAGATAAGAAAAGTGTTGTAAAAAAAAAAAAAATTATAAAAAAAAAAGAGTGAATAAGGAAAAGTTAGAGCTAAGTGTTGAGAAAGATATTGAGTCCCTAGTGGTTAAAATAAAAAGAAAAAGAGAGAGAGCAAGAATGTTTATCGGGTGAAAAAGGAGATTTGTGGAGTTTGATGTCACTTAGAGAAGGGTAGAAGGATGAGAACCAATCTATGTATGCATCAGTTGCTTCCTTTCTTAGATAGATTTTGCATAATGATCAGGTTCCTGTTTTGGAAAAAATGCTTTGGAAACCCTTCTTTCATTCTCATGAAACCAACCCTTGTTCACCAAGCCAAATGACTAGGATCAATTATCCATTTGCAAGAATTCACTTGTTTGCATTGTGCTTAATTTAATGTGAGAGCTGGTTAAGTTGCTTGTCAATTGATGATCCGGCAACTTCTGTAGAGGTATGAGTTTCACTAGGCCTTGAGAAGCTAGAGTAGACTAAAGAGTGAGGTTATGCTATTTGTCTCTCTTCCATGAATTTGAATTGATCAGTTGAGGACAAGTAAAGAGCAAGTTTGGGGGAGTTGATGTCTTTCATATTTTCATTGTTTTATCCATTCATCCATGAGCATTTTTATCATATAGATTAGGATTTAGCCATGTCTAGGTTTCATTTTGCATTCATTGTCCTTATTAGGTGTTGGAGTGTGCCATGGAGTGATTTGAGATGTTTGGGAGCATTGTGATCCAAAAGGGGTTAAAGATGAGCATGTAGGGAGCCTTTAGAGAAATCTTCTGTTGCTAAGATTTTTTGGATAGACAGAAAATTGAGTTAGCTTTCTAATGGAAGTGGTTTCAAGTCATTTGAAGATGTAATGAAGGAGTTACGACCAATTTACTAGAGGCATATCCACCCTGTTCGAGCATCCTGGAGCGACCTTTCAGAGAGACCTACCAAGGTCGCTCCCAGCCAGAGCGACCAGCCCAGAGCGACTATCTCAAGTCGCTCCAGCCAGAGCGACCAGCTCAAGTCGCTCGCGTTTTGACGGGGCGAGACACGAAGAAACGCGTCGGTAGCGACCTCATGGAGCGGCTATGCTAGGTCGCTCCGCGTGTTTTGCTTGGACGATTTTTATGTTATTTCAGGGGCGTTTTGGTCATTTTTTTGTTGTTTTACATTGCCTAAACCTAAGTTAAGTACTTTGGTAAGCCATTGGAGGCAGAGGATCTCTTTGGTAGTGAACAACTAGGAAAACTTCTGGAGATTCAGATTGCTTTCATCTTGTGTTCTTGTTGATTTCTTATCTATTCCTCTACATGATTAATCTGAAATCCAATATGAGTTTAAGAGGAATCATGGAGATTAGTGAGTAATCACCTTTTGAATTCATGGGTTAGAGAGATCAAGGGTGATTAGGTTAGTTCTAGGATGTTTTAGTGTAGATCATTCTTGTTCCTTGCTAGTAGAGTATTCATAATGCATCTTCTGAGTTGGCCACTCAAAAGTTGATCAATAGGCATTTCCCACCCAAAAGGTGTTTGATGAAATGCCTGAGACAACTCTCCTAGGCTTTTAGTATACTTTGCCAAAGACATTTGTTGTTAAAGGTGCTAAGATAGCTAATATACTTGTTAGTAATGATTGCTTTCACATTATTCAACCAAAGACATTTGATGTTTGAGATATGTTAGCAAATGAGCATTCATCTAGACATAGAGCTTGCTTAGAATTGTGTCTAGGCTTAAGGTCGATAGTTTGATTGTTCATTTGCCATCCTTAGTTCGATACTTGATCACCCAAGGTCTAATCCCTATGCCCATGAGTTCTCTTTTCCCTTAGTCAAGAAAGTATCATTCTGTAATTGCTTTCTAGTATTAGTAGTAGTTTAAAACCCATATAAATCATTGGTTGCACTTAGATTAAGTGAGTACTTGCATTCTCGGTGCTTTGATATCCCTCAGAACTGGTTCGACAATCTTTTATACTACATCATTTGTCTTAGGAGTCTTGAAAACTCCTAACGTCACTAGTGCAGAGAAAGGTGTTCTCTGGTCTCTCTACTGAAATTCCAGTGAAGCATATTGAGAGCTTCGAAAAAGTCGCGCGAATGGTGTCCCACCAGACTACATCAAGTGCATGCTATTCCCATTCTCTCTTGATGGAAAAGCTGCACGGTGGTTGAACTCCCTCCCTACCAGCTCTCTCACTTCATGGGAGCAGGTCCGATCAGCGTTAGCCATTTTTACTCTAAGGCGAGAACAGCTGCATTGAGGAACAAGATCACCTCCTTCAAATAGCTCACTGATGAGCCTTTCTGCGATGCATGGGAGCGCTTCACTGATTACCGCAGAGAATGCCCTCACCATGGATTTGATGATGATTACCTCCCGGACATTTTCTATGATGGAGTGGACTAGAAATACCAAGGTGCTCTAAACTCTTCGAGCAATGGAGACTTCATGACTCAGATCACTGACGGAGCGTTTAAGCTGGTTGAGAACATGGCTGCTAGCTCAGCTAATAAGAAAGAGGAGAGTGATTGCTCCAAGAAAGGGAACAGTTCCGACACACAGAAGATAGATGAGCTGACTGCCAAGGTTGATCAGCTACTGAAAAACAACCAAGGGCACATCTTCAGCATGGAGCAAGCTACGGCCGGGCAGATTCAGAACCAGAATCAGCGACAATGGCAGAGCAATCGGCAAGCTGTTCCAGCTACTGGGAACAGTCAACCTGATGAGCTAATGGGTCTGGGTATGATGATGCAACAGCTGTTGCAGGGTCAGAAGGTTCAGGCCAAGGCGTTGAATCAGGTAACCACGGAAATCGACACCAGAATGGGCAACATGTTCACTGAGCTGAATGCCAAATATGACATTGCTGCGAGCCACATAAGAAAGATCGATGTTCAGCTTGCTCAAATAGCTGAGAGTGTCAAGAGGCAACAAGGGACGTGATGCCATTAAGAAAGTATGGCTTGATAATGCTGGTGAATTTACATCGCAAACCTTTGATGATTATTGTATCTCAATGGGGATTGATGTGAAGCATCTAGTTCCCCATGTTCATACATATAATGGCATGGTCGAGTCATTGATAAAATGGTTGCAGTTGATTGTAAGACCGTTGGTATTGAGGACAAAGCTCCCAATTTTAGTCATGCTATATTGCATGCGGCTGCACTGATTCGGTTAAGACTGGGTGCATATCATAAGTACTCCCAATTATAACTGGCATCTGGCAAGAGTCAGATGTATCTCATCTCCGTGTTTTTGGGCGTGCGGTCTATGTTCCAATAGCACCACCAAGTATAATAAGATATCTGGAACCAGTAACTGGTGATATGTTTACGACACGGTTTTCTTATTGCCATTTTAACGAGGATGAATTTCCAGTGTTAGGGAGAGGAATTAGAGAAATTCCTAAAGAGATTACATGGTGTACACCGTCGTTGTTACATCTTGATCTCCCTACGAATCAAAGAGAGCTGGAAGTTCAGAAAATTGTGCATTTGCATAATTTGGCAAACCAGTTACCAGATGCGTTCACAGATACAAGAAGGGTGACCAAGTCATATGTACCCGCCGAAAATGTTCCATCAAAAGTAGTAGTTCCTAAAGAACAAACTGATGGAAATAATATTAATGAACCTCAGGTTCAGTTAAAGAGGGGGAGGCCAGTGGATTCTAAAGATAAAAATCCTGAAAGAAAAATAAATTGGTTGAGAAAAATGGAAAGGTTTTAGAAGAACCTGATACTAAAAAATGTCTGAAAGAAGACATAAATGAAAATGTTCCAGAAGAACCTGATATTGAAAGATGTCTGAAAGAAGATATAAATGAAAAAGTTCAAGAAGAACTAAATAAAGATGATCCAGATGACGAGAAGGGAACATGAAAGTATGAGATTTCCATCAACTACGCCCGAGATGAAAAATTATGGATTAGAAATAATATAAAAGATGTTGATGGAACGCTCTCCTTTTCTGTGTCCTATCATGAAAATGATGATCGCGATCCAATGTCCATTTTGGAATGTCAAAAAAGACATGATTGGGAGGAGTGGAAGAAGGCCAAACTGAGTTACTCTCCCTGAATAAAAAGAATGTCTTTGGCCTTGTAGTCATAATGCCTGAGAATGTAAATCTGGTTGGGTATAAGTGGGTATTCGTGAGAAAAGTACATGAGAAGAATGAAGTAACACGATATAAAGCCCGATTAGTTGCCCAAGGTTTTTCTCAGAGACCAGGAATTGATTTTAAGGAAACGTATTTCCCGGTAAGGGATGCAATTACGTTTATATTTTTGATGAGCCTAACGGCGTCTAAAAATCTTTAAATGAATCTCATGGACGTTGTGACTGCATATTTATATGGATCGTTGCATATATATATATATAACTCCCTGAGAGATTGAAAATGCCCGAAGCATTGAAAGAAAAATCCAGAGAGATTTTTTTGGTCAAGTTACAGCGATCACTATACGGATTAAAGCAATACGGACACATGTGGTACAATCACTTAAGTGAATATCTCTTGAGTAAAAGATATATGAATAATGCAATATGTCCATGCGTTTTTGTTAAGAAATAGTCATCTGGCTTTGTGATCTCGTTGCATATGTAGATGACCTGAATATAATTGGAACTCAAAAGGAGGTTGATGATGCTCGAACTCATATGAAAGAAGAGTTTGAAATGAAAGATCTCAGAAAGAAAATTTTTTATCTTAGGCTCCAGATAGAGCATTTACGAGAAGGGATATTTGTGTATCAATTAAATTATACGAAAAAGCTATTGAAACAATTTTATATGGATAAAGCGACTCCTTTGATGATTCCAATGGTTAATAGATCTATCGATGTTGAAAGAGATCTTTTTAGGTCTTGTGAAGATAGCGAAAAGATATTATGTCCTGAAGTACCTTATATGAGTGCTATAAGTGGGATTTTATATCTTGGAAATTGTACTAGGCCTGATATTGCTTTTTCTACTAACCTCCTGGCAAGATATAGTTCTGCTCCTATTCGCAGGCATTGGAACGGAATAAAGCATGTATTTTGTTACCTTCAAGGTACAGTTGATTTAGGGTTAATTTATTTTAGAAAACTCGAGTTTCGTATGGTTGGTTTTGCAGATGCAAGATACTTTTTAGATCCTCATAATGCTCGATCGCAAACCGGCTATGTTTTTACAATTGGTGAACCGCGATCTCTTGGCGGTCCCAGAAACAAACTCTGGTTGCAACTTCTTCAAATCATGCAGAAACTATTGCGTTTCACGAACCATGTGGAGAATGTATGTGGTTTAGATCAATGAGTAATTACATACAAGAAGCAAGCGGAATAGTAGCCAAGAAATAGCACACGAAAGTTTTTGAAGACAATTTGGCGTGTGTCGCTCAACTCAAAGAAGCATATATCAAGAGCGAAAGAACAAAGCATATCCCTCCGAATTTTTTCTCGTACATACGGGAGCTTGAGAAAAATAAAGAAGTGGACATCGAGTATGTACGGTCATGCGAAAATCCGGCTGACTTATTCACCAAGGTTTTTCCCACTACAACATTCCGAAAACACGTCTACGACATCGGAATGCGGCGTTTGCATGACCTATGAAGAAACAGCTATATTCATTATTCTTAGAAGGAGGTTATGGCATTGTACTATTTTCTCCTCGTCATGATTTTTGTCCCAACGAATTTTTCTTTGACTAAATTTTTAACGAAGCAGTGCGTAATACAAGTTGGATAATTAAAAGGAAGTGTTAAAGATAATGATCATTCATCAACACACTTATGGCAAAACACTTATGCTACTTTGGTGATGAATAGCATTGTCATTATGCATCTGTCACTTCTTCTCCTCACTATAAATATTTCACAACAGTATAAATATTCTCGTGTTTTTACATCATAATCACGTAAATAAACAATATTAATAAACACGCCTGTAATTTGTTTTTCGTGTTTAAAATATAACAAAGACAAGACATATTTGTAGATCCACCAAGTCCGGTAAGTTAAGAACTGTAGGTGTGTGTGTGCTGTAATTCATTTCACAACGAAGAACGTTTCGAAGCAAAGGAACCACTTCTACTAAAGCGCCGAGAAGCAAAGGAACCGCTTCTACTAATACGTCGCGAAGTAGTGGAAAACCTGACAAACTCAGGATCAATCACAGTTCCCTGAACTTGTTGTCTCCACCCTCTCCGTCCCAACAAGCTTACTCCGCCACCATGTCCTGGGGCTACCAGATATGCTGCAGGAACATTTTCAGGAACTGACATCTCCGGGGAGTGTCCTAATATGCACAATGATCCTGACTCATCTTGTTGCCAATACACTTCCACCATGATTCTCCTCGGATTCTCTGCAGTTTCGGTTCCTGGTATCCCAACAAATCTTGCCCCAACTGGTATCTGTAGATTGTATTGCATCAACGAATGAATATGAGTCTATTAGATGTAAGTTGATTACCTCGACAGATGAGCCAGAGGTTAGTTCAAGAGTAGACGTTGTTCCATCAACAGCAGCGCTTTCGAGTTCAGCTTTTCTTGCTATGTTCAAGAAGACTTCTTCAAGAGTCGCAAGACCAAGTTGGATGTCTGAGATTCCGATCTCGGTTTCTTTGTCTTGCAGCTCATCGAAAAATTTCTGTTTCATTGTTAAAGAAATCAAAGAAGTTTTAAGATCATTTACGCCTAGTTCCATAGTTGGTAGTATTTCTAGAAATTATAACTTGTGTATATCCTTACAGCCAAAAGATTTTCTTTCTCATGCGGTATAACAAAAGTCATAAAGGCCTTGTTTTCTTCTACTAGTTTGACATTGAGATGCTGCAAGAAAACATCACAGATGAGAGGGAGTTAGACTAAGTGAACCGTATTTGTAATATAGAAACTTCTACAGGCAGCTAAAAGACACTCATATCTTTAAAGAACTTCTTCACTGGCTCGTCTTAATCTTCAGCACCAGCTTCACCATTGTGGTCATTGTTGTTGTTTTCTTGGTTGTTGCTTTCAGCGAAACTAATGTTAGTAACGAAACCAGTGCCAAAGCGAGATTTCAACCTGATGGAGGTTCCAATGCAGCGAAGCCTACCCTTAGCCAATATCCCTATTCGATCACTTAGAATATCAGCTTCCTCCATCGAATGTGTAGTTAGTATAATGGCGCGACCTTCCTTGGTTTCTTGTATAATATCCCAGACGTGTCTCCTTGTGATGGGGTCCATGCCTGTAGTTTGCGTTCCATGTATAAGAAAAAGGAAGTTGAGCTTAGATAAATATACACATATTAAGAAAAAATGTTACATATAATGTTCAAAGTAACAAACCGGCTCGTCTAGGAAGACCAGTTTGGGATCACCAATGTGTGAAACTGCAACACTGAGGCGGCGTTTCATTCCTCCACTGTAACTTCCTGCCCTAATTTTTCCTGCTTCTGTCAGTTTTACCTCCGCCAGTGACTTCTCAACCATCTGCATGAGGGGGGAAAAAGTGTTTCAAGAAAGAAAAGAGGCAGAGTATATTTGTATTGTAGTTGAAATTAGATATCATCAGCCAACTAGTTTCTACCATTTGGGTGACATACCGGATTGATCGATGCAGGTGGCAACCCTTTGATGCTAGCAAAGAGACGGAGATGTTCTTCACCAGACAAAGCATCCCAGAGTATATCAAACTGTGGAAACAATGAGAATCACTGTGGAAACAATGAGAATCTTTTTAAACATATCAAATCTCTGTAGCTAAGGAAAATGGCAGAAGCAGATCGCAACAAGAAAATGGCTCACCTGAGGACAAACTCCTATCATTTTACGGATGTTGGACATACCAACAGAGCTTCTTACAGGGTTCCCATAAATCAGTGCTGTTGAAGCCAATAAGAGAGACTTTAGTATGGTGGTGAAATATGTAAAACACTAGCTTCTAGGAAACAAAAACAATATGTGTAAGTTTCTTACCATCACCACCAGTGACTGGATTTATGCCTGTCAAACAATTAATAGTAGTTGTTTTCCCTGCGCCATTGGGTCCAAGAAGACAGAACAGTTGATCTTTGGCAATATTCATCCACAATCCCTGATTACATTCAACTAATTAGTTACTCTACCATCTTAATTTGGAATCGACCCGAACATTAGTTTTTTTTATGAATGATTAGGAGGTTTTGGACCCGAAGACCCATACATCCTCTAAAAGTAACTCTCCTTAGGATAGTAGACCTTTTATGACCTAAGAGTTCTACCCACTAAGTCAACTTTCCCTTGGTAAGATCATTTTTTCCACCGCTGTTTAGGAGAAGTACCTTCAGAGCGAGATAAGGGGCAGTTTTCTTGCATTTACAGCATCCAAACTTGGTCGTCCCAGGATAAGTCTTTGCCAGACCACGTATTTGAACTGCAATGTTCGGATGAACTAAGCCCTCCAATGAGTTTTGTTTAACTAAAGTCTCTTCTTCGAGGGGACATCTTCGTCATCTGGGGTAATATTATCAACAGGTGGGAGTGGACCACTACATCTACAAATTCCACCTTCTGCTCAGAGTAAACGGTTAGTTAGACAACCTTTTCAACACAAAAACTAATTATGAAGACATAAAACAGGGAAAGAGTAGAAAGTACCTTCCACTCGGTTGCCACCTTTACCGGTCCAGTAACCAGGTTTCAAAAAGTAAAAGGCAGATTTTCTCACACGGGATGCGTTTGGAACTATATTGTCAAAGTAGAGAGCCAGAACAAACCATAAAAAGAATGTACCAAGAAGCCATAAGTAGATATCATTCTGCAAGAACTCAAAGAAATGATGATCAGATAACTATTGGACAGTTGTTAGATGGAATTTATCTGTGAGAGTTGACGTACAAATTGTAATCACACAATCAGGGTCATCGTTGGGCGCACATTCTGCTCTCTTACTCCAACTAATACCGGGATCTTGAGGAGTTGAAGTCGCATCAGAAAGCAGCTTAAGACCCTGAGAAAAGGTATTGGGTGGGAAGAGTGACCAGAGCACCCTAGTCATAAGAGAATAGTCCTTGGAATAGGGAAACCCAGTTGATCCTCCAAGCTGCAGATTGACTATGATTAGTAAAAATTCATAATTCTAAACAGTTTCAGCTATTTGTATTGCATTGAGAAAGGCACCTGCGTTATGAAGCCAACCAGGAACTCAAGGAAGCCGACAGTTGTCGCTGAAGATGCTTTGCTGATAGCATGAATGCTAGTCCAATCTAGCAGGCCATTAAACAGAGGGATATAAATCCTCCAATATGTATGCAGCGTTAGTGTTAAGGACTCATTTTTTTTCTCTACCATATTGATCTGGAATAGCATGAAAAGTTGGAAGACAACAGGGAAGCTGTTCTTCAAGAAAAAATCGAACTGGAACATCATTCCAAAGAGAACTATCAAGAGTGCCGAGAGTGTTGTAAGAATCCCCTCCCATGTAAGCCATGACCACCAATAAGCAGTGTCAAAAACTGTAACAACCAAATCTCGGCCCGGAAAAATTTAGTCCAGTAAGATCCAATTACATTGCAGAAATCTTATTTAAGATGAGATTTCGTGGTGGCCTCTCACAGAGACTTTTGGGGATGGCAAATCCCTGCCGGAACGCCACCGAAACAGCCACAAATAGCCACCATGAAAGAGAAGCCCTCCCTCCATCCGAAAAGAGAGAGTAGTGCTCTGCAGAAACATTTTGGGGGAACAGAAGAACGATCGATCAAATATGAGTATTTCGAAGCTAAATTTTGAGGTTATGTTCTACACTCATAGATATATGTCTATCAGAAAGCAGATCTTCATTTGGAATTTTTATCTAAGAGTTATGGTTGTTTCTTTGGAACCGATATCTAAAGATCGTATCCGCAAACAGTCAACTTCATCAGCGTTTTACCGTTGATACAGAAGGAACCAGGGAACAGGAGAGATATCATTGGAAAGATATCGATTCTAGCTTTTCAGATCATCAATCCGATCGTCAAATCGACGTACGGTTAGAAAGTTATGGACGTTTCTTCTTGACGAAGAATAAAGCTATTGAGTTGCAGAGACAGTTCCGACCAGTCTCGGTGTAAGTGAGAAACGGTCGACAGAAACAAAATATTCCAGTCTGAAAATTCTGCAGTAAGTAGTTAATTCTCTTATCTATCATCTCCTGCAAGTGGATCGTTATTCCGAATTATTTTCTGAGAGTTATGCTTGTTTTCGTGAGAGGTGTTGGTGCAGTTTGCGTTTACGACCACCCTGGAGATGAAGCTACTTTGGTTAAGCAAATGGTCTCCGATCGGAGTAAACTTAGTGTCTATGGATATAGGACATATATTACTACATTATGACTGGAGGGATCTAAAAGTTAACGGTCAGTTCTTGAGTTATTCATCTGTTTGCTCTATGGTTCAGCTCTGCCAGAATATCATATTGATCTAATTTCAGAGAGATCCGGAGTTGCTTTGTTAGAGCCGTCAAGGTCCATTCGGCGTTTCCTCAGGTTTCTTCAGAACCCGTGGCAAAGGTGAGGGTCTATTCCGTAAATCCCGTACCAGTGTAGAATTCTCTCTATTGTAGTTTAGATTTCAAATCATGATCCGTCTGTTTGAGTCTTGATTGTTAGTTAGTTCATTCATTGTAAACTGGAACTAGGGGTCTAGAGGATTCAACCGTTGATTTGATTGCGTGATGTTAAGAGATGCGATATATATATGTATGTATACATAGTTATGATTAGGGACTATGTAAGTGGGTGGGGGTCCAGAGATGTCTGGACAAGCGACGCAGCTTTGGTGGGCGGGGGCTCAGAGACGTCTGGGCTAGCGACGCAGATTGTGTGGGGCGTGGGTGCAAAGACGTTTGCATTCGACGCAGCTTTGGAGGGCGGGGGTACAGAGACAGACTGTACTAGCGACGCAGCGTATATATATATATATATTCGTATGAAGAGATGTGGGTTATATGGACTAGCTATATGCTATCATCGCATTGTTTGTGTTGTGTTTGTGTAATGCTTTAGGCGTCTTGTTTGTTCATGTTAGAGCTAAACTTCCATAGTGGGAGTTCTATTACTCAAGTCAGTGGTTTGCATGTTTAGCATCTCATACCTCACGTAGTAATTCTCCTGTTACTCACCCCTCCTTTCCTTCCCCTTTCAGATGAGACTGACGAGCATGAGTGATTGCTATTGGGCTGGTGCTTTGGGAGTTTTATTTCTGTCTTTTTCAGACTTGCGGATTTTATGCTTTTATCGATATTTTCGGGATTTATTATGTTATTTGGATTTATGGCTATTTATTTGATTTACGACTTTGGAGTTGACTTTTGAGAAGTAATAAATGAAGATTTCAGACTTTTTATTTATTTAAGTTATTTCGGAAAATACGGGTGTTACAATTTGGTATCAGAGCGGGGTTCCGTCCCGGCTCTGACCCGGGATGGCGATTTGTTGGGACGTAGTTTCGACTCGGTTTTGACTCGGTTTTAATTTGTTTTAATCTATTTTAAAAGATTTTTGAATCTCGGGATTTGGGAGTTTTAAAGAAAGAAAAATACAGCACCTTTCCGTTCAGTAACTTCTAACCCAATTGTCTTTTTATTGACGATGAGTTTATCATCGTCATCCGCTCTCTAGCTAACAAGGTTTCAGCCAGATGTTCGAGAGATGGATGATGTCACAGTTTGATAGATTGCTCAGGTGTGTATCAGTTTCGTCAGCCGTGTTCAGAGATTGTCTGCATGTGGATGTGTGACATTGTTGCCACCACCCAAACTTCAAGCCATCTCTCCATGAGTTTTTGTTATTGGAGATTATGTGGTATGAGATGTGAGCCATGAGTTGGAATGTGTTATTCGTGTGTATGAGTAGAGTTACTGCCATGGAGGCATGATTATTTTTTAAACTCGTGGGGGATCGCTTTTGGATTGGGGTGCGACAACTTGCTTTGTGTTATATCGGAGTTACACTTGGTATGTTTTCCAGTTTTTGGCAGTGTTGATCATTTCAGAGATGTGTCAGTTCGGACAGCTGACATAGAAACGTTGGGAGCTATTTATATTGATTGTTGTGTACCAGTTATGCTTGGAGGGCCAATTGGTTCATAGACTCGTTAGAGATGGAGTTTTGTTTTGCGATATCATTCTCGGGATGGACTTATTATCACGACATCGAGTACTGTTGGATTTCCTGAGGGCAAGAGTTCATATTTCTGGAGCATAGCAGATTTTATTTGCATACATGCTACATGCAGAGGAGTTATTGGATATGGGGAGGAAATGGATTTTGGTGATCATTTCGATGGTCAACATGAGTTGCAGGATCTTCTAGTTATCTCAGAGTATGGAGATGTATTTGAGGCCTTGGAAGGGCTGTCACCAGCCAGAGGAGATGTTCTTACGATCGAGTTGGAGTCAGGGACAACACCGGTTTCACGAGTTCTATACCGATTAGCGCCAGCAGAGATGGCTGAGCTGAAAGAACATATGGAAGATTCATCAGACAAGAGATTTATTTAGGCCAAGTAATTCGCCGTGGCTGAGCTGAAAGAACATATGGAAGATTCATCAGACAAGAGATTTATTTAGGCCAAGTAATTCGGCGTTTCCTCAGGTTTCTTCAGAACCTGTGGCAAAGGTGAGGATCTATTCCGTAAATCCCGTACCAGTGTAGAATTCTCTCTATTGTAGTTTAGATTTCGAATCATGATCGGTCTGTTTGAGTCTTGATTGTTAGTTAGTTCATTCATTGTAAACTGGAACTAGGGGTCTAGAAGATTCAACCATTGATTTGATTGCGTGATGTTAAGAGATGCGATATATATATGTATGTATACATAGTTATGAGTAGGGACTATGTGAGTGGGCAGGTGTCCAGAGATATATGGACTAGCGACGCAGCTTTGGTGGGCGGAGGCTCAGAGACGTCTGGGCTAGCGACGCAGACTGTGTGGGGCGTGGGTGCAGAGACGTTTGCATTCGACGCAGCTTTGGAGGGCGGGGGTACAGAGACAGACTGTACTAGCGACGCAACGTATGTATATATATATATATATATATATATATATATATATATATCCGTATGAAGAGATGCGGGGTGTATGGACTAGCTATATGCTATCATCGCATTGTTTGTGTTGTGTTTGTGTGATGCTTTAGGCGTCTTGTTTGTTCATGTTAGAGCTAAACTTCCATAGTGGGAATTCTATTACTCAAGTCAGTGGTTTGCGTGTTTACTCACCCCACCTTTCCTTCCCCTTTTAGATAAGACTAACGAGCAGGAGTGATTGCTATCGGGCTGGTGCTTTGGGAGTTTTATTTCTGTATTTTTCAGACTTGCGGATTTTATGCTTTTATCGATATTTTTGGGATTTATTATGTTATTTGGATTTATGGCTATTTATTTGATTTATGACTTTGGAGTTGACTTTTGAGAAGTAATAAATGGAGATTTCAGACTTTTTATTTATTTAAGTTATTTCGGAAAATACGGGTGTTACAAAAACACCCATCATCGTCATTGCCTGTCACATATATACACAGAAAATGGGTAACATAACAACCTAAGTAGATAGGAACTATAATATGTTACCTGGCGAAGTTTGAGCTCTTTCTCAGTGATTAAAGAACTGATTTGAAGAACAAAACCAAACATGGCAATGGCAAGGAAGAAAGTTGGTCCTATTGCGTCCAAGGCAACAAAAGCTTCAATAGTTGGGTGAGGAAACTCCTTAAATCCGAAAACCCAGTTGAACTTTGGATCTGCAAAACGCATGTCACAGAATTAACACTTGATGCCACTAGCTAGAAACACAGAATAAAAGCAATAAAACATATGCATAACCTCCTATTAAGGACCTAGCGATTTCACGCTCAGCAGCAACTTGAAGAGGTATTTGGAACTTAAACGTGGGATCTTCAAACCTCCCTCGTCTTATCTCTGGGGTTGAATTTGTTTGAATACCATAGCTAATCACTGTAGGGTTTCTTTCCTTAAAGTGCAAGGCTCCTGGAGTTCGCAAGGGATTCGCCATGAGCCACGCATCCACATCATCAGGAACCGCGAATGATCGAACCTGAATTAGACCACATAACACTAACGGTCAATACGCACATTCGGATTCCACCTCCCAAACCACTTTCCTTGCCAAACACGCAAAGACAGACATTTTTACTAGAAGAGACGAAACACTTGCACGAGACACGACATACCTTGTCCTCTGGAATCGGTCTCCCTGGATTGTTGGCTCTGATCGCGTCAACAATGTCTCTCACCCGCCGGGTATCATTTCCACTCCATACGATACGAAGTCGAAAAGGGGAGCTTCACGAAGAACTTATCCTCACAACGCGGAATCGGCGGAGAGGTCAGTGCCGTGGGATCAGTAACTGTCTTGTGGGCAGTGGAGGAAGCAAAGCTCTTCTCCATAGCCTCCTGGATACAGAAGATGAGGAGGATGAAGAAGAAGGAAGCGAAGAGCTGAAGGAACATGGCTCGCTTGCTCCGCCATGAGAGAAGAAAGTTTTTCCAGAACAGAGCCGTGTACTGCTGCCAAAGAAGAGGCAAACCTCTCTGCAACGTCATTCTCGCCGTTTCAAAATTTTCTTCTACTGTGTGATTTGATATAAGGAGACGAAAGTAGTTTTAGTAGTAACTGCACCCGTGGAGTTTGATAAAATTACGAATTCGCCACTCAGATAGTTAGATTCGCTTCGGAAACTATCTGCGCAATAACTTTCAGACAAAACCGTGTTCAGATATGAGTTGCAGATTATATTTATTTACAGTTAGAAGACAGAAAGCTTGATGTTTTCAGATTAAAGAAACACACATCATAATAATATTTCATTTAAATTAATACCACTACAGGAAAATTATTTTTTTATAAAGCTTTGACTATAAGTTCCTTTTAATTATTGGCTACTATTACATAAAAAAAAAAATTGGCGTTGAACAAAAAATATGTCCAATATTCTTTATAAGTTTTAAAATAGAACTAAAAACATTATAAATTGATTAAAACTATGTTTTTAGAGTTTTCTAATTAGAAATAGCCCTTATACCCTAGATAGCCCTAAACCAAGTTTTTTTTCCAAATATAACCTCCAAGACCCAATTTGACAGAACTGTTTCATTTAATAATAGCAAATTATCAAGTTACCTTCAATATTAATTTAACATAAATTATTAAATAATAAAAGGAAAACATTTTAAAAACATTTCGTAAGTTTTGTCGTTGTCTCTGTATCGCCGTCCATCGTCTACGTCTCGCCTCCGTATCGTTGTCGTCTGCGCCTCCACATCATCCTCGATCTGTCGTCGTCTACGCGTTTGCATCGTCCTCGATCTGTCATCGTCTGCGCTTCTGCATCGTCATCGATCTGTTGTCGTCTTTGTATCTCATTATCTCGTGTCTCCAATCTGATCAAGATATCATCATTTCATGTTCATTATAAATTGATGATATTTTGTTGCGATCGGATTTTCTAGTTGTTATAAACTTAAGATTGAATTGTCGTCATCTTCACTTTCTAGACTTACAAGTTTACTTAAATGTCTCTGCGATTGGATTTTCTAGTTGATTTGAAACTTAAGATTGGATGTCGTCATCTTCACCTTATAGACTCACAAGTTTACTTAAATGTCTATGTAATTGGATTTTCAAGTTGTTTTGAAACTTAAGATTGGATTGTCGTCATCTTCACCTTCTAGACTCACAAGTTTACTTAAATGTCTCTGTGGATGGTATTTTTGAGATTTGCTTGTGATTTTTTAACAGATTTTCGAACTATGGCTGAAGTTTTTTGTGTTTGAGGACAATGGAGCTCAAAAAATCTCTCCAGTGAGAGTTTAAAGTTGATAAGAATAGGAATGCATCTTTTATTTACATAGAAGAAGATCTTCAGTATGAAGATTTGATGAAGATGGCCTCTAAAGATTTTAGTTTAAAGAGGAAGAAATAAACACACTAAAAGAGGAAGAAATAAACACACTAATATTCAACTATTCTAGAAATTCATCCAGAAATTTTAAAGTTCTTTCTAACGTTTATAATATAAAATTTATGATTAAATACATTTATGTTTTAGCTTCTACCAGATGATTCTCCTCAACCTAGCGGCTAAACCCCGGCCCCTCTCTTACGAAACTGAAACATGTGCCTCATCCCACGTTCGATTCCCTTTGGAATTTGATCATTTTTTATTTTTTTAATTGAATAAAAATCAGTGGATTATATTCATTTACTTATGTCAACAAACAATTAAAACACACATGGCCAAGTAGAAACAATTTATTCCCCATTTCCCTAGAGATCTTGTGTTCGAATCCTGGTAGATGTATATTTGTTCTTTTTTTTCCTCCAAAATTTCAAATCACAATTTGAAATTTTCTAAATATGCAGATATCAATCCTTAGTTTTTGATCTCATTTCGTTTTTTTTAGGTTAATTTCTTTGCTAGAAAGAAACACACTTATATTCTACTATTCTGGATACCCATCCAGAAATTTTAAAGTTTTTTCCAACGTTTATAATATAAAATTTATGGTTAACGAAGAGAAAAAGGAAACCGAGGAGAATTACAGGTCGATTCTCCGCTTGGTCAAAGAACAAACGCAATCTGAATCTGAATGGAATGAGGCTTCGAGCAAAGTAAAATCTATTTATTCGCAAATTGATTTGCTTGATGTCATTATCAAGGCTGAAAACTTTAACTTCGTTGATGAGTTGGAAAAACTAACAGCAGAACACATTGAAGCCGAATGAAACTTGGCTAATGTCAAGGTTAAAGTAACTGACTGGCCAAAGCTTCGGAAAAGTTGGATGGATGATTAATCTGATGTTATCAACTTCCCTCTTATGTTTTAAGACTAATATTTATGTATTATGAAACACACATCATGTTTTATGGTCACTTTTTCCTTAATGGAATCAAAACATTTTTTAATTTGTGTATCAATCAGCAAGAGAATTGCTTATATTGCTTTTAAAAGCTTACTCATTTTGAGATATAACATCTTGGCTTAGTGGTTTTGTATCTTGGTAATCCTATTTTCATATTAGATTTTTGAAAACGCATCTTAAATATCACAAATGGTATCCTAGATAAGATATATTTATCTTTGTGAATAAATAAGTTCACATTTCTTTGCAAAACGAATATCCACTGTAGCCTAGCGGCTAGCCTTGTACTCTTACACAACTCGTATCGCACATTAAACCCACCTTCGATTCCCTTTAGAAACAAAACATTTTTCTGTTTTTAATTAAATATAAATATGTTGTTTATATTGATTTAATTATAGCACTTTTGGCATAGCGGCTGCACACTACGATTCCCTTTATGAGATTTCTCGGGTTCAATCCTGGTATTTTCACAATTAATTCCTTTTTGAAGTAAAGACTTATGCTTACTCATTTTATTTTCTGGAAACCCATCCTAAAAGTACCATAAGCTATCTTAGATATGATGTGTTTTTCAAATTTACAATGATAACAAATTTTAACACTGTCTTGATAGAATTACTGACAATAATTCAAGACATCCTAAAATTTCTTTAATAACAACCTACCTGAAACAAACGTCGTCATCATTCGTTACAAACTTCTTACTTGTCCAAGACAACATCAAAGTTCAAAAACTTAGTCTTAGCATGACAGGCAGTTAATCTCCCATCGCATTGCTGTCCTGCTTAACCAAGCCATATTTTTTTTCAAATTTTCTAGTATTCGATTTTCTGGAAAGCTATCCTGAAAGTTTGAAACACCTTTCCTGAAACTACGCAATTTAAAAACCTACACAATTTCACAAGCACAAGAAAGAGACTAACAATGTCATTAGCAAATTCACAAGCCTACCAAACATATCAACATGTGTTAGTCAAACAAAACACCAAACAAAAAGTTTTTCAAATTTGTTAACATCGAATTTTCTGGAAAGCTTTCTTGAAACTACCCAAATCCTTCCTAAGAGTTTAAGAAACTATACAGTTTTACAAGCACAAGAAAGAGACTAACAATGTCATAAGCAAATTCACGAGTCTACCAAACATATAAACATGCATAAGCCAAACAAGACACCAAGCAAAAAGTTTTTCACATTTGTTAACATCGAATTTTCAGGAAAATTTTCTAGAAAGCTTTCCTGAAACTATCCAAACCTTTCCTGAAATTTTAAAAAACTACACAGTTTCACAAGCACAAGCAAGAGACTAACAATGTCATCAGCAAATTCACGAACCTGGCAAACATATCAACATGCGTAAGCCAAACAAGTAAAATAAAAAACAATCTTACCAAAATTTATGTGTCATTGGGTATTCAAAATTTCTTACCAAATTTTGTAGATGGTCATGAGATTTTTGTAGGTGGTTTAAACTCTGATACTTGTTTGTAGATCCTTCTTGAAATGAAACAAGTAAAATAAAGAACAATCTTATAAGAGAAATAAATAAACATTTATCTCAAAGAGATTAGTAACTAAGGATCTTGCCTTGTTAGATAGACATTTCACCATAGGGTTGCAGCTACTATGACTAGGCTGCAATTTTCAAATGCCAAAAGTTAACATCAAATCGTATCAAATGCTTAGACGTGAGACTAAACAGGATTACCTTGCAGATAAATTGCTATCATTGGTATTAAACTAACCTATCAGAAACATATCCCACAGAAAAGCTAGCCTAAAAGTACTAGACAGGATCAAATACAATACATAAACACACACAAAGGGAAATCCTTTGAGAGACTAGGAAGAAAGCGAGTACTTTGGAGAGAAATGAATGCTTAGGCCTGGCGGAGAGACGGAAAAAAAAACTCTTCGAGGGAGATGAGAGTTGCTTAGTTACTAATCTCTTTGAGATATATATTTATCTGTTCGAAAATTCAAAGTAAACAAAGTAATATTAAACATCCATTTGTGAAACTTCCAATTTTTCAATTAAGAGCCTTGATTTTGATTTTGAATTGGAAATGTTTAATACTTACATGGCTTAGTTCGATTTTCGGCCGATAAGAGTGTCGACGGCTGTAGATTTGCCGTGATTTATCTCCGACATTGTTGAGAGAATAAGGTGATGATGGTGGAGACGTCGAATCTCTTCGTCATCCTAGTCATTCCTGACTCTTTTTCTATTTTTTTAAAGATTTTTTAGTGAAAGGGTAGTTTAAACTTTTGATCTATTAATGAAGGTTATTAATTTGATTTTTAGCTTGAAAAACTATTTTTGAGACATAAAATTAAATAGGTCTATTTAGGAGAATTGTCCTTTCTAATTTTTCTGTGATAATACCATTGATTGATCTTTTACTATTTGTTATTCTAACATACCAATAAAATCAACTATGTTTTAGTTTTCCAATTATTTATTTTTAATTTTAAAATTATATATAATCTGATAATTATGGAATTTAAAATTTAATAAGATAAATTCACCTTTTATAATTTAATTTTTTGCAAAAAACACTATCTCTGACAAGTTATAATTATGAAACTATAGTTATAATATAACAGAAAATAGTAAACCAAGTCGTCATACTTATCATCCAAGTAACCGTGCCTACATGATCACATCGATGGTGTGCACACGTAATCTCCTAGACTATATTTGCGAAGTGATTTTGCCACATGTTCTCTCTGTAATCAATTTAACAAAATTAATATGAAATGGCTAATAAAATTGATGACATTGTTTCTTGAAAAATATGAAATGGATAATTTCATTTAATGTTGATTTATATTTTTGACAAACTTATTAGAATAGAATCTAATATTAATATACAAAATGTAATTTAAACATGCATTATGGACCGTCCAAACCATTCACTACAATTATATATTTTACTCGTTTTCAAATTTGTATTTCTATGCTAATACGTAGCTACCGTCTATTTGGCCATTGAAATACAAGCATTTGCAGTTGACTCATTCGTATGCATTTAGTTGAGAATAATAATCAAGTAGTGTTTAATTCAATTGAAAAAATATCGTAGACGACATTTAGAAACCACACATTGGAATGCTTTATAGTAGGCGAATTTTGATAAGATAAATGAACCGGATTTGAAAGAACTCCATGACACTAAACATGTATGGCTAGGCGATATAGATATTTAATTTTCATTGCAAACAATCAAATATATATGGCATCTGTGGATAGGCTCTCAGGAGATTAGTCAGTTGAATCACGATTTCCCATAATTATTTAAAAAAAAAACATCTAGATACTGTAGAATCGCATGACTTGTGACGAAATTTATAGTTTAAAACTGGAGAGATCATGAATTTTGATCCAATTTTGTTTGGGAATTCATGAAAATAAGAATAGTTAGCAAAATAACAATTTAATATTTTTTTTTAATTTATCTAGAGATATTCTGGATCTATAGAAGAACCCAGACTAATTTCCAAGAAAAAATGCAGTCCATAGATAGATTATCTCTCTTCGGATATGCAAATGGACCGTAAACTAGAACAACATGACTTAGTTTCACGTAACAAGTGGATCGAACTTGAAATGTGTTTGCGTCTGAAATCTTTCCTCTTGCCATCTGACCATGAGGTCCCAGACATACCAACTTAATTTGTACCCAAAAAAAAAATTAGAAATTCATTCAACTGAATTTTTGGTTTTATGGACAATTTTATCTCATATTACTCTTCAAAGTATTGGAAAATTACAGCCCCACACGTTCTAATTTTTAAGTTCATTCTCTTGAGTCATTCTTAATATGACATAAATCTTTTTTTTTGGTATGTATCGTAAAATTACTCTGTTGGCCACATTGGTATGTATCATAAATCTCATTAAATATTGATTGACGTGATAGACCAAAAACAGAGAGTTTTTTCAATTCTGTCATTTTTTCAATTCGATATGGAATGTTTCAAATGGTTTACACGAAAGCGATGAAAATATTTCGCGAAAGTTCTAAGAATTGTCATCTATCCTCTAGATATCTCTCTAGTCACCATAATTACAAGATAACTACGGACGTTTCCAAAACGACACATGGCTTTTAGAGTGAAATTTGAATGTATCATAGTAATAAACTGTATTATCGACGACCTATATATCACCTTGACCCGCAATTAAGGCGATAGTGACTGAAATCCATTATTGTTTCTTTTAGAACTAAAATCCATTATTGTTTGAACGTAAAATACTGAAATATTGTATTTGAATGTGAACATTAATTATATACTTTAAGGGTTATTGGTTGTTGTATTTTAATGGATTTGAAAATCTGAACTAAATCTAGTGTTATTGGTTCTATGATTTTCAAATTTGTATTAAAATCATGTGTTATTAGTTTAATGATTCATAAATTCTATATCAAATCAAGTGTTATTCAATCGTACGGATTTACTAATATATTTGATTTAATAATGGATTTGAATGGATTTGTTTGGATTTTTTAGTTAAAAATACAAAGACTCAAATCCGAGGGAAAACCTCCGGATTTGCATATTTTACTTGGATTTATAAATACTATATAAATTTTTAAATCAATCAAAATATATAAACCAATAACACCTCCTTATTAAAATTATGACAAGTTTATTACAAATGGTCAGCCATACCAATGATTCTTTTCTTGCTGTTAAATTCCCATCGTAACAGGTTTGTATTGGATCAACAGAAATAAAATCATTCTCTGTGTATCAGAATAAAAGCTGTTACTTCAATGTTGGTGCTAGTTATCATTAATTATGCAAATTTTATGAAAATGTTCTTAAATTTATAGATAGTGCTAATTATCATTATTTCGGTTCTTGAGTAAATAAAAATCGCCAGTAGTAGCTGTTTACGATGCAATTTTCAAATGCCAAAAGTTAACATCAAATCGTATCAAATGCTTAGACGTGAGAATAAATAAGATTACCTTGCTGATAAACTGCTATCAATGGTATTAAACTAGCCTATCAGAGACATATCCCACAGAAAAACTAGCCAAAAAATACTAGACAAAATCAAATACAATACATAAACACACAAAAGGAAATCCTTTAAGAGAGTAGGAAGAAAGTGAGTACCTTAGAGAGAGATGCTTAGGTTTGGCGGAGAGACAAAAAAAAAACTCTTCGAAGAAGATGAGAGTTGCTTAGTTACTAATCTCTTAGAGATATGTACTTATCTGTTCGAAAATTCAAAGTAAACAAAGTAATATTAAACATTCATTTGTGAAACATCCAATTTTTCAATTAAGAGCCCTGATTTTGATTTTGAATTGGAAATGTTTAATACTTACATGGCTTAGTTCGATTTTCGACCGATAAAAGTGTCGACGGCTGTAGATTTTCCGTGATTTATCTCCGGCGTTGTCGAGAGAATAAGGCGATGATGGTGGAGACGTCGAATCTCCTCGTCATCCTAGTCATTCGTGACTCTTTTTTTATTTTAAAAAAAAAAACTTTAGTGAGAGGGTAGTTTAAACTTTTGATCTATTAATGAAGGTTATTAATTTGATTTTTAGTTTGAAAGACTATTTTTGAGACAAAAAAATTAAATAGGTCTATTTAGGAGAATTGTCCTTTCTAACTTTTCTGTGATAATACCATTGATTGATCTTTTACTATTTGTTATTCTAACATACCAATAAAATCAACTATGTTTTAATTTTCCAATTATTTATTTTTAATTTTAAAATTATATATAATCTGATAATTATGGAATTTAAAATTTAATAAGATAAATTCACCTTTTATAATTTAATTTTTTGCAAAGAACACTGTCTCTGACAAGTTATAATTATGAAACTATAGTTATAATATAACATAAAATAGTAAACCAAGTCGTCTTACTTATCATCCAAGTAACCGTGCCTATATGATCACATTGATGGTGTGCACACGTAATCCCCTAAACTATATTTGCGAAGTGATTTTACCTCATGTCCTCTCTGTAATCAATTTAACAAAATAAATATGACATGACTACTAAAATTGATGACATGGCTTCTTTAAAAATATGACATAGATAATTTCATTTAATGTTGATTTATATTTTTTGCAAACTTATTAGAATATGGTAATAATTCATATATTACATTCAATATTGATATTTCTTTTCGGTAAACTTTTTTTAAATATGGTAATAGCTCATATATCATCTATAAAATAAATATATTCACATATAACATTTCAAATTTTGAAATATTATTATTTTGTGTAATTATACAATTTGTATTATTAAAGCTTTCAAAAATTTCTACAATGTTTAAAAATTTAAATATATAATCTTAAGATCATTTGTTTCTTATATATCTACAAATTTTATAAATATTGTTTAGGTTAAATTTTTGATAATTATACAATTTTATATTATTTTTATTAGTTTTATACAAATTGATTTAATATATATCAAATCTATTTTAAATATTAGTAAAAAAATAGTAAAATATATAATATTTTATAAAAATTATTTTTAAATATAAGTTATATTTAAAAAATTTCTTACTGCACATGGTGCAGGAAAATACCTAGTAACTATATAACAAAATATAAAAAATTTATTATTTAAACGCAAAAGTTTATTAAATTCAAATCCCACAGGTTGACCAATAAGACAGTCGTGGGGAGCACTCGCTCTAATAACGTGAATTTTTTTATTGAAGTTCCATTGTTGATATTTTTCTTTCGTTAGAATATGATTATTGGGAAGTTCTTAAGGTAAGGTTTTTAGCGGAATATAAGAACTCGTCTCTTAACTTTTAACTACAAAAACTAAGAACCGTCTCTTAAAACTCTTTTTTAAGAACCGGTTCTTAGTTTTTTTAGTTAAAAGTTAAGAGATGGTTTCTTATATTTCGTTAAAAAACTCACCCTAAGAACCCTCCGATAATCATGCTCTTATACAATAACATACAGTTTATCATAATTTATATTCATTTTGATAAAAATAATCAAGTTCAACTATCAAATCCGATTAATGACCTAAGTAATTGGCGGTGGTTTAAAGAAACACAAGAAGAAGGAGAAATAAGGGAAGCTCTAGCGTAGCTTCATTAATGGCCGATTCTGGACCAGCCAACTTCTTGACGAAGGCCAATGCCATACTTAGAAAAAACTTAACCTATCAGGTTCAGCGTTCTCGTTTACCCTAGTAAAAAATAAATCCATAATTACATATACATGCATATATGAGTTTATTATTTTTTCTTGTCCTTCATTCTGAAATACCTGTTGCTTGTTGAACATTGCAATTGCGCAAAAGTAGAATCTCCTAGACTATATCTGCGAAGTGATTTTGTCACATGTCATTTCTACAATCAATTTCACGAAACAAATATGACATAGCTATTGAAATTGATGACATGTCTTATAACTTAATATGACATGTACAATTGCATTTAATGTTAATTTATATTTTTGGTAAACTTTTTAAAATAAGGTAATAACTCATATATTACATTTAATGTCAATTTATATTTTTGTAAATTTTTTTAGAATATGAGAATAACTCATAAATCATCATTAAAATAAATATATTCAAATATAGCATTATAAATTTCGAAATATAATTTAATTATATATTTTTAAATTATACAATTTTATTACTAAAATTTTCAGAAATGTATACAATTTTTTAGAAAATTATAAAAATTTAATCGTAAAATCACTATTTTCTTATATATCGACAAATTTTATAAATATTGTTTAATTTTATTTTTGGTAATTATGCAACTTTTACAAATTTATTTAATATATTTAATTAAATTAAATAGATGAAAAAATCTATCTAAGATTATAATTTCAAATATATACATGCATATTCTTACATATAATTTTTATGTTTAATTAAATCAAATTTATATTAAAATATTGATACGAAAAAGAAAATTTACAATATTAATAAAATTTTATTTTAAAATATAATTTATATTTATCTGTTAAATTATAATTTATATTTATCTGTTAAAAAATATTTTAAATTTTTTTAGACACATAGTACTCTATAAATTCGAGGGCCTAAAAGTTTTCTAAAACATTCATGGTGAGAAAAAATATGAATGAATGATCCCACTGAATTGTTTTGCAGAAACAGAACATATGGAGCAACATTCGGCTCATCATGATCCCTTTCTACCTCTGCGTGGTTTTAGTGGGTATTCAAGCTCTTTTTGATTCACAGGTCAATAAGTCACTCGATAACTAATGTGGATGTAAATGCATTCACAAAACCGGAGATGAAAAATGCCAAATGGTCTGTGGTGTGAATATTCGACTCGTGATCAAGGAGTCTTTTGTGCCATCCCAAATCCACAACCATGGCCTAGATCCTTTGGTTCTTATTCCGCTTCCTCGGTACAGTGTTGTTGATGGCAATCTCACTGATGTATCGTGCAGGCAAAGAAACAATTGCCCTGTAACTATACTTTTAACTGGGACTAATCAATCTCTTGGCGCAAGTATACATGCTTCTCTCTTCTTTTGGTATTCTTCAATCATATTCAACACTGATAGAACTCATGATGTTAATGTTTTTTCCAGCTTTGTCTAGAAATCTTCTCAGGAGGTCTTTTGTAACGAACTACTCTGATCTCTTGTTTAGTTTAGCAGAAAATGTATTGGTAAGTTCTCTCTTGTCTGTTGATATTTTTTTGTTGTTGTGTGAATAATATCTCTCTGTCTTCTCACTTCGCCTTTTTTTTTTTTTACTTTGAGTTGATGTTTTCAGGCTACAACATATAAAGGAAGTGCCACCAATTATCTTGAAGCAGGGATTGTATCAGATCGATTCATATACAACCTTCAACCTCGGTGCACTCAAAAATCCAATTTTTCATTCTCAGTTGGACAACCACCTCTCAATTTTACTAAAGGTATAAAATTTCCAGGGTGATAACATATCTCACAGCATATGCATATATTTCAAGTTTGTTAAGAAGAACATATTGTCCTTACTCATAGTTATCATCTGAAGAAATACTTTTTAAGTGGATTAATTGAGCTCGAGAGAGGTTAATGTTGGGTTCCTTCTAGATGGAGGAAACCCATTGGGTTTGGTTGCTGATAACCAAACTTGAAAGTTGGGCCATTGGTATTAGTCCATGAGATTAGTATTGGGCCTTGAAGGTTTTTAGGGTTAGTGAGACACATATATATAGTCTTTTGACTTAATTTTTTATGTAGAGACTTACAAGAATCAAAAAAGACAAAAGAGAGAAAAGAGAGAACGAGGCAGAATTTCGTCTGGGTTTGTCAAGGCAGATTTGGAGGATCAAACGGATCCTGATCGGGCTGATATTTTGTGGGAAGCTTCTTCAGTCAGTGAGTTAAAGGTTCACCCAAGGGATTTAGATTTCAACGGTTGGATCTTCTGTTGTCTTGGTTTTAGTGAAGCTGGTCGTCACAGTTCTTCAGCAGTGCTGTCTTGAGTGTTTGGTAAATCCGACGGTGAGATCTTCTCTGATTGAGCTGCAAATAGGCAGAGGTGTTGTTGACTGGTTTATCTTGGATTTGTATGGTGGGATTAGTCTCTGGTTGCCGGAATCCTTGTGATCTGAGGTCGTTTGGTTTCTGCTGGTTTTGAAGCTTTGTGTTGCGCTCTTGTTGTTGTTGTTCTTGTGTTGGAGATAGCTCTTTGTAGCTTGAGTCTCTATTCTGTTCAGGTTGTTGAACAGGGAGGACGTGGTTGTACTCACATACATTTATATAGTGGATTGTTGAGTGGACTACGGTCCCGTGGTTTTTCCTTCTCACATCGAGGAGGTTTTCCACGTAAAAAGTGCTTGTCTCATTTAGTTATTGCTTATATTATATCCTGCTATCGTCGAAGTATTTTTCTCTCAGATTCTCACAAGGTCAGGAGAAACACGATTGCTACATTCTGCTGTGCCTCGTGTCCGCTTTTCCCAACAAAGTGGTATCAGAGCTTCTGGTTTTAGAGCTTTGGGTTTGATAACTTCGGGTTATTGTTGATTGTGAGAATGATGGAAAATACGAGCAGGATGATAAGCTTGAATGGTGCTAACTATCATCTATGGAAGGACAAGATGGAGGATTTGCTCTTTGTTAAAGAATTCCATGTTCCAGTCTTCGAGGAGAAGAAACCTGAGAAGAAGACGGATGAAGAGTGGAAGCTGCTGCATCGCAAAGTGTGTGGGTTGATAAGGCAGTGGGTAGATGATAATGTGATGCATCATATTGAGACTGAGACAGATGCTCGTTCTTTGTGGAAGAAGCTGGAGCAGTTGTATGCTAGGAAGACCGGAAACAACAAGATGTACATGATCAAGAAGTTGATTGAGCTGAGGTATCAGGAGGGAACTCCGATGACGGATCACTTGAATGCGTTTCAGGGATTACTCAACAAGCTGTCTGATATGGGCATCAGGTTTGATGATGAGATTCACGGTCTGTGGCTTCTCGGTACTTTACCGGATTCTTGGGAGGTTTTCAGGATGTCTCTTTGTAACTCCGCGTCAGAAGGTGTTATTTCTATGGATTCAGTGAAGAACAGTGTTCTTAATGAGGAAGCAAGGCAGTCGAATGCTAGTAGTTCGCGTTCAGATGTCTTTGTTACTGAGTCAAGGGGGAGGAGTTCGAGTAGAGATCCCAAGAGAGACAAGAACAGGAGCAGGAGCAAATCTAATAAATTTGCTAACATGGAGTGCTATTTCTGTCACAAGAAAGGGCACGTGAAGAAGGATTGCTGGAAGTTGAAAAACAAACAGCAAGGTAATCAAGAAGAAAAGGTGGATCGAGTGACTGTCACCGAAGATCAGTTTCTCATTCTTCTTGAGGGTGATGCCATTAATGTCGCATGCCAAGACACCAGTTGGGTGATTGATAGTGGAGCCACTACTCATGCAACATCACAGCGGGATTTTTTTTCTACCTATACTACGGGTAATTATGGTTCCGTGAAGATGGGAAATGATGCAATGGCTCAAGTTGCTGGCATTGGTGATATATGCTTGGAGACTAGTCTTGGGACTAGGTTGGTGCTTAAGGATGTTAAGCATGTTCCTGATATTAGGATGAATCTGATATCGACGGGAAGACTTGATGATGAGGGTTATTTCAGTTTGCACGGTGGTGGTAAATGGAAGCTCTCTCGCGGTTCTTTGATTGTGGCTCGAGGTGAGAAGTCATCATCCTTCTATTGGATGCAGGCTAAGGTCTCCAAAGACGCTATTAATGCGGTGGAGAATGATGGTGCCATGGAGTTATGGCATAAGAGACTCGGTCACATGAGTGAGAAGGGAATGACTTTGTTGTCTAAGAATGAGGTGATTCCAGGAATCTCTGGTTTGCACCTGCAGAAGTGTTTGCATTGCTTTGCGGGAAAACAACACAAAGTGTCTTTCAAGTCTTCTGCGTCTTCTAGGAAACCCGAGGTACTGGATTTGGTACATTCAGATGTGTGTGGTCCAATGAGGACAAGAACTCTTGGCGGCGCATCATATTTTGTGACTTTCATTGATGCTCATTCAAGGAAGTTGTGGGTATTTCCTATGAGGACAAAGGATCAGGTGTTGGGATATTTCAAGCATTTTGTGGCGTTGGTTGAGAGACAAACGGGGAAGAAGCTGAAGTGTATCCGCAGTGATAATGGTGGAGAATATTCTGGACCATTTGATGCTTATTGCAAAGAGCATGGGATAAGGCATCAGTTTACGCCACCTAAGACTCCACAGTTGAATGGGTTGGCTGAAAGGATGAATAGGACGATTGTCGAGAGGATGAGATGTTTGATCTCACAGTCAGGCTTATCGAAGACTTTCTGGGGAGAAGCTTTGAACACGGTGGTTCATGTACTGAATTTGTCACCGAGTGCTCTATTGGATGGTGATATTCCAGAGAGGGTTTGGACTGGTAAGGATGTCTCTTACAGTCACTTGAGGGTCTTTGGGTGTAAGGCATTTGTTCATATTCCCAAGGATGAGAGATCGAAGCTTGAGATGAAGTCACGGCAGTGTGTGTTCATCGGTTATGGTCAGGATGAGTTCGGGTACAGATTTTATGATCCCGTTGAAAGGAAGCTCATAAGGAGCAGAGATGTTGTGTTCATGGAAGATCAAACGATTAAGGACATTGACAAGTCCAAAATTCCAGCTCAGGTTTATGAGAGTTTGATTGATTTAGAGGCTACTCCTTCTACATCGGTCCACGGTGAGGTTGAGGTTGAGGTTCAGGATAATACACCCAGTGCAGATGCTCCCGCACATGAAGATGGTAGTGGTGATCATGGTGACGATCATGGTGAGACACCAGCTGCTGAGAACCAACCTATTGTTGTAAGAAGATCCGAGAGAGCTCTTAAACCGTCGACAAGGTATGATCCTAGTGAGTATGTATTACTTACTGATGGGGGAGAGCCTGAAAGCTATGATGAAGCTTTGGAGGATGAACACAAGGATATGTGGTTTGGAGCCATGGATGAGGAGATGGATTCTTTTGAGGAGAACCATACTTTTGAGTTGGTGGAATTGCCTAAGGGCAAGAAGGCTCTGCTTAATAAGTGGGTGTACAGAATTAAGCATGAGGACGACAATTTGCCACCTCGACACAAGGCTAGATTGGTTGTGAAAGGCTACAGCCAAAAGAAGGAAATTGATTATGATGAAATCTTTTCTCCTGTTGTGAAGATGTCATCCATTCGGGTTGTGCTTGGATTGGCAGCGAGCCTTGATCTAGAGGTTGAGCAAATGGATGTGAAGACTGCTTTTCTCCATGGTGATTTGGAGGAAGAGATCTACATAGAACAACCGGAAGGCTATGTGAAAAAGGGCAAAGAAAATTTGGTTTGCCGCTTGAAGAAAAGCCTTTATGGATTGAAGCAAGCACCAAGACAGTGGTACATGAAGTTCAAGTCTGTTATGGGGGAGCATGGTTATGCAGAGACTGATTCAGACCATTGTGTATTTGTGAAGGTGTTTGGTGAGGATGATTTTATCATCTTGTTGCTGTATGTCGATGATATGTTGATTGTGGGCAGGAACATGGACAAAATTAAGGAGCTGAAAGAGCAGTTGTCCTTTGCCATGAAAGACATGGGTCCAGCGAAACAGATTCTTGGTATGAGAATTGTTCGAGATAGAGGTGAGAAGCTGATTCACTTATCTCAGGAGAAGTACATTGAAAAAGTACTTAAGCGGTTTCACATGGACAAGTCTAAAGTGTTGAGTACTCCTCTTGCTCCACACTTAAGACTGAGTAGTCAACAAAGTCCGAAGACATATGCAGAGAAGGAAGATATGAAGAAGGTTCCATATGCTTCTGCAGTGGGTAGTTTGATGTATTACATGGTCTGTACAAGACCGGATTTAGCTTACGCCATTGGAGTTGTCAGCAGGTTTATCTCCAATCCAGGAAGAGAACATTGGAATGTTGTGAAGTGGATTTTGAGATATCTCAGAGGGACTTCTGATCTGAAGATTACATTTGGGGGTAAGAAGCCTTTACTGGTCAGTTTTCACTGATTCTGACATGTCTGGAGATGTTGATTCTAGAAAGTCTACTTCAGGTTACTTGGTAACATTTGCGGGTGGAGCTGTGGCATGGCAGTCAAGGCTGCAAAAGTGTGTTGCACTATCTACCACTGAGGTAGAGTTCATTGCTGCAACTGAAGCTTGTAAAGAGTTGTTGTGGATGAAGAACTTCTGTGAAGAGATCGGTTTCAAGCAAGAAAAGTATGTGTTGCTTTGTGATAGTCAAAGCGCCATCTGTCTCGGGAAGAACTCTACGTTTCATTCGAAATCAAAACACATTCAGAGGAGGTATCATTGGATACGAGATGTGGTTGCTTCTAAGGAAGTGGAACTTGAGAAAGTTCATACGGATGATAATGGAGCTGATATGATGACAAAATCTTTTCCGAGGGGGAAGATTGAAGTATGCCGAGGGATAGCCAGAATGGTTGTTTCCTCCACCTAGTCGGAGGGGGAGTTTGTTGGGTTCCTTCTAGATGGAGGAAACCCATTGGGTTTGGTTGGTGATAACCAAACTTGGAAGTTGGGCCATTGGTATTAGTCCATGAGATTAGTATTGGGCCTTGGAGGTTCTTAGGGTTAGTGAGACACATATATATAGTCTTTTGACCTAATTTTTTATGTAGAGACTTACAAGAATCAAAAAAGACAAAAGAGAGAAAAGAGGGAATGAGGCAGAATTTCGTCTGGGTTTGTCAAGGCAGATTTGGAGGGTCAAAGGGATCCTGATCGGGCTGATATTTTGTGGGAAGCTTCTTCAGTCAGTGAGTTAAAGGTTCACTGAAGGGATTTAGATTTCAACGGTTGGATCTTCTGTTGTCTGGGTTTTAGTGAAGCTGGTCATCACAGTTCTTCAGCAGTGCTGTCTTGAGTGTTTGGTAAATCCGACGGTGAGATCTTCTCTGATTGAGCTGAAATTTGGCGGAGGTGTTTTTGACTGGTTTATCTTGGATTTGTACGGTGGGATTAGTCTCTGGTTGCCGTAATCCTTGTGAGCTGAGGTCGTTTGGTTTCTGCTGGTTTTGAAGCTTTGTGTTGCTCTCTTGTTGTTGTTGTTCTTGTGTTGGAGATAGCTCTTTGTAGCTTGAGTCTCTGTTCTGTTCAGGTTGTTGAACAGGGAGGACGTGGTTGTACTCACATACATTTATATAGTGGATTGTTGAGTGAACTACGGTCCCGTGGTTTTTCCTTCTCACATCGAGGAGGTTTTCCACGTAAAAAGTGCTTGTCTCATTTAGTTATTGCTTATATTATATCCTGCTATCGTCGAAGTATTTTTCTCTCAGATTCTCACAAGGTCAGGGGAAACACGATTGCTACATTCCGCTGCGCCTCGTGTCCGCTTTCCCCAACAGTTAATAGTGAAATTTTCAGAGGTTATCAGAAAGGAAATCCTGAAGGGAAGATAAATGAGATTGTTGCAGGTTCTTATACTTGTCATTTATTTGTAATGATCGATTAGCTTGCACATAAAATTTTCTGAATGATTTACTTTTTATGTTTTGGTTGCCTTAGCATATGATCTGTTGGACACAAATAAAACTAACTTCAATGTGAATATCTGGTATAACGCAACTTACCTGGAAGATTCAGGAAATAGGCCTCCTAAGTTGCTCCGAGTTCCCCGCTTAGTTAGTTTGGTAAGAAACTAAGTGATACACTCAACAACATCATTGTATTCACCATTTTTTTATTGAACAGATTCTCAGACTCTACAAAACTGCAGGTGTCAAATGCTTATCTTGAGTATTTGAAAGGCCCAAGGACAAGGATATTGTTTGAGTTTGTCAAAGAAATGCCTAAACCAGAAACTAAACTTCGTTTAAACATCGCTTCTCTGATTGGTGCTGTTTTCTTCACATGGGTTATTCTTCTTCTGTTCCCTGTAAGCTCATTTTAAGTGGACTGCTTCAGGCTCTTACAATATGATCATCTTGTAAATCTTAGAAACAATTTGCCAATTTTCTTTCGCAAAAGGGTATGAACCTCACCGACGAGCAAATGACGACTAACACTCTTAGATTACCTAATAGGGATCTAAAGGGTCATGGATTCAATCTAGTCTCCTAAAAAACGTTAATTTAAAATGGTTTGTGTCTCCCCTTGGGGGATGTACGGACTTTCGGGACTAGAATCTGTAGACTTTAAAAAAAAGTTATCAAGCTTAAGACATGAGGTTAATCACAATAAGGGTTTTATATGCAGGTGATCTTGACCACACTGGTGTATGAGAAGCAGCAGCGTCTAAGAATTATAATGAAAATGCACGGGCTAGGAGATGGTCCATATTGGATGATTTCCTACGCCTATTGTCTCGCCATATCGACAGTATACGTTATATGCCTCATGATATTTGGGTCAGCAATAGGTACTGAATCATTCCACATCTATTATTGATCAATTGTTTTTCTATGTGATTGTTATAGCAGCTATAGTTCCTTGCAGGGCTTAAGTTCTTTTTGCTAAATGACTACAGCCTCCATTTTGTCTTCTATTTTCTCTACATAAATCTGCAAATCTCTGTTGCCTTTCTAGCTTCCTCAGCATTTTCAAAGGTTGAGACAGCATCAGGTACTAAAGTTAGACCTTTTAGAAATTTTCTAATGAACATGTAGGTGCTAAAAAGGAACACATTCTGTTGTAGTTGTTGGATACATATACGTGTTTGGATCTGGGTTATTGGGCTGCTTTCTCTTCCAGTTTCTTATTGAAGATTTATCGTTTCCCAGTAAGCTATCAAGATCACTTATTATCTCTTCCAGTTTCTCTTGTTCGTGTTTATTCTCACTATTAACCACAATGCTAACAAAGTCTTCACTTTCTGTTTCCAGGACACTGGATTTTTGTCATGGAGCTGTATCCTGGCTTTTCTTTATTCCGCGGGTTGTATGAGTTCTCTCATTATGCTTTTCAGGGAAACTTGACTGGGAGGAATGGAATGAAGTGGAAAGATTTAAGTGAAAGCTCAATGGATAAAGTTTTCTACATCATTATAGTTGAATGGTTTTTCTTACTTATTACAGCATACTATATCGATAAGATGTCTTCATCAGGAAAAGGCCTTTTGTTCTTCTTGAAAAAACCTTTTGAGAAATTTCTTTCCCCACAAAGGCCTTGTTTGCAAAACCAGGTCTCTACAGTTGCCGTAGAAATGGAGAAGCTAGATGTCATTCAGGAGGTATAAGTCACAACACATTCCATGTTCTTTAGTTCTCTACTTGTTTCTGATTATAACATTGTTGCAATCAGAGTGAAAAAGTTGAGAAACTGATGCTTGAGCAGAGCATAAGCCATACAATTGTATGCAACAAAATGAATAAGGAGTATCCAGGTAGGGATGGAAACCCGCCAAAAATGGAGGTTCGAGGGTTGTCTTTCGCTGTTCCTTCGGGAGAGTGCTTTGGTATGTTAGGGCCCAATGGTGCCGGGAAGACCTCATTCATCAACATGGTCAGTACCCAAATGGACAGAAAATCTTTTGAGCTTAGCCTCTGCCTAGAATAAGAAAGTTTAGTATTGTTGTACTTTTGTGGCCAGATGACTGGGCTTGTGAAACCGACATCAGGGTCAGCGTTTGTACAAGGTTTGGACATATGCATGGATATGGACAGAGTATACACCAGCATGGGTGTATGTCCACAACACGAGTAATTGTTTAAAAAATTTTTTTTTTGTTATGTTCACTATATAGAAAAAATCATCTTGTTGTTTTATGATTCCCTTATGCCTACTGTAAACCAGCTTACTCTGGGAAACACTGTCAGGAAGGGAGCATCTGCTCTTCTATGGGAGACTTAAGAATCTCAAAGGCTCTGATCTAGACCAAGTATGTTATCAGTCTGTTTTAGTCCAAAAATATCAAAGCCTAAATGATTGATATTCACCATATTAGGCTGTAGAAGAGTCTCTTAAGAGTGTAAACCTATTGCGCGGAGGAGTTTCTGACAACCCTGCTGGAAAATACAGCGGAGGTATGAAAAGACGGCTGTGTAGCCATTTCATTTATAGGGAGTCCTAAGGTATGCATTTGGTTTACTCATGTTCGTGTCTTAAGTTTACAAGCTGTAACTATTTATTTTTTTACGTAAAAGGTGGTTTATATGGATGAGCCGAGCACAGGACTTGATCCAGCTTCAAGAATGAACCTATGGACAGTCATCAAACGCGCAAAAACAAACTCTGCGATAATCCTCACGACTCATTCTATCGAAGAGGCAGAGTTTCTATGTGACCGTTTGGGGAAATTTGTAGATGGAAGGTTACAATGCATAGGAAACCCAAAAGAGCTAAAGGGAAGGTATGGTGGATCTTATGTGTTAACTATGACAACAGCACCAGAACATGCGAAAGATGTAGAGATGTTGGTTCAAGATGTTTCTCCAAACGCCAGGAAGCTATATCACATCGCTGGGACACAGAAATTTGAGATCCCAAAAGAAGAAATTCGGATCTCACAAGTGTTTCAGGCGGTGGAGAAGGCCAAGCGCAGTTTCAAGGTGTTTGCACTTGCGGACACAACTCTTGAAGATGTCTTCATTAAGGTTGCTAGAAGGTCAGACCTTTAATGTCTTCTCTTGAAATATTCTTAAGATCATTATCATCACGGAAATAACACTAAAAAAGTTTATGTCACAAATATAGACTCTAAGGATCAAAATGACCAAAATATTTCATTAAATAGATAAATATACACTTATACCTTTAGGGTTAACTAATCCAAACCTTACGGTTTAGAGTTAAGGGGTGGAGATTTGAGATTGTGATTTAAAATTTTATAAAATAAAAAATAAATATTAAAAGTTTGAAAATAAAATTTTTTAAAATAGTTTGAAAAAGTATTTTCAAATTACAAAAAATAATTTGAAAAAAAAAATTATAAAAAAGTTCGAATTTGAAAACATATAATCTAAAACTATAAAAAAAATTATTTTTTTAATTTTTTTTTATTTTTATTTTTATTTTTTATATATCTAAGGTATTAAGATCTTTTTTATCTATTAAATAAAACATTTTGATCATTTTCTTTGATGTGATCTATTTTTTGTGATCAAACCTCGAAAAAAGTTTATTTAGCAGAATTGCCTTTATTTTATTGTCTGTTTAACATCAATATCTGTTCTCGTTTGCGGAATTGGTCATGACATGTAGAGAGGTTTGGAAATATTCATGTATACTATTGGAAATTTGGCTGCATGTTTGTGAAAGAATAACTGGCAACTAATTAGCTAAATATCGAGAAAATGTCAAAATGCTATTGAATAATGAAGACTGTTTCGCAACAGAGACATTATTTTCTAGTCCTTTTAATCAGATCGTGCATTGCTTCTTGACCAAGTTACTTCCAACAGGAAAATTGGTTTGCATTCTATCAAAGATATATATACTTCTTAAATGGTGGTAATTGCACAGTCAACCAAACAACCCTGACATTTACGTGAAACATTAAAATCCACTAGCACGTGATTACGTCTGAGGTGAAGTCAATAACAGTATTATATTCCTTTATATTCAGTAATAAAATACAAATAATAATTGAAACTCTTTCTCTTGCACTAATTATAGGATTATGGAAACTATTATTCTTACTAGATCCTTTCTCCGCGCTACGCGCGGATAATATATTTATATTTGTTAGATTTATCATTTTTATTTGTATGTGAAATTTTCTATATTAAATTATATATAACTAATTTATAAATTTAATTTTTTATATTTTTAGTTTAAAGTAAATATTTCTATCATATATAACACAATTAACTAATAAAATATGAAGAATCAAGTCCAAGATTTTTGAGTTATGTAAAAAAAATATAATTATGTATAGAACACAAATTATCTTACTTTAAAAGATCGGAATCTCATCTCGAATAAATTCACGAAAAGAAAAAGTACTCCAATAACCTACTTAAAATATAAAACCTCCTTAAAAAAGCGTACTTGATAATATTTTTTTGCGTGTAATAGTTGAAAACAGACAATTGAATATCGATCTATAATATTATTTTAATATATCTAATGGTAAAATATTAATTTTAATAAACAAATTTTGAATTTTGTAATATTACATGAATTAGAAGTCTTTAAAATCTAAAATCTATTTTATTAACATACTATATTTTTTATTCATTTATTATTTTGACGTTACAAAATATTGCTTTAGTTTTATTTGGTATATTATTTTTTTTAATAATTTAGTTTCTTTTTAAGTAATTTTAAAATTATCAAGAATATAATATATTTAAAATTATTTATTTAAATATATCCAAATATGATGTCTCATTTTTATGTGTGTTTGCGTTGAGCATATTTAATTTCTAGTTTGTATATTTTATAACACCTTGTTGCGTGTCGTTCTATGGTTTTAATAAATGTGTTGTCAATTCATTTTTATTACTACTAACATGATTTTTTAGTAATCAGTGATAATATACTTTTAAAGTTATGTATTATATTTTATAGTATATTTTTTAACTCTTCATGCTCGCACTTTTTTTAGAATCATTTTAATTAGATAATAGGTTTAAAGATGTAAATAAAACTGTGTATGTTGTAAATTTAGACTTTTTAGTGTAACTGATCACTATCAATTATGGAAATTATATTATGATTTTCTTTTACTAAATCTTTCTTTCTGTGTATATTTTTTTGTTTTATTTTGTATTTTTACACTTTTATTGCATTGTTCTTTAATTGCAGAGAATTGATATTTCCATTTTTGTTTCATATACCTTAAAAGTCTTCGGTTGATTTTTGTTTGTTTTCTTTCTCCAATTATAATGTACAGTTCGACCGTTTTTTTTTGGGATCAAACTACAAATACAATCAGATAGAAAAGTTTAAACTCCAAGAATAGAGTGAGTATTTCTGCTAGAAAAAACTGATTTAGCCACTAATATAGTGAGATATTATAATATTAGAAGGTATGAAAACTCTTCTATGTTGTTCTACGCTCGACATAATTAAGTTGTTGTCAACTGATTCTATATTTGTGATAACTCGAAATACCTTTTTTGTCTTCCTTACAACATCATTAATTGGTTTATGGTTCGACCATTTCTAATATACCGAGAGTAACATAAAATTAGATGTTTATTATCTCCTCCCAATTAGGAATTTACAGAATGAGAGAAATTCAAGGTGAGACCACTTTACAATTTTGTCATTATATCTATATAGAGTTAGTCAGTGTTTTGAAACCCGACCCGGATCCGCGGTAGACCCGGTAAACGCGGTGATCCAGAAAAAATCCGGTTTGAGTTTTATAAAAAACCCAATATTTAAAAATCCGCAAAAACCCGTAAAAGTCCGCAAAAACCCATTAAACCCCAGGATCCGATATCGGTTGAACCGCCGGTTGAACCAATAAATAACTTTTACTCCTTTTTTAGTTTTTAGATTATGTTTTATATTCCAAGTTTTCAATTAAAAAGTTAGGTGCCGACAAAAAAAAGGTTAGGTTTTCCCTTTTAAATTTTATATTGGTAATTTTTAGATTTTGATGAAGATTTTTCACTATGCCACCTAAAAAAATGAAGTGAACAATGATAGAGAAAACCAAAATTAGTTGATGTGATTTGGTGTTAGTTTATTTCTGTTATTGACAATTTATTACAATGATCTTTTACTCTTAGTTTATATTGAATTTGAAGTTAATTTATTATTCAAATTAGATATTTAAATATTTGTGAGTTTTATATCTTAATTTTTTTAGATGTCATAACTCTTATTTTGTTACAAAAAATTTTAAATAGTCTAAACTGTTTTTTTATATTTTGCATGTCAAATGAAAATAAAAAAATAAAAACTAAAGTTAATTATTTGTTAAATACTTTTTAAACATAAAGTATATACATATCCAAACTATTATTTTATGTTTTAAAAAACATTTAGAAAATATTAAACTTTAGTTTTTTATATTATTTTTTTATAGCTAATAAATTATTATAAAATAAAACTAATTCATTTATTAACCTGCGGTTTACCCGTAGTCGACCCAGTGACCCAGCGACCCGGTAAGTCGTCCGGTTCAATGTCTGGTTCGGGTTTAAAAACATTGGAGTGAATTTATAGATTACTTTATCTGTTTCAAAATGTAATCAATTTTAATTAAAATCTCTAATATTAAAAGTTATTACTTTAGAAAACTGTTATTTAATATATAAATTTAATCAATTACACAATAATTTACATAATTTAATTGGCCACACAATATCCAATAAATATAAAGTTACATTGAAATATAAAAACAATTTATATAGTGAAACAAAAAATACTTTTAAACCATTATATTATAAAACAAAGAGAATATTCAAATTATATTGAAACATTATAATAGTAAAAATCAGAAAAGCTGAAATCTCAATGTCGATCATTTACGTTGCCCATGGCTTAGACCATCTCCAATGTATTCCTCTATTTTTTTCTCTAAAAAAGAGAAATTTCATTATAGAGATGGATTTGTCTCTGATGTATTTTTCTATTTTCTCTCCTAAAAAATAATATTTTTGATATATTCTTTTTTAAGTTTACAAATAATATTTTTTATTTGTGAAAGTTGAAAACCAGCAAAATTTATTTTAGTATTTTATAAAATTATAATTTTATTTACACTAAATATTTTTTTACAAACTATTATGTAAATAAAAAATATAATTATATTTATATAAATAATATATTTTACTAAAAAAATATTTTTGGTTATAATTGTTTGAGTAAAAAGTTAAAGGATCATTTTGTAAAAATAAATAGAGGAGGTGACATTGCAAAAATATAGTTTCTCATTGGCCGATTATTTTCGCCTACACGGACACTCTATCTAAGGCTTATATTTTCTTTTTATTACTTGTTTGTTAATTTATTTTAGTATTTTATAAATTATGATATTATTTACACAAAATATTTCTATACAACCTATTATGTAAATAAAAAAATATATTTATATTTATATAAATAATATATTTCACTAAAAAAATATTTTCGATTATTCATTTTGCAAAAACAAAAAGAGGAGGTGACATGTCAAAAATATAGCTTCTCATTGGCCGATTATTTTCGCATACGTAGACACTCTATCTAAAGCTTATATTCTTCTTTTATTACTTGTTTGATAAAGTTTATTTAAATGAACACATTATTTAATTATGCTATTCCAACTTTTCTTTGTATATATATTGTAAAATAGATGTTTGATTTTCCATCATGAAACACATGTTGAAAAGGTAAGAGTTTTGGTAGAGTAGTTGAATAATTCACGGAGGCTATTGACTTTGAAGATAACGTGAATGATCAAGAACAAAAAGATTAATTTTAGCTACAGTCTTTTTTTTATCATTTTACCAAAAAGAAAAAAAGAACAGGAAGATGACTAATAAAAAAAGATACAAACAGAGTATTGTAAAAAGATGTTGATCACAATAGCAAACATTATAGTCTTTTATGTATTAAAAACTAAAATCCAACTTATAAACTACGAAAACACACCACATGTTAGGAAGGAGAGTACCTCAACTTCACAAATCATTATTTAAAAAATGTATGCAAAAACAGAGTTCAAAAATAGTTTGTATAAAGTTATGCTATACTCCCGTGTCATTATCGTCCTCGATGTTGCAGCTATTGTGCTGCTCCAGTCACACTTCAACGTAGATCTAGGCGACCCAAAGCACTTGCCAAGCTTCTCATTGGAGTAATTCCTATAATACCACAGTCAATAAAAAATAATGTGATCCCGCCAAAGAACTTAATTTTGTTACAGCTCCCACTTGCACCAAATTAACTCAAAAAGAGTCTTGATGATCTACCAAAGTCCTTCACATATTCAATGGCACTTTCTCCTGTAAGCAAAGAACTTTAGTGACTGCAACAACATAACTGAGTAACGATCCATTCAAGGGGGTTTGTAAAAGTATTCTCTCAGTCAAATTAATGATAAGAAAGATTTTTCCATTCATTGTACTGACACCTACTCGCAGAAACAGACCTTTGTAACGCTGTTCTTTTCCTCAAAAGTTTCTGTGCCATCAGTTTTGGTGAAAGATGTTTGAAGTTCTCCCCACCTGAATTATAATATTTGAACGTTAGTGTATTTAACAAAATTCTTGTTAAAAGTAAGTTGTCGACATCACTCCATATTCATCCTTAATTCGACCTTACCTTATAGGTTCCTCCTTAAATCACAGTATGCTTCGAAGTTTTCAAACAAATGCAACCTCTCTTTACGCTTTCAATGCTGATGCAGAACTTCCATGACACCATCAAAGACTCCTCTTCTACCTAAATAATGAAACAGATACATATTGAAAATTGTGTAAACTAATCTGGTAGCCATTAAAAAAGGAATACGAAGATGCGAATAACAGATCTGGTGGCTCCTACCAAGAACCAAGCTGAGTCTGATTCTTCTCAAGTACTATTTTCTTTCCTCATTAATCAGTATCTCAATGTCATCGCCACGCTCAGATGGTTTCCATACAGAACTAAATTTAAAGAACTCTGGTATTGATTTCTCTGTCATTGATTTCAGCTGCAATAAAAAGAGAGCAACCCCTCGGAAATAATACTCCAGTGGGCCGAATCTGCATAGCATGTTTTTTGGCCTTGATTTAAGTTTCCCACCTTCCGAAAGAGAAGAATTTGATAAATACTAAACGAACATAACCACAAATAACAAATCTCTTCAAAACCTGTATCTATTTGTCTCTCGGACAACCTTAGCGCTTTGATCTCTGCGTGTGCTTCTGACTTCCGTAACTCTCGAATATCGATTCTTATCTGCATCCCAATAGAGACAAACACTAACTTATTAAGAAAATACTAACAACCAAAAAAAGTAAAATAATTTAAATCAAATCGCCACATAATCGTCTACTTGATATTCCGTGAATTATTATACTATTTGCATAATTAATTGTGTTCAGCAACAAACCTAACCCTTACCATAGATATATCTATTAGAACACAACTCGCTTGAACTTTTGGATGAATGGAACCTGAAAGTCTCGAGAACTCAATCACTAAACTATGTTCTTGAAGCTCGGAAAGGACCCTGAAAGTGTTATATTATTTTGAGATAAGAGGTTAAAAAGGTTAAGATCCCCGATTCAGAAAACGTTTATTCCGGCTTACATGGTTCTGAACTTCACCTTGTATCACAGATTCATGTTCAGGTGTAGAATAGGTTTAATGATAGAAGAAAAATTTATGAAATTCAGGATTTAGAATATCAGGCCATACCTTTTCGCCGAAAATGACAGATCCAGCACTATGAGGATCCCGCTTTGTGCATGATTTGGGGCTGTAGATGGAGCCACGCGCTAATGTGATCCGTCATAGCGACCCCTTTTTTTCTTATCCATTGAACCGGTGGTTGATCTAGTCGGAGCTTTGGTGCTAGATTTTGCCGAAGCTCTAGCAGAGGAGATTTGGGATTCGGGGGAGTTTATATAGGTGGAGTTTGGGGAGACGAAGAGTGTGGATGATATAATGGGGTTGAAGCTGTTAAATAGCTTCGATGGTGGTGGACGACTTTACACAATCGTGGTGGTGATGTGGAGAGATGAAGATATGTGATTGGCTGGAATTAATAATCCTACGTGGACAGCATGAGAGGAGCTCATATATCCCTTTTAATATAGTATAGATTAGAGTCTTTGAAGACTATATATACACATACAAGAGAGGAGACTAGGTTTAAGTATTTACAAAGTAGTCCTAATAGTTATACTAATCTACGTATCTTCTATACGCCCCTTCAAGATGAAGGGGATGGAGCCACACCAATCTTGGTACACGCAAATTGAAACTGGCTTCTTGGAAGTAGTTTTGTTAGCGTGTCTGCCAGTTGATCTTTAGCTGAAACATGAGATACCCGTAGCTAGCCTGTCTGAATCATATTCCTAGTAAAGTGATAGTCCAAGGCTATATGTTTCATCCTAGAATGAAATACTGGGTTGGCGCAGAGATAAGTCGCTCCCACATTATCACAGTATATGATAGGAGGGTGATGAAGATCTATTCGGAGCTCAGACAGTAAGGAGCATAGCCATGTAACTTCTGCTGCCGTATTTGCCACGAAACGGTACTCAACCTCCGTTGACGATCGCGCAATGCCCTTTTACTTCTTTGAGGACCATGAGATTGGATTCTTCCCCAAATAGATAATGTACCCATTTGTAGAGACATAGTCATCAGTATCATTGGCCCAGTCAGCGTCGGAGAAAGCATGTAGCATGAGTGGCGTTTTCTTTGAAAAGAAGAATCCATGTGTTGTTGTACCAGCTAGATACCGCAGTACACACTTTGCAGCTTGCCAATGTTCTTCCGTTGGTTGATGCATGAACTGTGAGAGTCGTGTTACAGCATACGAAATATATGGACGAGTGAATGCTAGGTAATGGAGACTACCAACAACTGAACGATACTGAGATCCATCAGGCAAAGGTCTTCCTCCTCAGAGTGTGAGCTTCGGATAAGCAGTGAGAGGAGTGGAGACAGGTTTGGCATCTGTCATATTCGTCTTGTGTAAGAGATCTCTGATGTATTTGTGCTGCATCAAATGCATTCCCTGTGGCGTGCGTGTTGCTTCGATTCCAAGGAAATAATGAAGATCAGAGGGATCCTTGATGGAGAAGCGTTCCGCAAACGAAGTAAGAACTTGGTGTACAAAGCGATGGTCATTCCCACTTACCAGTATATCATCGACATACACTAGTACATATGTGAGGATATGAAGCGTGCAATGAACAAAGAGAGAGGCATCAGCGTGTGAGTTGATGAAACCGGTCTGAAGTAGATGTTGCTTGAGTGACAAGTACCATGAGCGAGGTGCTTATTTGAGACCGTAAATGGGCTTGCGCAGACGACATACATGATCTAGTTTTTCTTTGTCCACGAAGCCAGGCGGTTGCATCATAGAGACCAGGTCAGTAAGATCTCCTTGCAGAAAAGCATTGTTGATGTCTAGTTGTTTGATCGGCCACGCCTTCGTCACTGCAATCTCAAGAACCAGACGGATTGTAGTTGATTTAATGACAGGGCAAAGTGTCTCCGAGTAATCAACACCGTACTGCTGGGTGTAGCCTTTCGCAACTAGACGACCTTTGGGACGTTCTTCACTACCATTAGTCGTGAAGATCCATCTGCAGCCGATTACATTTTGTCCTTCTTGCGGTGGTTCTAGGTCCCACGTGTGGTTAACAATGTGAGCATCAAATTCAGCCATTGCTGCGCCTCTCCATTTATCATCTTGGAGTGTTTGTTTTATTGTTGTCGGTTCTTTGGGAAGACTTTTGGTACCTGCAACTGTAAATGTTAGTTTCTGGATGGGTTTTGATATTTTATTTTTGGCACGAGTTTGCATTTTATGGACATTTTGTTGTGGTTCTGTGTTTGGAATTTCTGGTTCAGTAGGATTATTAGACACGGTAGGAAGGGTTGTGTTTTGTGTTTCTGTAGTTTGTGGCTGAGTCTGGGGTGAAGACTCATTTTGTTGTGGAGCAGTAGGCTCATTGGACTGTGGGTGAGGCTGAGTCATTGGTGTTGACTCATTTTGAGAATGAGCAGTGGGCTCAGAGGTTGAAGAAGAGAATGAGTTAAGAGGTTCAGAAGGTAATACCTGAGGTGTGGAGTGAAGGTTCATGCCCGGGGATCCCATTCTTGAGAGAGGTATGAAGGAGATTGGAGGTTCCATTGACGTTGAGGCAGTAGGTTTAGTAGGTGTTTGTGTCTGAGCCTCTGTTTTGAAAGGATACTCTATCTCATTGAACTGAACATGGCGCGGCGTATAAATGCGACTACTTTCAGTATCAAGGCAATAGTAAGCACTTTGCGTTGGAGAATAGCCTAGGAATGCACATCTCTTCGAGCGATCTTGCAGCTTGTTCGTGTTGTATGGCCTTAACCATGGAAAACACAAGCAGCCAAACACCTTTAGCTTCTCATAATTTGGTTTGTCTCCAAAGAGCTTATAGTATGTGATGAACCCTAAGGAACGAACACTCAACCGGATTGATAAGGAATGGATATGAACTCCAAAGGAGAATTGGATGGGATGAATGGTGACACAAAGGGTTGCGGATGGCCCAATGATACTACCAGACTTCGATCGTTGACGGATGTGACGCACCGGTCCAACAAAAGAAAGATCGAAACTTGGAGATAACCTCACCAAGAAACTAAGAAATGTTCTAAACAAAGAGTAAAACTCAAAAGAAGAAGGAAATATCGATTATTATTTCCAATGGAAGGGGTTACATACTTATAGAGTTTTGTAGTCAAAGACATTAATGAGAAATGTAGAAAAACAAGACATAGAAAATATAAACTTGACTAGATCTGGTCAAGACACGAAAAATGAAGAAGACTAGAAAATAATAAAGGAGTCAAAGACTCTGATTTTGAGGCAGACTGGTCAAATTAACCATTCGCCTACTATCCAGGTTCATCCGAGCTAGCTCGGTTTGGTCGAGCTGGTAAACAAGAACGCCACCTTGGGCCGTGTCCATGAACCAAACAGGTCGATGCTCGGACCGCGGCACATCATACTCTCCCTCTTCAAAAGAATTTGTCCTCAAGTCCATTTTACCTGAATCAAAAGAAAATGAATCAGACAAAAAGAATTTTAATAACAAGTAAAATTTAATGAAGAATAAATTTGGAGAGAAACTTCCTTGGAGTTTTGAACTTGGTTTCCTCGAGTACATGCATCTCCAAATCTCAAACTGATAAGCACGATCTCTGCTTCTGTATCTGACACCTTTTGGAGACTGATCCTGTTTATCCTGGATACTCAAAACAAACATTAAAATACCATGATCATATGTGCAAGACAAGTACTTGTTCAGATCAAAAACCAAAGTTTATTTCCCTAGAACATGTAGCACACGTTTCAGATCATCATGAAGCCTATCAAAGTAAGTGTTGTACACCAGAATGGTGTCATGGCACGTGATAGCGTGCCGTAGCACAGTTCCTAAAGAATAAATTCAAAACATGCGCAAGTTTCTCAGATTTAGAACACAAAAGATTAAGTTCAAACTGAGAATTTCTTATCCAAAGCTCAACATGTTTATCAAAGAAGGTGTTGTAAATCAAAATGTTTTCAAGGCATGAACTACCATAGAACATTTTCAAAACGTGCCTAACTTGATCAGATTCAGAACACAAAAGTTTTAGTTCAAGATCAGATTTCAAAACAGAATCACAACAAAAATCGGTTTTAGCTCTAAGTGATTTCTGTTCCAGCAAAATCTTAACCATGAATTCATCCAAGGCACAAGTGGATGCAAACAAGTTACCAGTGATCAGTGCATATCTATAAGAACTCAGACTAAAGCTATTTTCTTTGAAGACAAATGAATCAAACAATTTTCTAGAGCAGAAAATTAGTTGTTGCAAATCAAGCTCAAACGACTTTTCAAGATGATCAAGACCAGAACGTTTTATGTCATTGGAACTGACTTTATCAAACAGATCAGGCACAGAACTGATGATACAAAGTTCCTTACAGTGCTCTTTGGACAAAGGCGTAGGAGTTGTGCCGGGATCAAAGCAAAGTCAGTTCTCCATGATGATGGATGTGATGCTTGGTTCTTCCTTATCAAAGATTGGACCAAGTTCGTCTTCCTCATCAAAGATGTGATCTGGATCATCATCCAAAGATATTCTAGTGTCAAGACGTGGTCCTTGTTGTGGGTAGTCCAATGACTCTTCCTCAAAAACCTGTGAAACTAGAACAAGACTACTCGGATGCTCCGGTTCAAAACAGGTTAGTCCATTAGTCTCTTTATTATCAATATCAAACATAAGATCAGGTTTTGGGGAAGGAAGATCACATTCATCCTCACAAGTGATCAAACTTTCCATCAGCTCTTCATCATACTCATCAAAAATTGGTAAAGAATCCGAAAAATCTTTTAGATCTTCAAGGCTGTTTTCAGATTTACCTTTGGGTTTTTCACTGATGAATAATGATGGCTCAGCTACAGGTGCACGTGTGGATGTGCTCTTCTTATGAATCTTGCTGCATCCTTGAGGATTTTCATCATTTCCTTCTCAAAGTTGTCACAGATCTCTTGGACATCAAACTGAAGAAAACGCCTCCTTTGATCAGCCTCATCTCTAGATGATCTAGACTGCTCTCTACATCTTTGGTTTGGCCTCTCATGTGATTTTCTTAGCCTTTCCTGCACAGTAACAAACTCATCAAAAGTATTCAACAAGTTTTTAGATGAAGAATGAAAAATAGCTTCTTGTTGGGAATTTTCGTTGCTACTCTTCTTGAGAAGTCCAAACATCTTAACCTGAAAATCTCAACACAAAAGTTAGGAGATAAAACCTCACACTCTCAAGTGTTTAATCTCACTCACTCAAGTATTTCTCTCAGATTTAGGTGATCACACACAAGTTTCTACTCAATGTTCTAAGAGAACAAATCAAAGAATTCCAATGGGCGAATCCAAGCAAACAAGGGAATTTTCTCAAGATAGAAAGATAAGAGATTTTCAATTTTTGAAATCCGTTTTAACCACCTCAAAGGCTGGATTTCTTCTCAGCCAGCATGCTTTCTCTTCCACCACCAATCCCTAAATGAAATTTTCTATTTCTTTTTTTTTATAGATTTTTTTTTTTTTGATATGGTGGATGGTAATGAGGGGCCCGGATTTAAGAAAGGTATAAGAATAAGTGTTTATAAGAAAATGGAAGATGAGAAAGATGAATGAAATAGACAATACCGGAAGAGTGGCTCTGATACCACTTGATGAACCCTAAGGAACGAACACTCAACCGGATTGATAAGGAATGTATATGAACTCCAAAGGAGAACTGGATGGGATGAATGGTGACACAAAGGGTCGCGGATGGTCCAATGATATACTACCAGACTTCGATCGTTGTTGGATGTGACGCACCGGTCCAACAAAAGAAGGATCGAAACTTGGATATAACCTCACCAAGAAACTAAGAAATGTTCTAAACAAAGAACAAAGAGTAAAACTCAAAAGAAGAAGGAGAAATCGATTATTATTTCCAATGGAAGGGGTTACATACTTATAGAGTTTTGTAGTCAAAGACTTTAATGAGAAATGTAGAAAAACAAGACATAGAAAATATAAACTTGACTAGATCTGGTCAAGACACGGAAAATGAAGAAGACTAGAAAATAATAAAGGAGTCAAAGACTCTGATTTTGAGGCAAACTCGTCAAAGTAACCATTCGCCTACTGTCCAGGTTCATCCGAGCTAGCTCGGTTTGGTCGAGCTGGTAAACAAGAACGCCACCTTGGACCATGTCCATGAACCAAACAGGTCGATGCTCGGACCACGGCACATCAGTATGGAGATTGCATCGAGATTGTTGGTGATGGCAGTCAGTTGATTGAATAGACCGCAGCTGTGAATGAAAATGTCCAATAGGTCTTAGGCATAGACACAGTAGACAACAAGGTCAGACCAGTCTCCACAATATGGCGATGCTTTCGCTCAGACACATCATTGTGCTGAGGCGTATGAGGTGGAGATGTGAGATGTGCAATGCCATGTTGAGAGAGAAAACCCCTTAGTGCAACATACTCTCCTCCATTATCTGAGAAGAGAGTTCCAATAGACAAGTTGAACTTCTTTTCAACGAGAGACTTGTAAGCAATGAACACTTCTTTAACTTGGGATTTTTTTGCGTAAGGGATATATCCTAGTGTATCTTGTGTAGTGATCAACAAGAACAAGATAACATTTGAAGTTTTCAATAGAGATTATGGGTGAAGACCACACATCTGAAAAAAATGTATTCAAGTGGGCCAGAAGAAGAGATAGAAGAATTTGTGGATGGTAAACGGTGGCTTTTATTAATCATGCATTCAGAACAAGATAACTATTTATTTGAAGAAGTAATAGGAAGAGAAAACTGAGAAACAAGAGTGTTTAAAATAGATAAAGAAGGGTGGCCAAGTCTAGAATGCCAAGAGAATAGAGATGTTTTTGGATTGGATGAAGTGATCATGGCCGCTGCTCTAGGGAGTGAAACAGGCCATTCATAGAGCTGATTTCTAGTCTTGTCTTCGAGTAATGGGAGCCCCGTGCTGAGATCCTTCACCTGAAATGATGCAGGAAAGAATTCAACTGAGACTCCATTAGTATTACACAATCTATATACCGAGATAAGATTCTTATCTATATTTGGTACACATAATATAATGCTAGATTGCGAGTAGGAGTTGAGAGTGTTGTTGATGTTGGTATCACCGTGGAAGTGATATCTTTAGACGCAAGCAACTTGGCCTCGTGATTGAGTAGTCTCTCATGAACTTCAGTGATGCTTGGTGGAGTGTATTTTCCTTCGATCTGATCCACCACAGTTTTGTATCCTTCAGGAAGACCAGTGAGAATGATCTCAACTTGATCCTCATGATCATAAGGCTTTCCAAGGATCGCAAGTTGATCCAGCTTGGTCATCACGCCTTGAATGTATTCATCAATGGATTTGTTGCCTTTGGTATTGATCTTAAGTTGGTCTTTGAGTTGTTTGATATGGCCACGGCTGGGTTTAGCATACGTATCAGCTAGCTTCTCCCAGATCTGAGATGCAGTAGTGGTACGAGAGACCATCGGTTGAATGGAAGTTGTTATAGCACCATGTAATGCGCTATAAATCAACTTGTCTTGTCTTGTCCAGCGAACAAACTCTGGATTTGGGTTGATAGTATCACCATCGGTGATTGTTGCAGCAGGTATGTCAGGAACAGCATCAAGGTCACTGGCGAGAGCATAACCATCTAGCAAAGCATGGACTTGCAAGCTCCACATCAGGTAGTTGGTGTTGGTGAGCTTGGATACATTCGACATGTTGATGTGTAGAACAGAGTTGGTGTTGTTGAGGGAGATCACCTCATTTGCGGTTGTGTTGGATGAGGAACTCATGACGGCTAGGAAGTTTGAGAGCGTAAAAACAAAAATTAGGTTTTAGGAGAAGAGCTCTGATAGCATATAGGATTATGGAAAGTATTGTTCTTATTAAGTCTTTGAAGACTATATATACACATACAAGAGAGGAGACTAGGTTTAAGTATTTACAACGTAGTCCTTATAGTTATACTAATCTACATATCTTCTATACTAATGGTCGTGGGATCACTACTTGGCAGCTTCCTACATTGAAGTTTTCACGATGGTCACTTTCTTGATTTCGTTGACCAAAAGAAAAAGAATTAACAAAAGTAATCACAATCCTATTTTATTAAATGAGGAACAAGAGTAAGATATAAGAAACAGGCAAGGAGAAGACGATTTGGTAAGTCTTCTTCCTTCACCAATGGCGGATCCTGGTACTGCCAGTTTCTTGACGAGAGCCAATGCCTTGCTTAGGAAAAACTTAACCTATCAGGTATACGTTGTCCTTTTCTTTTTCTGAATCCCAATTATACTCTCCCTTTATAGCAGTTTCCTATAGTTCTAAGTCAACTCTGTGTCATATGTATTGATGTAGAAACGGAACATATGGAGCAACGTTCGGCTTATTATGATACCTTTATACCTCTGCGTACTTTTAGTGATCATTCAAGTCCTGGTTGATACACAATTTAATAACGCTGATGAAAATCGTTGTGGTTGTCAATGTACTGTCACCAATCAAAATGGAAAGTGCGTAAACAAGACTTGCGGTTTAGAATTTTCGACTTCGGATCAAGCATTATTTTGTCCCATCTCTAGTCCTCCAAGATGGCCTCCATTGCTACAAGTCCCGCGTCCTGATAGTCGCGCTGTTCGTGCTAGTTTCCTCCCAGACTTAGGCCTACCTGATGAATCTTGCAGAAGAACAAGAACTTGTCCTGTTACCTTACTTTTTACTGGGAATAACCATTCTCTTGGAGCAAGTATGTATGCCTAATGCCTCTGTCGTCTATATAGTTTTCAATGAATCATACTCTTCATGTGTTCTCTCTAGGCTTACTTGGGAATCTGCTACCTAGTTCTGTAGCAGTGAACTCCACTGATCCCTTGCAGGGTTTAGCCTATAATGTCTTGGTAAGTTCTATGTTCGAATCCTGTTTGCTTCCACTATGAAGTGTATAAACCTATGTCTTAGCTTTTCTTTTTGGAGATCATTTTATCAGGGTACAGAGATAGAGGCAGGAGACACCAATTATCTTGATCCAGGGATTTCCTTAAATCTTACCATATACAATATCCAATCTCGTTGCATTTCAAACGCTGCGTTTTCGTTCTCATTTGGAGAAGAACCTCTCAAGTTTAAAAAAGGTATTAAGTTTCCGATACTGTTGATGGTACTGATATGTTAACTATGTTCATTTTACTTTGGCTGTAGATGTTACCGAAATACCTCTTAATCATATACCCTCGGTTCCCCTGTATACATATCCCACCTTTGTTAAACATACTACTTTCCTTCGAAGGAGACATTTTTTTGGGACGACTAACTTAATGGTTTGTGTTAAAACCAGAGTTGAAATGTGCTCAAGGATTGAATCTCTGGCGAAATAACTCCAGAGAGGTCAATGATATGATATTCAAAGGTTATCGGAAAGGAAATTCCCAGGGGAAAACAAATGAGATTGCTGCAGGTTGTTGTTCAGCTTCTCTGTTATTTATGAATAACCATGTCTAATAAACACATGAGATTTCTGATTCTTCCCGTCTGTTTTCTTGTTTCCTTAGCATACGACCTTTTGAACACGGATAGGAACAACTTCAATGTGCACATCTATTATAATTCAACATACAAGGAAAACTCAAGAAATACGCCTACAACGTTGCTTCGACTTCCCCGCTCAGTCAATATGGTAAGAAATAATAACAATGTTCTCAAGAGATCTTCATCATTGCATCTTCACTATGATATTTTCCATGTGCTTACACTTTGCCAATCTGCAGGTGTCAAATGCTTTCCTTCAATTACTGCAAGGCCCTGGAACAAAGATGTTGTTCGAATATGTCAAAGAAGTGCCTAAAGTAGAAACTAGACTTCGTCTAGACATCGCATCTCTAATTGGCCCTCTTTTCTTCACATGGGTTATTCTTCTTCTGTTCCCTGTAAGTTTTCTTTTAATAGAGAACTTACTGTAGGCTTTCTTCCAAGAATAATCACCCTGATGTATATTATGCTTTAAGAAGGTTGAAAAGGGCAAAAATTTCTATTCCTGGCAGTCTTAAAATTTAGGAGCCAAATGATCCAAACACATTTAAACATTTAAATTTTGGGGGACATATTCATTCTACTGTCCCCAACACCTGCCATGAGTCTATCTAAGGCTGGACAAAATATACGAATCGAACGCAAAAACATTGTACCGAGCAGAAACTAAAAAATTATCTGAACAAGTTTAAAATTTTGGTATACGAAGAACCCGAACCAAAATATTTTGCGTACTCAAACATATCTGAATTACATTTATATGTTTAAATATATAAATTATCTTTAGATCTATAATATCAAGAAAAATATTCGAAATATTCTAAAATATTTAAAATAGTTCAAAATACTTAAAAATAGCAAAAATATCAAAAATTAAATATTTGAAAATAGTTAGAACTATTTAAAACATGGAAAATATGCTAAATACCTAGTTATTCTCCACCCAAATATCCAAACCTGACCAATTTTCATGTCAATTTATGTATCTAGTCATACATTATTCAAATTTATATGTCGTGTAATTTCATAATTTTTGGATTTTATGGTTTTAAGGTATATTTGAATTTTTGAATTCATTTGCATAATTTAAACGGATATCCAACTCAAAAAGCAGAATCAAATCTGAATCAAAATTTATAAATACTTGAAAAAGACTTAAATCTCTAATCTCCGAAACCTGAATATACCCCCAACACCCACCCTCCATCATAAGATATGCACTTGAAGACTTAGAGCCATTATGTATGCAGGTGATCTTGTCGTCATTGGTGTATGAGAAACAGGAGCGTCTTAGAATCATAATGAAAATGCATGGGCTAGGAGATGGTCCTTATTGGATGATTTCGTACGCCTATTTTCTCGCCATGTCCACGTTATACGTTATATGCCTAATGATATACGGGTCAGCAATAGGTAATGGTTTATGAGTTTGCTTTCTACAGAAAATTTCCCACTCTATAGGCTATGATAGTTTCTGGTTCCTTGCAGGGCTCAAGTTCTTTCGGCTTAATGACTACAGTATCCAGTTCACTTTCTATTTCCTTTATGTAAACCTGCAAATTGCCCTTTGCTTTCTAGTTTCATCAATATTTTCAAAGGTCAAGACATTAACAGGTACAAAAACCGTAGTTCTTGAATTTGTTCACGAACATGTCAGGGGCTAAAGGAATTAATGTGCATACTCTTATGTCTAACGTGTAGTTGCTTCTTACATATACGTGTTTTTATCTGGACTTGTGGGGGAGTTTCTACTCGAGTTTCTGATTGAAGACCCATCGTTTTCGAGTAAGTTATTAAGATTAACGTACAAGCACGTTATTTGCAACACTCGTTTATGCGCTTATCTCACAGTTGAAAACGATTGCTTCTCATCCTTACTTTTCCAGGAGGCTGGATTATTGTCCTGGAGTTGTTTCCTGCCTTCTCTTTATATCGTGGACTGTATGAATTTGGAGAATTTTCTTTCCAAGGAAACCTGAGAGGGGCAGATGGGATGAAGTGGAAAGATTTCAGTGATAGTGCAATGGATCATGTTTTTCTCATCATTATCGTTGAGTGGTTTCTCGCACTCACTGCAGCATACTATATCGATAAGATGTCTTCATCCGGAAAAGGCCCTTTGTTCTTCTTGAAAAGTCCTATCAATAAATCTCCTTCTCTGCGAAGGCCTAGTTTGCAGAGGCAAGGCTCCAAGGTCGTAGTTGAGATGGAAAAAACAGATGTTACTCAGGAGGTATGTTAAATGGATTCACCATATATTGCATGTTTCTTGATTATTCAGGCTCTGACATAGAGAAACAATTGTTTAAATCAGATAGAAAAGGTCGAGCAGTTGATGCTTGAGCCGAGCACAAGCCATGCGATTGTTTGTGACAACCTGAAGAAGGTGTATCCAGGTAGGGATGGGAACCCGCCGAAGTTGACTGTCAGTGGGTTATCCCTCGCTGTTCCTTCAGGAGAATGCTTTGGCATGTTGGGACCTAATGGTGCTGGCAAAACATCTTTCATCAATATGGTTAGTACCAAAATGGGCAAAATCTTTTGTGATTTAGCTTATAATATCATAAAGTGTGTGATAGATTATATATCGTGTAACTATAGTAATATGTACTGTCTTTTCCTAACCAGATGACTGGGCTCCTGAAACCAACATCCGGAACAGGGCTTGTTCGAGGTTTGGATATATGCAATGATATGGACAGAGTATACACCAGCATGGGCGTCTGCCCGCAGCACGAGTAATTGAACTCTTTACTTCCATTTCATCTTTTACCAAAAAAAAAAAAAGCCTTCCATTCAATTTGTTCTTCCCAAAAAAATGGCAAAAGAGCACATAGAGAGTATAGTTGTTGTCTTGTTCCCTTATTGTCTGCTGTGTATCAGTTTACTCTGGGAAACGCTGACAGGAAGAGAGCATCTGCTGTTTTATGGAAGACTTAAGAATCTCAAAGGCTCTGACCTCATCCAAGTATGTTATCAATCTTACTTGTCTAGACTCTGCGTTACTACAAAAGTTATTAAAATCTCAAATTCTGGGATCATCAATCGATCTCTGATCCTTATTTTCCTTTCATTAGGCTGTGGAAGAGTCTCTTAAGAGTGTCAACCTTTTCCACGGAGGAGTTGCTGATAAACCTGCTGGGAAATACAGCGGAGGTATGAAAAGGCGGCTGAGTGTTGCCATTTCACTTATCGGAAACCCTAAGGTACACTATTGTCTGATTATTTTCTGACTGAAGCGTTAGAAGAAGTATACCTAGAGCTAGAGCTGTCAAATAATCCGTCCAACGGCCAATTGAACTTTTCCAGACAAACCATTTTTTTATGTTGGGCTATAATTGGTCGGTCTATAATGGACAATGATAAAAAAGTTATCCATGCCCAATAAAGAACATGTCTGTGGACTGCACACTTCATAATAGGCCAGAGAGTTGAGGTCTATGAATCTTAACAAACTCCTTTTTTTTTTCAGGTTGTTTACATGGATGAGCCAAGCACAGGACTTGATCCAGCCTCAAGAAAGAACCTATGGACAGTCATCAAGCGTGCAAAGCAAAACACTGCCATCATCCTTACAACTCACTCAATGGAAGAAGCAGAATTTCTTTGTGACCGTCTAGGGATATTCGTAGACGGAAGCCTGCAATGCATTGGCAACCCAAAAGAGCTGAAAGGAAGGTATGGTGGATCTTATGTGTTTACAATGACAACCTCTTCAGAACACGAGGGAAACGTGGAAAGGCTGATTCAAGATGTCTCCCCAAATGCCAAGAAGATATATCACATCGCAGGGACCCAGAAGTTTGAGCTCCCAAAGGAAGAGGTTCGGATCTCAGAGGTGTTTCAGGCGGTTGAGAAGGCTAAGAGCAATTTTACCGTCTTTGCTTGGGGACTCGCAGACACAACTCTTGAAGATGTCTTCATTAAGGTTGCTAGAACGGGTCAAGCTTTTAATGTCTTCTCTTGATGAGATTCATAAGACGTCAATATTTGTTTGTGCATTTAAAATTGCTACTATATGATACAAAGTTAGCGATTGTAAGATTTTATATATATATATATATATATATATATATATATATATATTGTTACTGGAAATATGTCACATTTTTGTGGATTACACTGAGATTTCAAAACAATTGGTTTTACTCTGTTGATTCATAAATCCACGATCAACTTTGGGATTAGTTTTGCCTCTTAAGGTAATGAACCCCAATAATTTTCTTATCATTTCCATGTTTGTATAGTTTTTGGCAGTGCCGTGCACAACTATCGCAGGTGATAATGGAGTTTCTAAGTTTATGGGGCCCACATAAATAGCAAAAACCGATCACAAAAGGCGTCAGATAAGTATCGAGTTAAGTGGGTCTGACACGTTGCGATCCGCGATTGGTGATTTTTTAATTTTTTTTTTTTAATCAAACAAAAAAAAATTAAGAAACCCTCTAAAATTTTTACGGATAATCATGCTCTAAGGCAAATTTTAATCTAACTATATTTATATATATATTATATATTTTTATAAGGAAAATACCGTAGGATAGCATTAAAAAAAATTATGTCACAAATATAGCACCTAATAATCAAAATGACCAAAATGTTTCATTAAAGAGGTAAATATACACTTATACCCTAGGGTTAACTAATTCAAACCTTAGGGTTTAGAATTGAGGGGTGGAGATTTGAGATTGAGATTTAAAATTTTATAAAATAAAAAATAAATATTAAAATTTTGAAAATAAAAAATTTAAAAATAGTTTCAAAAGTATTTTCGAATTACAAAAAGAAAATTTGAAAAAAAAATAAAAAAATTTCGAAAAAAAAAATTTATAAAAAAAAATTATAAAAAAATTTCGAAAAAAAAAATTTATAAAAAAAATTATAAAAAAAGTTCGAATTTGAAAACTTATAATCTAAAACTATAAAAAAACTTATATTTTTTATTTTTTATTTTTATTTTTTTATTTTATTTTTATTATTTTTATTTTTTTATTTATATATATATATATATATAGGGTATTAGGGTCCTTTTACCTATTAAATGAAACATTTTGGTCATTTTCCTCTTTGTGGTCTATTTTTTTGATCAAAACTTGAAAATGGTCTATTTAGGAGAATTACCTTTTTTATAATAGTAGATATAATTTTAAATGATATAAGATAATAAAATGTCTAAAATAAAAATGATAGTGTTTAAAGAATTTTGATTTGTGAGTTTTTGTGCAGAATATTATATATATATATATATATATATATATATATATATATGAAATTATTTTCCAACTCCTTTAACAAATTCAGAAAACCATACTCATTTAGTAGAAATACTAAAAATATATATTTTCATATATCTTATAAAAATGAAACTACATCATGTTAACCATTAATATTCACACCACAAAATATGAAAAAAAATAATTATAAAATGTGAGTGTAAGAAGATTGTGCTGAAACAAATTTGATAAAAAGGGATAGTTGTGGTCTTTAAACTTGAATAGACAAAATTAAATATATAAAATGAAGGAAATAAAAGCATATTTTCTCGTTGATATTTGGTTTTGAAATCAGATAAAAAACATAAATAAATTTATTTTTGAACTATAAAACCAAGCGAAATTTTGGAGTTTTGGGGCCCAAATTTTGATAAATTATGTGAGGCCTGGGGCCGGTGCCTTTTTACTAACACTGTAAGCACGGCTCTGGATTTTGGTAAAGAGTATATTTCTTGGATGAGTGATGCAAGCAAAGACTATTACTTGACTCACACGGAACATAACTTTCAAAAATAAAATATAGTCATTGTCGAATACATGCCACTTCAGTTAAGTGTAGAGTTAATATATATGCCTTCTCTTGTTTCTTGATAATAATTATCATAAGTGACTATAATATGTAGGAAAAACTTAAAATATATATAAAAAGTAAATAGTATTTATGTAAAATATAAGAAAACTATTTTAAAAAAATATTTATACTATAGTAAGCTATACAATTTGAAATACTATGTTATAATTTAAACTATTTAATTTTTAACAAAATTAAATAATTTGATTAAGTAAAAAGTAAAATAAAATCCTGCAGCCTAAAGCACGCAATCACCTGGTTTTAATAAAACTAGACATTAATCATCGCCAAGCGCGAATATTTTTTAATTTTATGTATAACTTACTTTTGTATTTTAATTATCAAAAAATAAAATTTTCTCATTTTAACAAATTATATACATTAAAAAAACATTTAGTATTTTATTAATGTATATGATAAGTAGATTACACACTACTTTATTTTGCTAAACATTTTGATTTATATATTAAATTTAAATTTATTATTATTTAACACATCATCTAATTATATATGCCTCACCATGGTTATTTTTCTATTTACAAATGCAACTTTATATTTGGGAAGTTCTAAACTTTACAATTTTGCAAAAGGTATATATATTTAGGGGAAATTACAAAAAATGACTCGAAACTTGATTTTGAATACAAAAGTGTACCCCAAATTCAAGGAACAAATGCTAGTAAGGACCACTTGGGTTCCAAAAAATCTGAATTAGACCCATCCCTTTTTTTTTTTTACATTTAAATTTAAATAGAAATCTGACTAAAATAACTAAAAAACCTAAGGACTTAAATATATTTACTAACCTATGTTATTACTATCATACCCAGAATCCTACCCGGTTTCAGATCTGAAATTCAACCCAACTTTCACCTAAATTTTCTTTTTCTTCCCCTTTTCTTCTCCATTATTAGTTCTTTCACCATAAAACAAAATCAAAAATTTTCTTCAACCATTCACTAATTTTCTCTTTCTTATCTCAAATCGATCAACTCATAGAAAGATTTAGTCAATTATATATTATCCATAATCAAATTTCATCTTTTACATACGAGATTCAAGATAATGAAAAACACATAGTATTACTAGTACAACTAGTACAACTCCAACTAGTGCAACTAGTACAACTCGAATTAGTACAACTAGTACAACTAAAACGAGTATAACTAGTATAAATATATTAAGCATAATCTAGACATTATTTGAGAAGTGATTTTTTTATGCGTCATCACCATATTCATTCTCACCAAAAAAAGATGACATGACTTTGAGAAATTATAAAATGGCATTATAATTTCTTTTATTTATTATTTTCAGTATATGAAAATGCTAGAAAAGAAGATGATGTAGAACCAATAAGACATATTGGTCTAATCATCTCCGCCTGCATGTGCAAATATATGAATAGTATATTTTTAATAATATTTGATTTGGATGTTGATACGTTTACAAGTTGTACTAGTTTACTAGCTGTACTAGTTATACTAGTTGTACTATTTTTCGGGAAAAATCATCTTCATCTTTTTCTCTCGAGACCAAAAAACTAGATGCAGAGCCAGAAAATTCTTCAAATATGGCTCTATAACGCGAGTCACCGGAAAGAAGAAGGTGAGAGCGCCGACTACGAATAAGAGCGACTCACCGGCGACGAACAAAAAAGAAGAAGAAGGGTGTGTCCTTGTCAAATCCAACCAAGCGACCTTGGAACTACGAAAGAGAAAGAACATCTCAACCGAACACTCAAGGTGGTCTTTCCCTGAAACCGTCAACGGATGCGCCATCTCAGCCCACTAGTGAGCCTATAAATCACCAAATTAATCCGAAGATCCTCTTTCTTATGAATTTTTTTAGTTTAAATTTACATTTATTTTAGTCAATACTCGACATTAGTGTAAAACCACAATGTTTAAAACATAATACATTTAAAACGTGATACACATTTAAAACAATACTATATAAAATAACAAGTAGTTGTACTTGTTTTCTACTTATATCAGCTATAACATAGTTGTACTAGTTTTTAAGTTGTATTAGTTTATGCATAGTTGTACATTAGCTGTGAAATCGAAAAATATTAGTTGTACCACATAATAAATAAAGTTACTTCAGTTGTACCACTTATTTATGTTTACTTGTTTTCGCCCGGTTACAATGAAATAAACAATTTTGTAAGAATTTAATTCATTTATGTTTTCCAAAACTTATGTGGACAAACAAGTTAACAAACCTTAAAAGTATAAGGTAGATCATGTAAATTTATGAAATTATGAAATAATTTTCAAAAAAAATAATTCCAAAACTACAAATAAATTAAGAGAATATTTTTTAGTACATACTAATTGGGATATTTGATTGTTTTCTCATATGGAATACCAAAATTGTTTTATTAATTTCTGAAATGTCAAAGTTGTACTAGTTTTACCAGTAATACTCGTCTAATATATAATAAAATATATATCAATTGTTTATATGTCTAGTTTTAGGGGTTTACCAATATTTTAACATCATAACTTTGTAAAAATATGTTTGATGTTTGTTTATCATAATAATATAGCTAATGTAGTTAATAAACCTTAAAAGTAAAAAGTATATAATGTAAAATTAAGAGTGTAATGTAATAATTTAACCAAAAAATGAAAAATCTCAAATAAAATAGATGAAATTTTGTCTTCATATACCAATTATGATATTTTCTTGTTTATTTCATATGTAAAATATGATTTATTAGTCGTCTTAATTATAGTAACTACATATAATACATAAATTATAACATTTATATACTAGTTATACTAGTTATTCAATTTTTAACATGTTTAGTTGTAAGAATTATACTAGTTGTACCCAGTCGAATGTGAATAAAATAAAGAAGATTGTGTGGCTGTGAGTTGATCACGTGGTTTAGATAAGGAAAGAGAATGAGAGTGAAGGAGAGATGAGTGAAATCGATGGCCAAAATTAAAACATGATGAGAAGATCCGACGGTTCATGATTAAGTTTCATTAATGGAAATCTTGTAATATTTCATCCATTCTTTCCTCTCATGATCTAGTGGCTCTCATTAAAACAAAAATGATTTGATCGAAGAGTTTATATTGACTCATCATTAATGGCAAAACATCATTTACCCATACTTGGTTCACGTAGAATAATTTAGGTGGTGGGAGATTAATTTTTGGCCATTTGATCCATATGGTATTTTTGTCTCAAATTCAATCAAATGCAAAATTAACCCAAAAGGCTAGTGAAATTACAACAACCTCCTTATGACTAAAAATAAAACATGTATTAAGTTTTACCATTATAACCCTTCGCGTGAGAAAACTTATAAATAAGTCTTTTCAGAGAAGACTTCTTTGTAAGTCTTCTCGTTCAGTAGATCTTAAAAATAATTTTACCTAACATGTGTTTAGTTTTGTGTATTAAATGTTATATAAGTTGATTTTAAGTTTAATGAATTATTTTTTGTTATTTTGTTGATTATTTTATTAGGTTATGGTTTGGAAAACTTATTGAAGAATTTCAGAAGACTTCCTAAGAAGTCTTCTAACATATTTCTGCCTAAATTTTAGTAGAATTTTAGTTTCCCGCCTAAATCGAAGTCTTCTCATGTATTTGATTTTAAAGTCTAGAAGACTTATCAAGAAGCTTCTGTATCGAAAATATTTAACATAATTGAAATTTTGTCTCCATATATAAAGAAAATTTACGCATTTTCTTTCTTTCTCTCAAATGGCTGCAACAAAAATGTAATGTTTTTCACTCTAAAACTCTCCAACATCTCTCTAATCTCTTTGAACATCAAAACACCAAACCTTAAATTCATTTCTCATTTTTTTCCTAATGTCTTTTCACTAATTTATCTTCTTTTTGCAGATTTTTCATTACATGGTTCTCATCTTTCACTCCTTCAAAGGTAGATCTATAAATTTTGGATATGTATTATTGGAGGTTTTATATATTAGATTCTAAAATGATATAGATTCAACTTAATGTGACTGTTTTGTTTATTATTTACTCATAAAATTATATTTTTGAAGTTTTTCTCTGTTTTGAAGCCATTTGAATGTTTTGAATTTGCAGATTTTTCAGATCTGAGACAGACTTTGAAAAACTTCTCAGAAGACTCTCGGAAGACTTTAGGCAAGTCTTCTAATGCATTTTTTGTTAGAATATTTCCCACTTCAAGAAGTTTTCAAGAAGTCTTCAGGAAGTCTTCTGAAGTCTTTTGTCCAAAATGGTACAAATTTTGTATATGTATTTTGTGTGTGTTTATATATTAGATTCTAAAAAGTCATAGATTCAACCTAATTTGATTGTTTTGTTTATTATTTAAGCATAAAAGTTTTATTTTTGAAGTTTTCTATGTTTTGAAGTCATTTGAATGTTTTTGAATATGCAAAATTTTCATATCTGAATCACACTTTGGAGTACTTCTCAGAAGACTCTCGGAAGACTTTTTGAGAAATCTTCTAATGCATTTTATGCTAGAAGACTTCCCACGAAGTCTTCAGGAAGTCTTCTATCAGTCTTTTGCCCAAACTGATACAAATTTTGGATATGTATTTTGTGTGTGTTTATATATTAGTTTCTAAAAAGTTATAGATTCAACCTAATGTAATTGTTTTGTTTATTATTTAAGCATAAAGAATTTATTTTCGAAGTTTTTTCTGTTTTAAAACCATTTGAATGCTTTTGAATATGCATATTTTTTTCAGATCTGAGTGAGACTTTGTAAGACTTCTCAGAAGACTCTTGGAAGACTCTCGAAAGACTCTTGGAAGACTATCGAAAGACTCTTGGAAGACTCTTGAAAGACTTCTTGTGAATCTTCTAATGTATTTTAGGCTAGAAGACTTTCCACGAAATCTTCGGGAAGTCTTGCGAAATCTTCTACCCAAAGTGGTACAAAGGAATGATGTCAAGTGGAGAGTCCAAGTTTATCTATGTTGAGGAATGATATCTAGCTCTATGTGTAATAGTTCTGTTGGTTTGTTTTATGATTTGTATGTGTACTATTTTAGTTTTGAATTCTTTTGTTAGCTTGAAGAGATGTTAATCAAAAGAATTTGGTATATATGTTCATGCTTTTCCCAAAGTACTTGACATTTCTGAAATTATTGATACAACATACCAAGAAATTTTTTTAACCATTCTACCCACTCATAACAAAACACAACAACACAAAAACTTAGTCAAATTTACTAAAACTAAGAGAGAAGACTTCACAAGAAAACTTAGTCAAATTCAAGAAAAATCAAACTTGAATTTTAAGTGAAATTTAAAATTTTAAATCTCATGTAAGTTAAAAATTATACATTATAATCTAAAAAGATACATTAAACCACATGACTTGATATTTTTGAAGTTACTTAACACTTTTGAAAGTTAAAAACTTACCTTGAAGTTACATAACACTCTTGACAATATAACGTAGAAGACTTCTCCAAAAGTCTTCTAGAGAAGACTTTTTAAGAAGTCTTCTTGGATTAGCTAGAAACATTAGTAAACATAAATATTTGAAATCTCATAATTATCACCAAATAAGTTATGAATTTTATCCAGGAACTCTAATATTGACTAATACACATGAATTAGTAAGAAAATATCAAGAAGTCACTTTAATTGTAGAGAAAATGAAAGTTTATTAAATATTAACGTAGAAGACTTCCTAAGAAGTCTTCTCATATAAGACTTCCATTTAGGTCATTTTTTCAATTGCAAATTTACGAATGAAGACTTCTTAAGAAGTCTACTCTAAAGAAGACATATTGAGAAGTCTTCCTTTGTAAATATTGGCCTAATTTTGAATTTGAAAAATTCTTGAAAACGCCGGAGAAGACTTCTCGAATAAACAGGTTAGTTTTCCAATTGACTGAAGCTTGTGAGAAACTTGACTTCTTATATAAGACTTCTATAGAAGTCTTTTGAAAATCTTCTAAATGTCGCAAGAAGTCTATCTGAAATATTTTTACAATTGACTATATTTGACTTTTCCAAAGATAGAAGTCTTCTCTTGTAACCAAATGTTTGACCAAAACCCGGAATAAAATTTGAGAAGACTTCTAAAGACTTCTCAAGAAGTCTTCGCATTAATATTATATGTGTCACTATTATTTTTCAATTGCAAAAATAACCAACGCAGACTTCTTTCGACAGTGAGAAGACTTCGGAAAAAATTTCATAAGACTTGTGTAGAAGTTTTTCCCAAGAAGACTTCGGGAAAATTTTCATAAGACTTCTCATTAATATTAAATGTTTCACTATTATTCTTGTTATTTCTTTTGTTTGTAACAAAAAAATACTCACCATTAATTAATAGCTGCGATTAGTGTTAAGAAAATTGGATCTCGCATGAGAATTAAGTATGATTTTTAAGAAATCAATGTTTGAGACATAAATATTAGCATCTTATTAGGGGAATTTTCATCTTTACTATTTTCTTGGTACCATTATATATGTTTACCACTACTAAAGAGATATTTTCAAAAAAAAAAAAATTTTCATTAAGTGACAAAATACTCTTATATCCTTGTTCTATAAATATATGTAATAAATAATTTTTTTAATAAAACAAAATAAAAAATAAATTTTTTTTTTATGTTTTCGAATTATACTTTTTTAAATTTGAACTTTCTTATAAATGTTTTTTTTTTCTAAAACTCTTTTTTCAAAATTTTTGTTTGTAAATCGAAAATTATGTTTGAAACTATTTTTAAAAAAGTTTTTAATATTTTTTAAGTATTTATTTTGATATTTATTAGAATTCTAAGTTTCACATTCCAAAAACTATACCACACATCTCAACTCTAAACTCTAAGTCTAGATTAGTTAACTATAGGGGTATAAATGTGTTTTACCCTTTATTAAAAGTGAGAGTAAAAAATAGTTAGTGTAAACAAAAGAATTGGTACTATAAATGTGACATTTGTGGCAATTTTTCATCTTATTAAAAATGAGAAAATGTTTGCTTATTTTAAACATCTAATACGTGATTCCAGTTTTTTCTTATTAATTATGTTCGTAACATATATTCACCACTGATATTAGTTGCGGTTTAAAGAAAATTTTATTGAATACTTAAAGAAAATTTAATTGTCATTCAAAAAATTTTGTTAAAAGCATCAGATTTTATTGAATACTTAAAGAAAACTAAATTGCCATTCAAGATTTGATTTTCATGGTGCATATTATCAAATATTAGTACTTTAACAAACTTCAGCAAATATAGGATAGTCAAATAAATATATAAAAAAAAATTAATTGTTAAGACTAAATTATGTGGATATTTATTGGGAAATTGCAAAAAATACCACATTCATATTACCACTTTTCATGTTTACATTAACCATTTTTACCCTCATTTTTAATGAAAGATAAAACACATTTATAACCCTAGGATTAACTAATCTAAATTTCGAGGGATTCTAATAAATATATAAATAAATAGTTAAAAAATAATTAAAAATAGTTTCAAAAATAATTTTTCGATTTTCAGAAAGAAATTTTGAAAAAAAATATTCAAAGAAAAATAAATTATAAAAAAGTTTGAATTTGAAAAAGTATAATTCAAAAACATAATAATTTTTTTTTCATTTTTTTAATTTGTATTTATTTTAAATTTTTCATTTATTTAAATAATTTTTTATTATATATATATTTTTAAAATGTTTTATTATTTATATATATAAAACTTTTTAATATTTTTATTATATTTTAATAAGTATTTATTATATATTATATATATAATTTTTATTATTATATATATATATATATATAGAACAAAGGTATAAGAGTGAATAACAAGATGGAAATAAGTCCAAAATTTAAATGACAACTCTTTTAAGTAGATAAAAATGGAACTCTATATTAGTAGATGGACAATTCTCTCAAATAACCATTTTTAAATTTTTGTTACAAAAATAGCCTTTACTAAAGAAAATGACCAAAATAGCTCCTTTTTATTTTGAAAAATTTTAATTTTAATTTTAATTTTTTTTTTTTTTTTAAATTTGAAACTCTATCCTCAAAACACCAACCGTAACTTTATACCCTAAATCTAGATTAGTTAACCCTAGAGTATAAATATATTTTTATTTTTTAATAAAAAATTTTGGTCATTTTTCTTATTAACTGTTAATTTTTATGACAAAAATTTAAAAAAAAGTTATCATAGGGAACAATTCTTGATATTGATTAGATTAGATTATATAAAACTTAACCTGTAAAGCTGATCCAATTCCCATTTCCATTTCCATTTCCATTTCGTGCAAAAAAAAAAAGAAAGGGAAAATTGTCAAAACAGAACAAATAAACAACATAGTTGTCCCTACGATAAAAAACTATATTTGTCCATTTATTTTTTCTTTTACCCTTTCCATTTCTGAAATTTAATGAAATAAATAGTTTTATGAATCCAAAAAATATTAAAAATATAAACAATTAATAAAACACCTATATACACAAACACATATTTTTTTTGGTTTAAAAAACTTGATAAATAAAATTTTAAAATTACTTTCCACTAAAAGTAAAATTCGTCTTCTACGGAAAAAAGAGTTAGTAGAAAACGAATTCCAGAATAAACAAGTCCATCTATTTTTTTAGCAGAAACCATCCAAAAATGACTAAAATTCTAAATATGGGGAATGCAAATTCTACTAATTGTAAAGATCGCTACTTTTCTTTTGAATAAAGTTTCTATTTTTATGAAGTATTCTAAAATTCCGGGTATGCGAAATCTAAACTTAACACGAACGTCTAAAAAAATAGAAATTGTATTCATAATTTTTGTCATGGTTCTACACAATGTAGAAGGTGACTTTTACGGATAAAAAAACAGTTTTTCCGAAAATTAAAGAAGTTTCAGTTAAGAAAATATTCTAAAAATATTCTAATTTCTTAAAACATGTCCTAGTCGATTTTCTTTGTCAAAATATAAAAATAAACGATTTTGGTTTTTCTTCTTCATCAATCTATGATTTATCCATTTTTTATCTTGTGATTTTCACAAACTCTTGTTCTATGATGCATATCTATACAATATGTGGTGTTTGGGAACTTAGTGCAAGCACGAGATTGGTTTTTTTCGGCTGATGATAAATGGGGTATGTTATTATTATTGGAATCAAGTTCTACCTTAGAGGATTTTAAAAGAATAGTTTTGGAGGATTTTAGAAACCAAATACAATTAGGTTACGTGATATTTTTGATTTGTGTCGTGTGTTTTTTTTTTCTGTCTAAAACATTATGGGATTACCTTATTTTTTTATAATTTTCCATTAAACTTTTTAAAAATGTTTTTAATTTATGTTTAATTTGATTAAGGAAATGTTAGGTTTGGGATTATGAAAAATATTATACTATAGAAACAATTTAGTGATGGTTTTATACCATAGGAACAACTATATTGTTTTTTTTGTTCGGTTCGGGCAATTTTCCCAAAAAAAAAGCCGATCTAGTTTCCATTATATTTCCCTAGAGATGTCAAACAAGTTTTCCCATTCCGTTCCGTCCCGTACCGCAGCGGGTTAGTCGTCGACCGGATTACAGCGGGCCTGTCCCGCGCGGGCTGCGTTCTTCAAAATGCCGGCCCAAACCCGTACCGCAGAATATATAAGCATTCGCGGGGCGTCCCGCGGGACGCCTCCTTATCAAACCTTATCAAACCGCCTACTACAGTTTCTTTCATGAATGTTCAAGTAGAACAGTTGTGTAAGAGAGTTGAAGAGAGCTCATTAAGCTTCACTAAAGCATTATCAAAATCAATGTCACAAAGCTCCGTTTGTGCTTGCGTTCTTAAGTTAAAAGCCTTCTTTTTGTTATCAGCATAAGCTTTTGTTGAGTTTGAATCTGATTGAATTGTTGTCTTTGTAATAATTTATCTCAAGTGTTGTATGTCTTCGTCAAACCATCTCTCTTTCTAATTTTTTGGATTGCAAAAAAAATCGTGAATCACTTTGCCAAATTATACAAGTGACGTGATATACAACTTACTTTTCTCCTAAACAACACTATTGCAACCAAATTTAATTTAAGAAAACCACCACTTCACAGTACTAAAAACAAAATCAATCAACTTAAACAAGAAATATCATATTGTAATAAAGCAATTCATAGTTGTGTGTAATAAAAAGAGAAAACCAAATCAAAACACCACCAAAGCTCGAATCGTCATCGCTGGAGCTGGAGTCGTCATCGCCGGAGCTCAAATCATCATCATCGGAGCTCGAATCATGCATCATCGCCGGAACTCCTTATGTTTTCTAGGGGAAAAGTCACAAGAATCGCTTTTTTCTCACTTTTTTCTCATTTTTTCAGGTAAAATAAGAAATGAAGAAAAAAAATGCGGATCTATGTAATCCTGCATGACCCGTTTCGGCCCATCCCGCAAAAGATTCAATCCCGCAAAGACCCGTCCCGTGAGGCCCGTAAATTTGCGGACCTAAAAAACCTCGTCCCAATACCGTACCGCGACGGTCCTTTACGGGCCGGGCCCGCGGTCGGTCCAGATCCATGATTGCCTTCTCTATATTTCCCGGTACAGAAACCAGTCGATTCAAAACGAGTAAACCGATCCGAATGTTGCACTGGTCCGTGATTTTCCAACAAGATGAGCAAATCCCGGAAAAGGAAACGCTTACTCCAAGACGACGGCGGCGACTCAAAATCTCCGGCTTGTAATGGATCCACCATCTCCGGCGGCGATCCTTATCCGGAACTCCTTAGACCTACTGTTGACGAATGTAGAGACGTAAGGGATGCTTTGTTGTCGCTCCACGGGTTCCCTCCCGAGTTCGCCAGTTACCGCCGTCAGAGACTCCGATCACTTGATGGTCACGATACACAGTGTTCGGTGGACTCGGATGAGGAGGAGGAGAGTGTGCTTGATGGGCTTGTTAAAATTCTTCTTTCACAGAATACCACTGAGGCCAATTCTCAAAGGGCTTTTGCATCTCTTAAGGCTGCGTTTCCGAAATGGGAAGATGTAAGCTCTCCATTTTTGGGCTTTGATATGGTAATGGGCATAAGTGAGGTTGTCTTGATGCTGTCTAGTTGAAAAGCTTTGTGTTAGTCATTGGATTGTATATAATGTCAAGGTTGAATCACTTAGATACTTTCCCCCCCTTGATTTTTGTAGTTAGCGTGCTCACAATCACATAAAGTGTTCCTTTTTTGCATTGTTTGTTGGTTAGAAAAGTTATTTTGTTGCATCCCTTGTAGGTTTTGGTTGCTGAGCCAAACTCCGTTGAGAATGCTATAAGATGTGGAGGATTGGCCCCGAAAAAGACCGTCTGTATCAAAAACATTTTTAGCCGTTTGCAGAAAGAAAGAGGCAGTTTGTGTTTGGAATATCTGCGCGGTTTGACGGTAGAAGAAGTAAAAACTGAGCTCTCTCATTTTAAAGGAATTGGACCCAAAACTGTAAGAGTCCTCTCTCAGTCTGGCTTTTCTTTTGTCACTCGAAAGAAACAATTTTAAGAACCTTCTTATGCTGAGAACTCTTGGTATCAATGTTACAATAAGATAAAGATAGTTTTTGGAAATTGACATTGGAGGTGTATTGATGAATGACAGGTTTCTTGTGTTCTGATGTTCAACCTCCAGCACAATGATTTCCCAGTCGACACACATGTGAGTAGTTTCAGTAGTTCTAATGTTTGGTATTTGTTTTCTTTCAAAGATGAGAGTTATAAAACCAACTTAAACAGGTGTTTGAGATCTCCAAGGCGTTAGGTTGGGTCCCGAAAACGGCAGACAGGAACAGAACCTATGTTCACCTGAACCACAGGATCCCAGATGAGCTCAAGTTTGATCTGAACTGTCTGTTATATACACATGGTAAGCTCTGCAGCAACTGCAAGAAGAATGCTGCTAAACCAAGAGCTAAAGTAGCGTCCCCTGATGATTGCCCGCTTCTGGGGTTTTCTGGTTTAGTCTAGATAACCAGGATTATAACTTGTTTATTTTGGTTTGTTTGGTATGGTATTTTTTGTGGTTCTGGTATCCTTTCTCGACTTGTTGCTTAAAAAACGACTAGATTTTGACCCGCGCTTCGGTTTTTGAGATTATATTATAATATAAAGTCATATTATATTGAAGAAGAGAATTTTTGAAAACTCAAAACTAAATTGACACTTCACAAATAACTAAGTGGTTCCTATATATCTAAAATCGAAAAATCAAAATCGAACCTTTAGAAAATATATTATTTTTTGATAAATATAGATTTCAAATATGATGGTTCCTATGAGTGAAGAGATATAATTTTTTAAAAAATGTGATTTGTTTTTCAAAATATAGTGGTTTCCATATCTCCGTTGAAAAGTTTAATATTAATCTAATATGTAAAGTATTCGAAATTTAATAACAATGTAATTTTAGATAATAATTTCTCGATCATTAAGATATTTAACAAAGCTGTGAAATTGTTTTTAGAACTCATTTCTGAAACACTTAAAAGAAAGAAACCATAGTACTTTTCTATTCAAAGAGACACTTAATCATATATAACATGAATATGTTTGCATGTCACGTAATTACAATAGGAGGTGGACCTGAGAGGTTATAATATTTCATGTCTAACTATTACATAATTAAGAATATTATAATATTTAATAGTTTTCATGTGAATATTATATATTTTAAATACCTCACCATTTTGTAGTGCAATTGTATTTAGGTATTATTTTTTTTGTTTTATAAATTTATATTTGTTTTCCGTTTTAAGTGTACTATATTTTTTTTAATAAATTTACAGATGTATCATATATTTGTCAAAATCTATTTATTAGTTATTCTTTTATTATTTTCATATTTAAAAGTGAGATTTATTACGTGTATTTGAGTTATAGTAACTGAATATATTTGATGAAATACTGATTACAAATCGATTTTTTTTATATATTGGTAAAAGGCTATAATTTTTTTTTTAAATACTATTCATGTTTTCAAACAATACAGACATATAGTTATATTTTTGTTTTCAAACAAATTTAAAATGTAATTCAGTTTTAATAATATATATCGTCTACCATCAGTTTGACATATTTGGTTGTATCAGTTTGAGCCTATTCAATTGTAGTTTCCTGTCACTATTATCTGTTCGTGTATATGAATGTGACAATAACTGTGGGGTCAAAATTGAATAATGCTAGTTTACAAAAAAAAGTTGAATAATGCTTTAAGGTTTGGAGCAAAAAGCGAAACACTCAAAATTACAATATTATTAGTTTACTTTACACCGCGTGCCAAGCGTCAACATCAATATAAATCCCGCATACAGAAATTCGATAAATTAATGTTCTATAAATTAATAAACACAGTAAATTAATAAATTTTCCCGATCTTAAGTTGAACATGTATAAAATATGACACAATTTCATAAAATTATATTATTTAAAAAATTCCTATCTATATATATGGTCTTGTTGAAATCACAAATTAATAAATACGATATATATAAATTATATATATACCTAGCATTTTATTGTTTACTAGGTGGTATCCGCGCCCTGCGCAAAGTGAATGGACTAAATATAGATTAGAACTTTTAATCTATAAATATTAGAAAGGTAAAAATTATAGTCACGAATATTTCATGTTATATAATGAAAGATTGAAGGACATTGTGCATGTTTACAGAAGATAAGATTTGATTTTTTTTTTAAACTTTTGTAATTAGTTAGTTGTAATTGAAGTAAATGTTTTAAATTTGTGTAATTGCTTAGATTTATTAAATTTTTTAAAAACTTGTTTAATAATGTTTATCAAGTAAATTCCTAAAACTTAGTGCGTAATTTTTAATCCGCCATGACAATTTAAATAAATTTATATTAATTTTCCTATATTAACCGAAATCAAAATGCGTTATCAGGATTGCATATATCAGTTTCTTATTTTTTTGGCTATTGCATGAATTAAGGTCAATTTTAAATTAGCAAAATGAATCAATTAAATATAAAAATCAAGATCTATTGGATTTGATATTCAAAAACGCCATCAAATCTGCAATTTATTGAAATTCTTGGGTTGATTCCCTATAAAAGAAATCCTATTGGGTTTATTTAAAAAGAAGTCAAAATAAATCTCTAATTGGTCAACATCCATATTTATTCAAAAAATTGGATCAAATATGGCATCAGATATTTGACCATAAAGATTTAACATCTTAGGTTACGTTCATATAATTAAACGATCAATTAGGCCGAATATTTTTTTTATAAAATTGGAAAGAAAACATGCTACTTCCCATAATAAAAATAACACAAATTAACTTCGTTGTTTGCAAGGGACACTTATTTATTTTAGTAAATACCTAAATAACTCGAAATGCAATCATCCCAAAAATATATGATTGACACAACTTACATGAACAACTTTAATGAATATTTTGAATCGAAGCATTCAATATTTGACTTTGAGTTATCCCATATTAAAGAAATATAGCTTAATCAATGAGTGTCCGAAAATATTTGCATAGTATATTATATAATATAAATTAAAAAAATTATACTATATGTTTGTGCGATTATACTATAGTATATGTTTGTGAGATTATACAACAAATCATATACGAGTTGTGCGATTATACAACAAATCATATATGTTTGTGCGACTATAGTATATGTTTGGTCGATTATAAAACATATCATAAATTTATACAAAACATTTATTCAGCATAGTATATGTTAGTGCGTTTATACTATATTATATAATATAAATTACGAAAAATTATACCAAAAAAAAAAAAAAAGATTTATGATATGTTATATAATCACATGTTTCATTTACATAATAGTGTCGATATACATTCCTTTAAAAGTACAGCAAACAAATTTTCGGTTAAGATCTACGGTTAGAATATTAGACATGATGTTTAGAATAAATATGGATAAAATGAAACATATACTATATGTTTGTGCCAATGACAGGACATGTAATTAGTCTAGGCCAAAGATGGATTGTGGTGTTGACACATTAGTATTTGCAAACTTGTGAATCACACATGAGATCAAGGTTTATTTATAAAAGTTCTCCTCAAATAATAAGAAGGGGATTATGTTATAATTGTTTCTTGGTTTTTAGATTTTGGCTTTTAGATTTTAGTTTTTGGTTTTTCATTTTGTGGTAGATTTCAGTTTTTTGAGATACATGATGATTATTTAAGATTTTGGTTATTATATTTTCAAATTAATAATATGAAAAATTATTAATAGTATAATATTTATTATCCAAAACTAAAATATAAAAGAATGTTATACAAAACACACATAAATATTAAATACTATTATAGAAAATCAATACTTAGTAAAGTTTATAAAAATGGGAAATATTTCTAATCTTATTTAATACTTATTAAAATTAGTAGGAAATACATTTTATAAGTATGAAATAGTAAAAGAAAATACTAGTTCTAGTCCTAGTTAATATTAAGTAAAACCAAAGGAATTACAAAATATAACTTATAGGTATCAAACAACAAAGGAAAAAAATATAATTTCTCTAAAAAGAATAAAAACTAATTGAAAAAATATATATAGTTTTGTAATGACTAACTTCAAATAAATTAATAAATATTAATATTATTGATGATTTTCAAATTTTACCTGAATTACTTTGTATTTACGTCAGTTTATTGTTAGATGTATGTTCCAAAAAAGCTATAAAATGCCTTAAGTATATGTGCTCAGGGTTGGATTATAAACATTATCTATATGTACATTTATTTTAAATACCCTACTGTAGGTTTTGTTGGATTAATTATTTTTTTTTTGTAATAAGAGTAAAATTAAAACACGTCTTAAGAAAAAATATTAGAAAAGGTTGTTTTTTTTTACCAAATAAAAACACGTTATAGTAGAAACTATTTCTTTTTTTTTTAAGATAAAAAATGAAAACCATAGTAAGTGTGGAGAAACTATGAAAACCTGACTTTTGTTTTTTGTGTTAAAAAATCAGTTATTTTCAAAAACTAGTTTCGTACATTCTAAAGAATCTATTTTTTGAAAATTTTGGAAAGAAAATGGTTTTGGGAAGAACAAAAACCAAAAATCAATCCAAAAAACTACAAACATTCATCTTCTTAATCTCAAAATGAATTGTATCTCTAATTTTTATTTTTCAATTTCAGTATTTTGGTGTTACTTTATCAAATTACATATAACAAGTCATTTGTATAATTCCATATGTATTCAACATAAATAAAGTGTATCAAATAATCTTATAAAAATAGATGCAATTCAAATCTATAATCTCATAAGAATATTTTAAAATATAAGTCTAAAAGTGAAAATTTCCTATAAATTAATAATTCTAAAAATAAATAAATTATCTTAGTCCCAACATTATTAATTATTAAAAAATTTACTGTAACAGAAAAAACAATTTAATCATGAACATCTTTGCATTGGAAAGTTCTCTGAAAACAAAACCAAGTCGATATAAAAGACAAAAAGAGCTTGACTGCGCTAAATAATGTCCATATCTTTGTCCACCAGTTTTCTATGAATACTTGACAGTTAGAGCTTGTTGCTAAATAAAAATAAGATGTCTCCTAGAGGTTCGAGCAAGAGCCGAAACACAAAGGTCAACTATTCATGAGTTAAATCATTTTCAGAAATGAATTTCTAAAAGAATACTATGTTGAATATTAACTATTAAGTTATGTTGGGGTCAAAATCGTTCATGGCAAAATCAACGTCTAAAAACTTCCGAGAAATAGTTTTCGGAAAATACTTACGAAAATAACTTCCGAGAAATAGTTTTCGGAAAATAGTTTCGAAAGTCTACGAAGCAATCAACAGAGAGAATGAGAACGGAGGAAAAAAAGCTATCTAGCCCGCTAGCCAATTCGCCATACGGCGAGTTGGACCGTTATCTGTCTAGCCAACTCGCCGTACGGCGATCCAACTCGGAAAGTCCCCGAGAAACCTTTCTAAAAAGAAAATAAGAATACGGAAACCTAAAACCTCATATTTTTTAAAGTCTATTGCACGACATGCTCCTCGCAAGGGATCATTCAACCCATCGAATGGACAATTCCCGAGCATCGGAACAACCAAACCAGCATCGTTCGATCCGCCATCGGGGAAGTTGGATAAACCAATTCCAACTCGCCCGATGGCGATTTGGATCGACCAATCCAACTCGCCGTTGGGAGAATTGGATGAACCACTTCCAACTCGCCCAACGGCAAGTTGGATGAACCACTTTCAACTCGCCCAACGGCGAGTTGGATTGACCAAATCTAACTCACCGTTGGGCGAGTTGGATGATCCATTTCTAACTCGCCCAATACTCCTCGCAAGGATCATTCAACCCATCAAACGGACAATTCCCGAGCATCGGAACAACCAAACCAGCATCACTCGACCCGCCATCGGGGAAGTTGGATAAGCCAAGTTCAACTCGCCCAACAGCGGGTTGAATTGGTCGATCCAACTCGCCATTGGGCGAGTTGGACGAACCACTTCTAACTCGCCCAACGGTGAGTTGGATCGAACAAATCCAACTCGCCATTGGGAGATTCGGATGAGCCATTTCCAACTCACCCAATGGCGAGTTGGATCAGTCTTTTCCAATTCGCCATTAGGCGAGTTGGGTCAGTCCAATGCTATGTATTGTCGTCTCCGGAACTCCCTCCTTCGGGTCTCGGTCAAACTGTCTCTTGTTTCGTCTCGATCTAAGTAACCGTTGGAACTTTACGATAAAAACAACAAAGACGTATTTTCTCGTATAAGTTCAGATCAATCGTGTAAAACGATAACGTTTTACTAAACACCAAGGTTATCTCAACTATACGATTGATCTCCACTGTTTCGTAAAACTGGTGTCGTACTGAAGGCTATTCTTCCAAAATAAATTGTAAAAAAAAATTCGTCGAAAGACGGTCCAAAGGGTATATAATGCGGCAAAAGCCAGCTTACGATATTTAACGAAAAATCGGCCCAAAGTGACTATTGACGGTTTAATCATGAAGATCGAGAAAAATGAAATATTTCCGTGAGGACATAAACTCGAATCAAGGGCAGAAATTGAAAGACGGCCGACCTTGGAGGCGTATATAAGGGGAGCCAAGGAAAGAAGCGCCGGGACGATTCTTTTATACTCTTAGAACTCTCTGCACTTAGAAACTTTAGACATTATTCTCAACATGTTCTGTTTCTATGGCTAGCACTTAATTACTAGACAAACTCGCCCAAGCAGTTCGATCTCTTGGTTCACTCTTTCAATTGAACTACGTCTGGCTTGATCTTCGAAAGGGGTACGTAGGTAGCCTTTCATAAGATTCAGTCCGAAATAAATCAAAACCTTTTTTTTATCTCGAGCTGCGACACAACTAGGTTTAAGGTTTTGGGTTACTAGAACTAGGTAATTCACTCACAGCTCTTGCGGCCGAAGCTTTTATAATCTTTTGTAATAATCGCAACGCTCTTACACATATTCGAAATAAAGATCTACTTTCTCTGTAAATTTGTTTTGTTATTTTTTTCATATTTTCCTCTTTTATTTGGTCACTTGTCGTTGGCTCTCGCAGAGAATCCGGGACATCAAGGAAAGTTAGGGTTTCTTGGCTTTCCTCTGATTACGAAAATTGACAGTGTAAATTTCGGTTCCCGCAAATGATGATATAAATAAATATATAGTTAGATAATATTTATTTTATGTATATATTTTCTTTGTGTGTATGATAAAAACACAAACGTAAGAGAGATAAGATTAAAATGGGAGAGAGAAACCAACTATTTGCTATTTTATATGTTTTCTTTCATTACAAGAATTTCTTATTTATATGAAAAACATTGTTGGCAAAGATTAATATTGTAGGTGGTAAGATAATAATTAATTATTAAAATACAAAATGATAAGCATTATCTTACTATAATATTATCTTTTATAACACTCTTTTGATTATATATTTTTTATTGTGTACATCTTCGTTAAAAACTGAGCTAAGGAAAAATCTGATGGGATAAGAACCATGACAAAGGAAAAATAGTACAGTGACATAACCTTCCCACGAGAATGATGAACATAATTTTTCTTTCATAGGTCATGCAGATGGCGCATTTCGAGACCATATATGTGTTTTCAGAATTTTGTAGTGAGAAGCACTTTTATGAACAAATCAGCTTGATTGCCGAAAGAACATATATACTTGAGGTCCACTTCATTATTTTTCTCGAGCTCGCGTGTGTATAAAAAAAAAGGAATTGATTTTGCTCTATTGCTCTTGGTATAGCCTTCTTTGAGTTGAGTGATACAGGCCAAATTATCTTCAAACACTTTTGATGGCTCTTTCTTTGTAATTATTTTTCTTGATTCTCGTATATGATGACTCATAGACCTGAATCATACACATTCTCGACACGTTTCGTAAAAATTTATAGTGAGTACTTATAATATGTACTTGGTCTTAGCCAAACTAGTGCAGAAGCATGCAATATTGCATGACCCCATACTGAAATTAGGAGCTTTGTTTTAAATATAAATTGTCTTCCAATCAACTGCAACCATTTAGTCAATGATTCGATCATGCTATTTTTGTATGAATATAGGGAACTAGATGCTTTACATGAATCCCCATTGACATACAATATTCATTAAAAGCTTGCGATGTAAACCACATGGTAAACCTTATTATTTGGCAATGAACTTTTTGAAAGATGTATTTCATGTAGTCAAAAGACACACATTTGTCCATCTATTAGATTTGTCAATCAATATCATGAAATACTTAAATGGTCCGCATGGCGGGTGGATTGGCCCATATATATCACCATGAGTTCTTTCCAAAAAATATTGGTGATTCATTTCGAATTTTAGCTGATAGTGGTCAAGTTATAAGTTTTCCTTGAGAATATACATTACATGTAAACTCGCCAATTTTCAAAGTTCTTTCATATTTCAAGGATGTCCATTCGAGTTTTGCACTATTTTTCTCAACATGAATGAATGAGGAAGTTCTAGTCTGCCAAAATTTACATGTACTAGTAAACTTTATGTTTACTGTGGCATATGATTCCGTCATGTTTATTTTTATACATTATAATCCATAGGATAACATTCTAAACTCTTCCAATATATATATTTCCTTTAGGATGTAATGCAAAAATATTTAATGTCATTTTTACTTATAGTTTCAATGTGATATCCATTTCTTTAGATATCCTTAAAACTTATATATTTGTATGAGACTCGGGAGAATATAACAAATAAACTATTTCAAAGTTTGTTTCGCTTTGGCATTGAAAAACTGACTCATCCATAACCTATAATAATCAATACACTTTCAGATATTTTACTTACGCTTCCAGCATAATCTTTTATTTTGAGAATGGAGAAATATTTATTATCGATTCAAGGGCACGTGGGCCTCAAGTATAATTTGCTGATATTTTATAAATTCATGAAATTATTGTTTATTTATATCAAGCATTATTGCTCAAAAGAACCAGTCAATACAAATTTGATGCGGATACTTGTTTGGAGTTGCAGAAGTACTTGTTTGGTGATCCAGTATAAAAATAAAACATAGTTGTTATCTCTATTGGCAACGAAATAAGTTCCAGTTGTTGTACAGGATTCCAGGTTTATTTCGGGTTTGATAATCTAGTTAGCATAGATCCTTTTGGTGCGAGCGGAGGACTAATTCTTTATTATAATAATGAGTACCAGGATATCTTTACATCCAAATTCGACAGCTCTAGGGAGCACCTATCCATATTCTTTTTATGAGAGTCCTAAGTTGGAATTGTCGAAGAATGGGAAGTAAGTGGACTATAAGTTATCTGAGAGAGATACGGAACAAACATAAACCAGATTTTCTATTCTTATCTGAAACAAAGCAAGATTTAGAGTTTGTTCAAGGGTGGCAATCACATTTTGGATATGATAACCTGGTCGCAGTAGATCCAGTTGGGAAGAGTGGTGGATTATCTCTTTTTTACAATAATGAGTATCAGATTAAGATTTTGTACTCCAGTAACCGAAAGATAGATGTGGAAGCGTGGCTCTTGGGAAAACGGTTTATCTAACTTTTTTGTATGGTGATCCAGTCCAAAAACTGAGGGAACAAGTGTGGGAGCGTTTAACTAGATACGGTCATTCACGATCCGAACCTTGGTTTATCATTGGCGATTTAAATGAGATAACCGAAAATCATGAAAAGGAAGGGAGATCTTTGAGAAGTGCGGATTCATTTATGCCCTTTAATAATATGATAAGAAATAGTGGACTTTTGGAGTGTCCGGCTCGGGGAAATAAAATGTCATGGCAAGGGAGAAGAGGGAAAGGAAAAGGGGCAGTGATGATCAGATATTGTCTAGATCGCGCTTTAGCAAACAAGGAGTGGCACACTTTATTTCCACTTTCTTATACAGAATATTTAGGGATGGTGGCATCTGACCATATCGCCTAGTAGTGGCCTACTTGGAGGATAAAGTTGTCAGGAGGAAAGGACAATTTCGTTTTGATAAGAGATGGATTGGACAAGAGGGTCTTATGGAATCAATTACAATGGGCTGGTCAGATTATAGTGGAGGAAGGGAAGATGGTATAGTGGAAAAAAATAGGAATTATCGTCACGAAATTGCTAAATGGCGGAAAAATAATCCACCTTATGGAAAGGAAAAAATAAATGAGTTAGAGAAATCTCTCGAAGGGGTACAGACAGGTATCTAGGAAGCTACAAGATGCATATAAGGATGAAGAGGATTACTGGCATCAGAAAAGTAGGAATATGTGGTATTCATCTGGGGATCTTAACACAAAATTCTATCATGCTTTAACCAAGCAAAGACGGGTTCGTAATAGGATAGTCGGGTTACATGATGCTGCAGGAAATTGGATTACAGAGGATAATGGGGTGAAAAAAGTGGCAGTAGACTATTTTGAAGACTTGTTTAGTACCACTTCACCATCAGAATTTGATAGTTTCCTCACAGAGGTAACACCGGGTATCACTCCTCAGATGAATCAACGATTGTTAAGGATAGAAATTAAGAATGAGGTTAGAGAGGCTTTATTTATTATGCACCCAGAAAAGGCGCCAGGACCGGACGGCATGACAGCTCTATTTTTTCAACATTCTTGGCATATTATTAAGGAGGATTTGGTAGAAATGGTGAATAATTTTTTGGATTCCGGAGAAATAGATTCAAGGTTAAATATTACCAATATATGTATGATTCCAAAGACGGAGAGGCCTACACGGATGACGGAGCTGAGGCCAATCAGTTTATGTAACGTAGGGTATAAAATTATTTCGAAGGTTTTGTGTCAGCGATTGAAATTATGTCTTCCCTCTCTCATATCATAAACTCAATTGGCATTTGTGCCAGGAAGGTTGATTTTTGATAATATTCTTATAGGCTAGGAAATGTTTCATGGTTTACGGACAAATAAAGCATGTCAAGGTAAGTATATGGCAATTAAAACGAACATGAGCAAAGCGTATGATAGGGTGGAATGGGATTTTATCAAGGCTTTACTACAAAAGATGGGTTTTGATCTTCATTGGATTAGACTAATGATGGAATGTATATCATCGGTTCAATATCGGGTTTTACTAAATGGTCAACCACGTGGTCTCATTATTCCACATAGGGGTTACGTCAAGGGGATCCTTTGTCTACTTATTTATTTATTCTCTGTATTGAGGCTTTAATTGCAAATATTAAGAAGGCGGAGAGAGAGAAATAATTAACGGGAATGAAGGTAGCCAGAGTCTGTCCATCGATATCCCATTTGCTATTTGAAGATGATAGCCTTTTCTTTTGTAAAGCTCAAAGAGAAAAGTGTCATACCGTTCTCAGGATCTTAAAGGAGTATGAGGTAGTTTCGAGTCAACTCATAAATTTTGATAAGTCTTCGATTCAATTTGAGTACAAGATTGAGGAATCGGGCAGACAGGAGTTACGAGATATTTTGGGTATCCAGAATATTGGAGGAATGGGATCTTACCTAGGTTTACCAGAAAATCTTGGGGGCTCCAAGATACAAGTTCTTAGTTTTGTCCAGGACCGGCTAAATAATAGAGTCAACGGTTGGACTTTTAGTTTTTTCACAAAAGGAGGAAAGGAAGTGATTATTAAATCAGTGGTTACAGCATTACCAAATCATGTGATGTCTTGCTATTGTTTACCCAAGGCACCTGCAAAAAAAACTGACGGCTGCGGTAGCACAATTCTAGTGAAGTCCAGGGGGAAGCACAAGAGGCATGCACTGGAAATCATGGGACAAAGTATGTGTAAATAAGGATGAAGGAGGTTTGGTGTTCAAAGACATCACTGATTTCAATACAGCGATGCTTGGTAAACAATTATGGCTTCTGATAGAGAAGCCAAACACATTATTTGCTCGAGTTTTCAAAGGTCGGTATTACAGGAATGCCTCACCCCTGGAACCGATTCGTTTGTATTCTCCGTCATATGGCTGGCGGAGTATCATATCTGCTAGATCTCTGGTAAGAAAATGACTAATCAAACGGGTGGGATCAAGATCATCTATATCTGTATGGAACGATCCATGGCTCCCAACCACTCGCCCGAGACCAGCTAATATAAATTAACACAACTATTACCCAGACCTCAGAGTGGATTCTCTCATTGATTCTATTTTGCAAACTTTGAATTCGCAGGCACTTCGGCCTATGGTGGACCCACAGGATGTGAAAATTATAGAAAGTATACCACTGAGCAGAACTCGGATGGTAGATAGGGATGGATGGCATTTCACAAACAATGGAAAATATACGGTCAAATCAGGATATCAGGTAGAACGGGTTTACCCAGACAGAGACAAACCACCATTAATGTTTGGACCCACGGTGGATGTACTGAAGGCGTTTTGTTGGAAGATACGATGCCCACCAAAGATCAAACATTTTCTATGGCAATTGGTCACGGGGTGTATAACAGTCAAGAAGAATATGCAAGCGCGGGGGATACATGGGGATATACGTTGTGCACGGTGTGGAGCTGATGAGGAATCGATAAACCAAGTGTTTTTTTTAATGTCCTCCAGCACTTCAGGTTTGGGCTCTCTCAAAGATACCATCAAATCCAGCTATTTTTCCAACAAGCTCTCTCTTCACTAACATGGATCATCTCTTATGGAGTTTTTTCCAGCAGATGGATGATCATCAGTTTGCATGGATACTATGGTATATTTGGAAAGGAATGAATAATAAAGTTTTTAGTAATCTGGATTTTGATCCTAGAGACACGCTAAATTTGGCAGAAACAGAGTCAACACTTTGGGCTGAGGCATAGATATTGAACGAACAGAGGAATGTACGACACATAGAGGTTACAACTTTACCGTCAACTCTAGGAAGATGGTGTTTCACAGATGGTTCCTGGAAAGAGAATGATATTTTCTCCGGACAGGGTTGGTTTAGTACTCTAGAAGGATTTGATGGGCTGTTAGGGGCGAGTCCGGGCTAGTCTTTCTCCTCTCCATGCGGAGATGGAAGCACTACTCTGGGCAATAGAATGCATGAGAAACTTACGTCAATTTCAGGTTACATTTGCAACAGATTGCTCTCAATTGGTGAAGATGGTTTCCGAACCAGAAGAATGGCCAGCTTTTGCAAACTATTTAGAAGACTTAAAGGCCCTGAAAGAAAGTTTCCTCCTTTCAGAGATTATCTATGTACCAAGGACGCAAAATACAAAGGCGGATGGCCTAGCATGCATTGTCAGGAAGCAATCGTCTTTCGTCGTTCACATGGATCAAGATCTCCCGGTTTGGTTCACAGAGTCAGTATGAGTCTGTATCAGTCGATGACAAAAAAAAAAATTATCGTGTGTGCTGACACACTATCTGCCAAACATATATCTCGATCTTGAGTCTTAAAATATGAAAATTTAAAATTTAATTTTTTTCTGTCAGCAACAAAAACAGACTCATGTAGACTCTGCGAACCACCCCGGTAGCTCTGCATCCATATGAACGACAAACGACGGTTGTTTCCTTGCACTGCGTGCGAGACTGTCTGCCTTTGAGTTCTGTGTCTGTGGTATATGAATGATCTCTGAGCTGTTGAAACTTCTCTTCAAGAAATTTATGTCTTCCAAATAGCTTGCAAAGGCTGGCCACTCTTCTGGTTATGAAACCATCTTCACCAATTGAGCACAATCCGTTGCAAAAGTAACCCGGGACTGTCTAAGATTCCTTATGCATTCCATTGCCCATATGAGAGCCTCTATCTCTGAGTGTAGTGGCGACTGACTTGCTCTCGTATTCCTTACTCCCATTAGTCCATCGTAACCTTCCAGAGTACTATACCATCCTTGCCCTGAATATCTATCCTCATTTTTCCAAGATCTGTCCGTAAAACATCATCTACCTGGTATACTCGGGATTGTCAATGGTACATGAACTTGGGTGCGATCCATACTCTGAGTCTGAGAATTTTGTGCTTCCGCCCAAAGTAACGATTCCGTTTCTGCCAATTTGAGAGTATCTCTAGGGTCCATATCCAAATTGCTAAAAAATTTGTTGTTTCTACCTTTCCATATATACCAGAGAATCCAGGCAAAGTAATGATCCTACATTTGGGGGAAACTCTCCAAAATAAATGATCCATATTGGTAAACAATGATTGAGTGAGAAATATATCTGGATTTGTTGGTATCCGTGAAGGTGCCCAGACCTGAACCACCGGTGGACATTCAAAAAATACATGATTAGTGGACTCCTCGGGGGCTCCACATCGGTCACATATTGTATCTCCTTGCATTCCTCTTGACCTCAAAATTTTTCTTAACCGCTATACATCCAGTCAATAGTTGCCATAAAAAATGTTTCATCTTAGGGGGGCAGCGTACTTTCCAACAAAACGCCTTCAGTGGTGTTATCGAAGGACCATACTGGTGTGGCATACTTTCTCTGTCCGTATATACTCGTTCCACTTCATATCCAGATTAACCATGTATTTTCCATTGTTTGTAAAATGCCATCTATTCTGGTCTTCTAGGTGAAATCTGTTTAAAGGAATACTTTCAATAATTTTTACATCTTGCGGATCCACCAGAGTCCGAATAACCTGTAAATTCCATGATCGTGATGTTCCATCGATGAGAGAATCCACTGTTAGTTCCAGGTAAAGATTATGTTGATTTTTATTTGCTGGTCTCGTGCGAGTGGATGGAAGCCAAGGGTCATTCCATACTGAGACAGATGATCATGTTCCCACCCTTTTGATTAGTCCTTTGCTAACCAGAGATCTAGCAGAGACAATACTAGCCAGCCATAAGATGACGAGTACGATCTAATGGGTTCAAGGGGTGAAGCATTCCTGAAATATCTCCCTTTGAAAACACGAGAAAATAATGTATTAGGTTTATTTTATTAATCTCCAAAATTGTTTCCCAAGCATAGCTGTATTAAAATCTTTAAGATTTTTGAATCCCAAACCTCCATCATCCTTAGAGCTACACAGTTTGTCCCATGATTTCCAATGCATGCCTCTCTTATTAACCCCTGGACTACACCAGAATTGTGCCACAGCACTAACTAACTTCTTCATTACCGTTTTCAGAATTCGAAAGCATGACATCACATTGTTTGGCAATGCTGTAACCACAGATTTTATAATCACTTCCTTACCCCCTCTGGTGAAAAACTTAAGAGTCCATCCATTTACTCTACTATTTAGACGATCTTGAACGAATCCAAAAACTTGCACCTTTGATCTCCCCAGATTTTCCGGGATGCCAAAGTATGACTCCATTCCTCCTAAGTGATGTATACCTAAAATATCTCATAGTTCCAGTCTTGTAGCTTCTTCAATCTTGTGCCCAAATTGAATCGATGATTTTTCAAAGTTTATTTGTTGTCCCGAAACCCCTTCATATTCCTTAAGGATCCTAAAAATTGTCTGACATTCTTCCTTCTGAGCTTTGCAAAAGAAAAGACTATCATCTCCAAAGAGTAAATTTGAAATTGGGGGGCAAGCCCTAGCAACCTTTAGACCCGTTAGTTGCTTATTTCTTTCTGCCTTTTAAAATATTTATAAAATATGAATTAAATAAGCATTAAACATAACATATATTTTACAACAAAAGATTTATAATATAATACAAGAAGTGTTATCTTCGTTATGAAGATAACTGTTATATCACATCAATATTATACCAGAGAGTATAAAATGTTAAGATAAATATCATCATTCGAACCATGAAAAGATGCGTGTGTTTATCACAAATGAAGTTTGTCTTACTTCCTTTCTCTTTGCTTTTTGGGATTTTCCATACAAATCGACTAAATGTTTCGATGTACAACAAACACTACCTAATGCCCTTTCAAACCGCATCTGTAGCAATTTTTTTAGTTTGTTTTTTTTTTTGTCATCCCGACCACTTTCATTTCCATGGAGTTTATTATTAGTTTTTTCATCGTAGAAACAAAATATTCTTCATTGTCCTCTTCCAAGACCACAATAGCGGTTTCTACCGCGCCCACATCCTCGTCCTTCCCAATCACTATAACTAAATAATGCAACATTCACTTCAGGGAATGGAGTAGATCCACTAGGACGAGCATAATGTTTTAATATAAGTTGGTTATTCTGCTCCACAACAAGGAGAAATTGCATTAACTCCGAGCAGCGGGTATAATCATTCTCCTGGTATTGTTTTTGCATGACTACATTCCCAAGATGGAACGTGGAGAGGATTTTCCGTATCATATCATAATCACTTATTTTTCCTCAACATAACATTATTCTTGATGTAATTACGAACATCGCCTAACACTACAAGAAAACACCGGTATTCCAACGACAAATATCATCGGTATGTCCTCGGAATAACGGTATTCCGAGGACATACCGACGAGAATGGTCGTCGGAAAGTAAAATTTCCTCGGACTTTCCTCGGAAAATTCTGAGGGAATACCGAAAATTAAAGATTCCGAGGACATTCCGAAGAAACATTTCCTAGGACTGTTCGTCGGTATCTCCTCGGATATTTCCGATGGAACGGTCCTCGGAAACATTCCGAGAGAAAAAAGGTATCGGAATATTCCGACGAACTTTCGCCGTCGGAATATTTCGAGAAACCTTTGCCGTCGGAATATTCCTAGGAAGTGTATCCGTTGGGATATTCCGAGGAGATATGCCCTCGGAATATTCTGAGGAACTACGGCCGTCGGAATATTCCGAGAAACCTTTGCCGTCGGAATATTCCGAGGAAGTGTATCCCTCGGGATATTCTGAGGAGATATACCCTCGGAATATTCCGAGGAAGTTGTCGTCGGAATATCCCGAGGGATACACTTCCTCGGAATATTCCCAAAAATAATTTTTTTTTTAAATTAAAAATTTATTTTTTTTAATTGAAATTCGAAAATATAAAATTAAAATTGAAATAGAAAACATATTAGGTAATATTCAAAGCTGTACGTACCAATATAAAACATTTAGAGTTTTTGGAAAAAAAAGAAAGAAACTACGGGAACTGCTCGTTCGGGTACATCCTCTTCATCATCTCCATCATTTGCTCGTTCTGCTACCTCGTTGCCTCCCATCCCGCCTCTTGATCCGCCATCTTTTGCTCCAACGCAGCTATGCGGTCATCTCTGTCCTTCAACTGGTCCATAAGCACTTCTGGATCAACATAGGGCTGTGGTGCAGAAGGAGGAACCGACCGGGCTCGACGACCTAAACCGACCAAACGTCCCTTCTTCTTTGGAACCGACTGAAATAGAAAATAAACAAATTTAAATAATAGAAAAGATGATAAAATGAAAATAAAGAAATAAATGAATTGAACTTTTTTATAAAGAACATACCGATTCAACGATTTCGTTGATTCGAATCCGGGACAAGTTGGTCGAAGTCGTCGAAGTGGCGTCCATGTCGGTTTGAAGCTGAGATAGGCGGGTCTCTTCGTCTTCCTTCTGAGTTTCGATCAGGCTGAGCACATCCCTCACAACACCATCATCAATCTCCCCGGTGTGCTTGTTGGTATGCGCTGTCTTCTTTAGGACGAAATCATCAACCGGCTCGCCATCATTTTCATCCGCCTTGAAAAAACAAAAGTTAAACAAACATTAGAAATTAGAAGAAATGCATAAAAAATAAAATAAAAATACTTAAATAATTAAAAAAAAAAAGATTGAACTTACCAAGCGATCCCCCAGTGTGGCAATAGTTTGGGCACCCAAATTGTGCTTGTACATGCCCTTCTCGCCACAATCGCTCTTGCGGTTGGCGGAGTTGGTCACGGAGGTAGCTTTCGTCTCGTCCTTATCCCAATGCACACACAACTCCTCCCAGACCGTGCTGTTGATCGACTTCGGGACCTTTTAATAAAAAAAAATATAAAATAGTTTAATAAATCCAAAAATAGTTTAATAAATTCAAAAAATTGTTTAATAAATTAAAAAAACCTGATTGATGAGCCACTTCTGCTTCCACTCGTAGATCTGCTTCCCATAGTTGTCCATAACTTTATGGACGAAGGCGTCACGGATAAAGTTCGTGTGATCGGGATTCCAGGTGAACTCTTGCTAAAAAAAAAACACAATTTGTAGAAATTTTATATTAAAGATTAAAAATATAAGTTAAAAAATTAGAATACTTACCGCAAACTGACGAAACCACATCTCCTGGTCCTCGGCAGGGAAGTGAGAGAAAGTCGGATATCCCTTGCTGAGGTTCGAGTACATCATATTGTTGATCCATGCGATGATCCCGTTCCCGGATCGGTTGAACCTAATATAAGAAACAAATTATTAATAATGAATCAAATTTTAATGAAAGAAAAAAAAAGACTTTTAATTACCATGTTTGACGTTGCCCCTTTGGACACGGAGTGAGATAGGGAAGATGCTCATGACCGGGCTGTTGAACCAACTGGGCAACAGTCATCACTCCCGGAACGACTGGAGGAGCCGGAGGGGGTGCAGCAACGGGAGGGGTTGCAGCAGCGGGAGCAAAAACGGGAGCGGAAAATGAAGAATCCCGACAGTGGCTGCTCGACCCCCGACAGTGGCTGGACGAACCCTAAGAGTGGCTCCCCGTACCACTACGACCTCTTGGTGAGGCACGACGAGATCGAGACCGGGTCTGATCACCAGTAAACCTGTAAATTAAAAAAAACATATTTAAAAATAGTTTTAATAAATATTAATTGAATAAATATTTAAAATTAGTTATAATAAATATATAGATTAAAAAAACATATTTAAAAATAATTTTTATAAATAAAAAAAAATAATAAAATAGTGTTTATAAATCAAAAAAATGTTTTATAAATACAAAATTAGTTTTAATAAATATAAATATTTTTATAAATATGAAATCATCTTTAATAAATCGAAAAATCGAATTTATATACAAAAAACATTTTGTAAAATCCAAAAAATCGAATTTATATACAAAAAACATTTTGTAAAATCCAAAAAATCGAATTTATATACAAAAACGTTTTGTAAAATTCAAAAATCGAATTTATATACAAAAATCGATTTTATAAATACAAAAATAATAAAAAATTTATAAAAAACTTCTAAATCAATTCAACACAACAAATTATTCAACCAAATCACAATTCTAAACCTATTACACAACCAAATCACATTCCTAACCAATCACCCTAACAAAAATCTATCAAAAAACTTCTAAAATCATCAAATCTACATAAAAACCTAACAAAAAGAACCTAAGAGAGTGGGATAGGGTCCTTACATGATTTGTGTACGTTTAGAGAGGATTCGCCGGAGAGATCATCGTGAGAGAAGGGGGAGATCGCCGGAGAGGAGAAAAATCTCCGGAGATGAAGAATAGAGAAATGGGGAAGAAGAAGTGTTTCGTCTTTATAAAACCTAGGGTCCGACGGAAACTATCCGTCGGAATTTCCTCGGTATTTTCAATTTTAATTTTCGCGAAATATTTGGCGGCTGGTTAGCCCGGTTAAATGAAAATATACCGAGGAAATTCCGACGGATACTTAAATATCTGTCGGAATTTCTTCGGTATGTTCATTAATTCGAGGAAAAAGAATATTCTATGCATGTATTTCTATTGATTTATATTGTTCCTCGGAATTTCCTCGTACTATTCCGAGGAACGCATGTTTGGGGTTTCAAAACATCAATTTTTTTTGCCCTATATCATTTCTTATACAAATGCAATGCATACCATTGAGGAATCTTTGTATAGATGATCATAAACTATGAAATAACAAAATTTCAAAACGAATTGTAAGTATTCCTTTTCCCGTTCATTAAAGTGTATAAGGGTTTCTCTTATGTTGTGGGGATTTCGTTCATACAATCGGAAAAGTGTTTAGTATAGGGTAAGGAACAAATTTTTGACTTCATAATCAGTCTAAGACACTTAATAAGGGTTATATAAGTGTTATTCAAAACTTCCTCGGAAAAGCCTCGGAATATTCCGAGGAAATTCCGAGGAACACTTGGATTTCCTCGGAATTTCCTCGGAATATTCCGAGGCTTTTCCGAGGAACACATGTTTGGGGTTTCAAAACATCAAATTTTTTTGTCCTATATCATTTCTTATACAAATGCAATGCATACCATAGAGGAATCTTTGTATAGATGATCATAAATTATGAAATAACAAAATTTCAAAACGAATTGTAAGTATTCATTTTCCAGTTCATTAAAGTGTATAAGTGTTTCTCTTATGTTGTGGGGATTTCGTTCATACAATCGGAAAAGTGTTTATTATAGGGTAAGGAACAAAGTTTTGACTTCATAATCAGTCTAAGACACTTAATAAGGGTTATATAAGTGTTATTCAAACCACAAAATGTTGTTTTCGGTTTAAAAACCCTACTTCCTCGGAAAAGCCTCGGAATATTCCGAGGAAATTCCGAGGAACACTTGGATTTCCTCGGAATTTTCTCAGAATATTCCGAGGCTTTTCCGAGGAACACTTGTTTGGGGTTTCAAAACATCAAATTTTTTTGCCCTATATCATTTCTTATACAAATGCAATGCATACCATTGAGGAATCTTTGTATAGATGATCATAAACTATGAAATAACAAAATTTCAAAACGAATTGTAAGTATTCATTTTCCCATTCATTAAAGTGTACAAGTGTTTCTCTTATGTTGTGGGGATTTCGTTCATACAATCGGAAAAGTGTTTATTATAGGGTAAGGAACAAATTTTTGACTTCATAATCAGTCTAAGACACTTAATAAGGGTTATATAAGTGTTATTCAAACCGCAAAACGTTGTTTTCGGTTTAAAAACCCTACTTCCTCGGAAAAGCCTCGGAATATTTTGAGGAAATTTCGAGGAACACTTGGATTTCCTCGGAATTTCCTCGGAATATTCCGAGGCTTTTCCGAGGAACACATGTTTGGGGTTTCAAAACATCAAATTTTTTTTGCCCTATATCATTTCTTATACAAATGCAATGCATACCATTGAGGAATCTTTGTATAGATGATCATAAACTATGAAATAACAAAATTTCAAAACGAATTGTAAGTATTCCTTTTCCCGTTCATTAAAGTGTATAAGTGTTTCTCTTATGTTGTGGGGATTTCGGTCATACAATCGGAAAAGTGTTTATTATAGGGTAAGGAACAAAGTTTTGACTTCATAATCAGTCTAAGACACTTAATAAGGGTTATATAAGTGTTATTCAAACCGCAAAACCTTTTTTCGGTTTAAAAACCCTACTTCCTCGGAAAAGCCTCGGAATATTCCGAGGAAATTCCGAGGAACACTTGGATTTCCTCGGAATATGCCGAGGCTTTTCCGAGGAACACATGTTTGGGGTTTCAAAACATCAAATTGTTTTTGCCCTATATCATTTCTTATACAAATGCAATGCATACCATTGAAGAATCTTTGTATAGATGATCATAAACTATGAAATAACAAAATTTCAAAACGAATTGTAAGTATTCCTTTTCCCGTTCATTAAAGTGTATAAGTGTTTCTCTTATGTTGTGGGGATTTCGTTCATACAATCGGAAAAGTGTTTATTATAGGGTAAAGAACAAAGTTTTGACTTCATAATCAGTCTAAGACACTTAATAAGGGTTATATAAGTGTTATTCAAACCGCAAAATGTTGTTTTCGGTTTAAAAACCCTACTTCCTCGGAAAAGCCTCAGAATATTCCGAGGAAATTCCGAGGAACACTTGGATTTCCTCGAAATTTTCTCGGAATATTCCGAGGCTTTTCCGAGGAACACATGTTTGGGGTTTCAAAACATCAATTTTTTTTCCCCTATATCATTTCTTATACAAATGCAATGCATACCATTGAAGAATCTTTGTATAGATGATCATAAACTATTAAATAACAAAATTTCAAAACGAATTGTAAGTATTCCTTTTCCCGTTCATTAAAGTGTATAAGTGTTTCTCTTATGTTGTGGGGATTTCGTTCATACAATTGGAAAAGTGTTTATTATAGGGTAATGAACAAATTTTTGACTTTATAATCAGTCTAAGACACTTAATAAGGGTTATATAAGTGTTATTTAAACCGCAAAACGTTGTTTTCGGTTTAAAAACCCTACTTCCTCGGAAAAGCCTCGGAATATTCCGAGGAAATTCCGAGGAACACTTGGATTTCCTCGGAATTTCCTCAGAATATTCCGAGGCTTTTCCGAGGAAACAGAAACCCTAAAAGAAAAGCCCTAAATCGTCGGAAAAGTCTCGGACTATTCCGAGGAAATTCTGAGGAAATCCCTAAATCCTATTATCCCTCAGAATTTCCTCGGTATTCTTATATTAAAAAAAAAAGGCGATGCTACTCTGTTTCCAAGTCATCATCACAAGATGAATCTGAATCTGGATCTTGGTGAAACTCTCCAATCTCTGGTTCATCCTCTACGTGAACGACAGCTTCCTCTCCAAAGTCGGTTAAATCGACTACAAGGCCAACTGCAGCTAAATCTTCTGCTGCACTTAAGTTACCGGATGTGCTTGGTTGTAGTGGGTCTTCCAGCTCAGAACTTCCCTGAACTCGGCCTCTCGGGTTGAGTGATGTAATAGTAACACATGGATCATCTCTGTTCCTAACCCGGGGGTACTTGATATAACAAACCTGTAACATTTAAAAAATTATTTAATTTGTAAATAAGTGTTATTAATACACATGATGATGAATCATTACGAATAAATGATATATGTATATTTAATTACCTGATCGGCCTGAGAAGCAAGAATGAAAGGATCATAATATTGCAACTTTCGCCTCGAATGTACTGATGTAGCACCAAATGCATCTGTTCTCACACCTCGATCTGGAGTGTTGTCGTACCAATCACAATAGAAAATAGTACAGCGCAATCCAACCATGCCCGGATACTTGATTTCCATAATCTCCCTATGTTTCCGTAGTATACATCATCTTCAGATGCAGAACAAACACCAGCATCATAAGTCGTACTCGAACGTCTCCTCTTTTGAGTTGTGAATGCATATCCTCGAGTACAAAATCTCGGATATGACTTCACAACATACTCTGCTCCACGCACCATCTCGCGTATCCAATCGTCAAATGTTTCACCTCTGGTCATACCAGCAGACACCTATTAATAGCACATATATATGTTATATCAATATATGTGAATTAGTATAAATATGTGATAAATAATATTTTAATTTGTTTAAAGCACTCACATAAGTAAGCATTCATCCAGAAAATTCTCTCTGCTTCAGTTCTTCAAGTTCCTCCTCTGTGGCGTATCTATATTCGAACCGCTTTTCTGCCATGAAAATCCTGTACATATGTTGACAATAATATAATTAATTAAGATTTAAATTTCAACTTGTTAAAATAAAAATTTGTAAGCTAATTTATTTACCTCTCATATTGAAGAACATCTTCGCAGTTGGTGAGCAAATATGTTTGCAAATGACTGCGCTCCTACTCAGTAAGTCGACGGTCCTTTGGTTTTCCGCTAAGTCGTCCAACATCTGTGAAGATGTCTGGAACCGTAACATGATATGTTGCCCATTCGCCTCTATCGTCATGCCGAGCAGGTCTTCTTGTTTTGGTCTGCACTTCTGCTAGAAAGTAGAACTCGGCAAAGTTTGAAGTTTCTGAATTTATCATCTGTGCAATTATATAACCTTCCACCCTACTATAATTTTTCACCATCTTCTTCAAATGGTACATATACCGCCCATACAAATACATCCATCTATACTGCACAGGACCACCAAGTTCCAATTCTCTTGCCAGGTGAATAACAAGATGCTCCATAACATCAAAAAATGATGGAGGAAATATCTTCTCAAGGTTGCACTGAATCACGGCTATGTTAGTCTTCAAATTTTCAATACCTTCAAGAGTCACTGATCTCGTGCATAAATCGCGGAAGAAAGCACTAATCCCTGCAATTGCTTCATGAACATTATGTGGTAATAGTTCCTTGAAGGAAAACGGAAGGAGGCGCTGCATCATTACATGGCAATCGTGACTCTTCAAGCCGATAAACTTTCCTTCCTTTCTGTCGAGACAGTTACGCAAATTAGATGCGTAACCGTCTGGAAATTCCACATCGTTTGAAATCCAATCAAAGAACGCATCTTTTCCCTCTGCATCAAGTCGGTATATGGGAAAAGGAGCCCTACCATTCTCATCAACATGAAGTTCTGAACGAGCACATATATCGACTAAATCCAGTCTTGACTTCAAATTATCCTTTGTTTTACCTTGAACGTTAAGGATCGTGTTCATGAGATTGTCAAAAAAGTTCTTCTCAATATGCATGATATCTAAATTATGCCTCAGCAGATGATCCTTCCAGTATGGCAGATCCCAGAAAATACTCTTTTTGTGCCAGTTATGTAGCTCTCCAACCGCACTGACTCGAATGTTTTCATGTCCACCTACATCTGGCGTCCTTTCTGCATCAAAATACCTATACTGCTTCAACAAATCTTTCCCACTAACTTCCTCAGGTGGACCATCAAACACCTGATTGTTCTTCGTAAACGAAGTCTTACTCCTGCGGTATGGATGATCAGGTGGTAGAAATCGTCTGTGACAGTCAAACCAACACGTTTTCCTTCCGTTCTTTAGTTGGAAAGCATATGTGTCATCTTGACAATATGGACATGATAGCCTTCCATGCGTTGTCCATCCAGATAACATACCATATGCTGGAAAATCACTTATTGTCCACATATGTACTGCCCGTATTTGAAAGTTTTCTTTACATGAAACATCGTATGTTTCAGCACCTTGAGCCCATAGTTGTTGCAACTCATATATTAGTGGCTGAAGAAACACATCAAGTGATCTCTTAGGATGCTCTGGTCCGGGAACGAGAATGGAGAGAAACAAAAACTCTCGTCGCAAGCACAAGTTTGGCGGTAAGTTGTATGGTGTAAGAATGACTGGCCATAGAGAATACTGTCTTCCACTCTTGCCAAACGGGCTGAAACCATCAGTACATAATCCAAGGTAGACATTTCTTCTCTCATACGCAAAGTCGGGATATTTTGATTGGAAATGCTTCCACGCTTTTGCATCTGAAGGATGTCTAATCTCACTATTTGTTGAATGCTCCGCATGCCATCTCATTGGTTGCGCTGTGCGTTCAGACTGATACAACCTCTGCAACATTTCCGTCAAAGGCAAATACCACATCCTTTTAAATGGCACTGGAACTCTTCCACTCGTATCTTTATAACGAGCCTTTCCACATAATTTGCATGTAACCCGTTCTTCATCCGCCCTCCAATAAATCATGCAGTTATCGCTGCATACATCTATTACCTGATCCGATAAACCAAGACCAGCTACCAGTTTCTGAACCTCGTAGTATGAACCAGGGGCTACATTATCCTCAGGTAGAATACCTTTTACAAAATCAGCAATCGCATCCACACAGTCTTCAGCCAAATTATAATCTGTTTTAATGCCCATCAATCTTGTTGCAGATGATAAAGCTGAATGACCATCTCTGCAACCTTCGTACAAGGGTTGCTTTCCAGCATCCAACATATCATAAAATCTCATAGCTTCTGCATTGGGTAAATCTTCCCCTCTAAAATGATCATTTACCATCTGCTCAGTACCTATACCATAATCTACATCCATTCTAATTGGTTCTTCTAACCTAACTGCAGGCTGAGGTTCGCTAGTACTACCATATTCATAATCAGTTTCTCCATGATGATACCAAATTTTGTAACTTCGTGTAAACCTATTCAAATATAGATGAGTCCAAACATCCCACTCTTTAATAATCTTTCTATTTTTACAATTAGAGCAAGAACATCTTAACATATCCGTTTCTGCTTCCGGTTGTCGTTGAACTAGCCCCATGAATTCGGTTATACCTCGTTGGTATTCTTCCGTAAGCAATCTCGTGTTCGGATCCAAATGAGGTCGATCGATCCAAGAACGATAATAATTTGAAGAAGACATGCTTTTTTTAATCAAATTCGTGTGTAAATATAGTATGTGAGAGGATGAAAAAATGGAGTGAATGAAGAGGTTGGGGGGTGCGGGTATTTATAGATTAAATGCTGCCGACAGTATCGAGGAAATTCCGACGGAATACCGACGGCAACGGCTCTTTCCTCGGAATTTCCTCGGAATTTTTAAAAAATCCAACGGCTCTCCAACAGATATAATATATCCTCAGATATTCGTCGGTATTTTCCGAGGAATATGCCTTCCTCGGTATTTCATCGGTATATTCCGAGGAAATTCCGAGGAAACCCAAATTTTGGGTTTTCTTGGAATTTCCTCGAAAATTCGTCGGAATATTCCGAGGATCTCATTTTCCGTCAGAATGTCCGTCAGAATTACGATGTTTTCTTGTAGTGTAATTATATTTACCAACATTTTTAGTCCTAGAACTGGAGATAGATCTACTCGTATATGGCTTTCGGTAAGATCACATATTTCTAATAATCAAACTTCTCTTTTAGAGATTGATAAGGATCCTTAGGATCTTTTTTCATAATTCATATTTTAAACCATCATGTATGTGGTTTCGAAATAAATATCATGGCTTTGGCCTTTTTCTAATATGAAACTGTTTTGATTTATCGATGGTTTCTGTTATGAGTGTGTGTTTCATCTTTATAAACTGTTTCCCTTCCTCTTCTGTTAACCTCAGTATTATCAGTCGTCACACCACATCAATCATTGTCTACCGTCATGCTCCAGGCAGCGGTTAATCGAAGCAGTGCCACCACAGGCAAGATCCGTCAGGTGACGGACGAGCTCAAGCGGATATTAAAAAATCAGGCATGTGCGGCTACACAATCAGCGTATATAGACAGGGAGTAGTGGCCACATGGTTAACGTGATCAGCATGTCAATAATATGGAGATGGTGATTTGGGCGGCGGGTACAGCGGCACTGGGAGTCGAAAACCGCGTGATGTACAAGCTCGCGCTGGTTTCTCTCAAACAATATCCCTTCTTTCTCACGCAACTCTCCACCTTCGGGTAAAATATCTTCCATCTCTTTGATCTCTGTTTTCGCTTACTAAATATAGTTTTATTAGAGGTCGTAATCAATACGTTCTTGACCTTTCAATTATAATATGATTGAAAAATACGAAACAGCTATGTATATCTATAGTTTTCTTAGGCATCTCTCGGTATGCATATGTTTAGAGTTAGTCTTAAAGAACAGTTCGCAAGTACAGATTTAGTTATTTACATTCAAAGTGGTAAACATTATCAGTCTATAGACACGTTAAGACTACCGTTTCATTATAAACACCAATATTATATTCTATTTACTTTTGTAGAAAGCTGTTAAATACCAAAATTTGCAATGGTCGCCCAATCCAACCGTTTTAGAAACCTGTCATATATATAATCGCCCACACATGACCAAAATAATCTCCCCTTTCTGCATAAACATGATACTTACTTCACCCCTTCTATATATTTGATTTCATTCCCTCAATGGTTGATCTCATCCCCTGATAGTTCAACCATTTCAGATACCTCCCATTTGATCTCAATCACGTTGGTGGTATCCTGAACTCAAAAAGTATCTGATAATAGTTCAATGAACCTCTTATATTTGTTTTGATTATTTTTCCCTTCGATTTGGTGGTTATGTTTTTATTTTGTTTTCCATTTTTGTTTCTATCTAAGCTTTATGTATTAAGACTTTCAAGAAAAAGCACCCCAAGAACAAATTTGTTGCTGTTGTGAGTGATTTTTAATCTTAAAAATTATTTTGTACCTTACCCTCTTAATCTGTAAAGTTGTACTGCAGTTAAATTTCCATGGATAATCAGGTTGGAATAGTAGCTGGAGACAAGCGGAAATCTATGTCAATTTGTGTGCTTGACAACAATGAAGGAGTAAATCAAAGACTGAAACCATGAGCTCCAAGTAAGTTTCAGCCATATCTCTGGATATCTACTTTGATTTATGTAGAAAGATCATTCTGAACATATCTTATATGGTAAGGCTTTGTGACACCAAGGGTGCACCGTCGATCGACAGTCTCCTCGACAGCTTACTCTCGCGAGGCAGACTGACCACTCTTCAGTAAAACGGGCATAACTTCTGCTATAGAATGCTGATTGACCTCAAACCGGTGGCATTGGAAAGATAACTTGAAGATCTATCTTGTTTCAAAGGATGGGCTCAATATAATGGTGGGAAGGTCTCCATCCATAGCTAAACATCTGACGCGTCTGTGCAGCTCTACACTCAAAAGGCTCCAAAAGTCACTAAAATTACCACTTTCCTTCAAATAGTCTCTGAACCTGTAAACACTCTAAATAGACCCTATATCATAGTAAATATATATTAAAACACTTATAACCATGGCTAAAAGTGATTAAAATTCATGGCCTATCAACTCCCCCACACTTACCATTTTGCTTGTCCTCAAGCAAAACACACAGGACAGTCTTTTGAAAGAGGTTTGAAAACAACATGGACTCACATAATTTAAAATCAATACTCTCCCTTCTGCAAATATGATAGGTGGAAGTGAATCATTACTAATCTTGGATGCTTTCAATATACTACACACTATTTTAGTCACCATACCATACAATCACACAACACTACTGATAGCGCATGACGTACCCCTCTGCTGACCTCATTTCTCCATAAATATAGATGTGTATGCTACGTCTTGGGAGTATCGAACAAGGGACATGGAATCTTACTCAAGCAAGTTTCTGAACACATAGATAGTCTTCTCTGATTCCTTTCCTCCCTCTTTTTCTCTCGTCTCTGAATCTTTATAGTTTCAATTTCAGTGAATGTGATGATGATGCACTCCATCTTGATCATATTATTGACTTGTCTACTTTTGTAGCTCTATTTGACAAAGTGTAGCGAATACCGGGGTCACAGGAGACACTCCTACCCCTCGTTTCCACAATGTGTGATCATTCTTTTCAGACTTAGAACAATGGGGTCACAGGAGACACTCCTACCCTTCTGCCTCTTCAAGGAAATCATTTCAATCTTTTGTATCTTAAGATGCCGAAGAGAGAGAGAGAGATGGGAACCAGAAGCACACATACTTTTACCTTCCAGACTTGCAGGAGGACTCCTATCCAATGTATACCAAGCCCTAAAACAAGCAATTATAGTAGATTAAGGTTGGAAGTCTGCTTTGGTTTGTCTAGACATTCTCAGCAGGTGTGGATGTTAGCATTACGTGATACACTCCGGTGTTTCTATCTAATACATCCTGCAATTAGTATGCTAGAGAGTGATTAGAGTATCAATCAAATTGTATTTGATCATAATCCCCTTCTTGACTCGATAAAAACTTTATATATATATATATATATATATATATATTTTTTTTTTTTTTTGAAAACATTTAATAAGACTCAAAATAAACTAGATATCAGTAAACATCTCCAAGACTTAAATTACACTGTCACCAGTGTATACCCAGTCGGAGTTATGGTGAGAACTAATCATAAGTACACAATTTATAATCGATGGAAAAGAGTTACCATCGGTCGCTGGAAGTGATGTAACGTCGATCGATATCGATATGCTCTCATCGGTCGATTTTATAATCGTCTACTCGGATATTCTCTTTTTTTTTTAAATACCTAACTAAAACACAATATTAGTAGAATCTCCCCCAGACTTAAACAACATTGTCACCAGCGTTATATAGTCTAAGACTGGTGGGGAAATAAACCATAAGGACAATATTAACAAGTTTTCGCGAGTATACCTGCCATTGATGTGAGTATCGATCAACAAAGTTAAGTGGCGATCGATACTTGTGATGCTCTGTCGAGCGACATCGGTCGGTTGTCTATCGATGCTGGTGCAGAACTCGTCTTCCTCGTATCTATTTCCTTTTACCTAACATAAATAAAACACTAAAAGTTAGTAATAAATAAATAATAAAACCAATTATCTAAAAAAATTTTCCGATGAACAGTGTTTGCTACAGTGCCGCCGTTACTATTCACTTTTTTTTACCTATATAAAAATAAAAACAAAAATCAGTAATAATCTAACATAAATTGAATGAAATTACCTAATAGTCTCAGCGCTTTGTTATAGTCATTTAGTTTGACTTTGGAGATCTGATTTAATCCGGATGAGAATGAGAACATGCTCCAAAACAAGTCTCAATGTCTGCTCTCTGAAGCTTTATCATTCTTGTGTGAAAGCCTCCTCCATAGACTCTTCTCCTTTTGTCTATCATCTCAGCAATAAGGAGTGCTCGAAGCTTTGCAAATGGCTGTGAGAAGCATCTGTTGCGCACTCTGGATTTTCTGACACCATCTGAGAAGCGAGAAATCAATGATAACTGAGAACCTCCCTTGGTCCTTTTCCTCTTCTTCCAATTTCTTTTCTTATTTCCGCCAGAGTTGTCTGATCGCGTGGTGGTTTCTCCATCAAAAAGATTTCCGCACACTTCATACTCATTATGTTGTGATTCGCGACTAGTGTCGATCGATGGTGAAGTGGTAATGTCGATCGATGTCGGTTTGTTGGTGTCTCTCGATACTGCTTATGTTGGACCATTGTCGACTTCACATCTAAATCTTAACCCTCTTCTCTGAGAAGCCTCTACACATATATGATCATCAAATACTCCATTATAGGAACTTAACTGTATACTTTATCTGGTGGGATTGGAGATTCAGCTTCAAACACATCACATGGAACCATAATCTTCACATGATCATGTATCCTCTTCACTCTTTTGTGAAATCCAGCAGCTTCTTATGTCCAGATAGGTGGTCTCTGATGTTAAGGGACAGCAAGGTGTGAGGCCTTAGACATGTACATCATTTCCTCAACTTGTTCCAGCTCGACTATGTATCCTGGCAGTTCATCCAACCATGGGTGTCGATCGATGCAATCTGGTGGGTGTAGCTCGATGCTATCTTGTGGGGGGAGATCGATGATATAGGGCGTGCTTTGATCGATGATGTAGGGTGGGTGTCAATCGATCTCATCACGTTGCTATCGATCGATGCTAGTCTTTAGCGAAGTCTCCAGATCTTTCCTCTTAGCATTCCGTTCGTCACCAAGCTTTTTCTCTGAGTCAAGCCATTCCTCTAGCTCCAAGAAGTCTTCCATAATGACTTCCCTACTCGAATCCAAATCTCCAAGCTGTTCTCCATCATCCAACTCCAAGAATTCTTCTAGCTCCAAGAAATCTTCTATGGTGATCTCTTTTTCTACATATGGGGAAGGATAATAACTTGGTACATCAGTGCCCTTCTGTGCCGAGTCTGCAATGTCCTGAGGACAACTCGATCTTTCAGGGATTTCGAGTGGCGTCGATAGATAACAGGAATCAGCATCGATCAATGCTGAGGAGGTGGTATCGACAATGAGGTGGTGGTATCGACCATGAGGTGGTGATGATGATCGATGATGAGGTCGTGGTGTTGATCGTTTCGGAGGTGCTGGGGTCGATCGACGATGAGATGGTGGTGTCGATCGATGTAGAGGTCTGATCACTAATGTCAGCTTCTTCTCTTCGTGCAGTTTCATCTGTTCATTGAACCTTAATGTATGGCTTTTCGATCTGAGTGTTCATGGTTTCAGATTCCTCATTTGGCTCAGTGTAGACTATACCCAACATCTGACTGAATCTAGACATTAATTCCTTCTCCTGACCTTTAATCATCTTGTCCAACATATCATCGAACTTCCTCTGTCGAGTTGCTGCATCTTCATAGAGAAATTTGTTGAGAAAAACGCTTTTAATGTCCTCCCCGCAGGTTAAAGATCTTGGTTACAGCTTACTAAACCAGCTAAATGCATCTCCAAATAAAGAATAGGGGAAGATCTTGGAGATGATGTGGTCTACATATACTTCATTCTGCTCGCTTGCCAAGGCTAGCTCCTCAAGCTCCTTGATAAGGTTTCTTGGATCTTCATGAGGAAGACCTCAGAAGGGATCCACACTTCTCCAATCATACCATTCCCGGTTCAGATCAAAGTCGTTTTTCTCAGCAACATCAATCAGATCAGGGATTACAACACCCACTGCATTAGTCAATTGTCATGTGCTGTTGCGCCGGCGACCTTCTTCGTCTCGTAACATCTCATTCTCATCGACCTTAAGTATAAGCACTTCGACCATCTCTGTCTCCACACAAGTGGTGTCGGTCATCGGATGAACAGTACCATGATGAATAGTGCCGCGATGAACAGTGTCTCGATGAACAGTGTCGCGATGAACAGTGTTCCTATGAACAATGTCGTGATGAACAGTGTCAATCGACGGTGGATGAACAGTATCAATCAACGGTGGATGAACAGTGCCGATCGACGGTCGATGAACAGTGTCGAGGTGAACAGTACTCGGATGAACAATATCGAAATGGACCGTACCCGGATGAACAGTATCGATTGACTCGAGATGAATAGTGCCGATCAACGTCGGGTGAATAGTGTCGATCGACGCTGGATGAATAGTATTGATCGATGCTTGGATTTCTACGCTCCCAATCGCTGCTTGGAGGGTGTCGACTGCCCTCTTAGACTTATTGATCACGCGTTCCAAATCTAGTGGCTCTACTAGTAAGAGCCATATTCCCTTGATGCTTTTGGTACTCATATGTATGTACCTGAAAAAGAAGAAAAAAAATTTATGAGTTATTTTTTAGAAAAGTAGTAAAACCTAGACTAAATCTAACTCGACAAGATCTAATGGCGATAAAAGCTCCCCGGGCACGACGGCAAATTTGATATCACTCAAATTACCCTAAGGAGTGAATTACTCTCTCAAATAAGAGGTTCAGTTGTAGTACTTAGGGATCAAATCCACGGAGAGCTAGGGCACACAAAAGATCTAATAATTATATAATTAAGCTAGGCTAATAGGTTTTAAAACAATAAATATAGTAAATTGCAGGGCGGACAAGGTAGTTGTTTGATGGAAGGATGGTTGCTAGACTTAGGGTTTTATTCAGGTTATTAGAACTCTAATCTATAGATGCTAAGGATTGATTCTAGAACTCGATATCTAGTGCAAAAGACAACCAACTCTCGCTGTGAGTCTATTCTATTGACTAAGTTCAGTGTTTCCGCACTCGCATGCCAACACGGATCGAGCGTCGATCGATGTTATGGTATGAGCGTCGATAGATGCTACGGTATGAGCGTCAATAAATGTTATGGTATGAGCGTCGATCGACGCTGTCTTAGGCAAGCATTATCGATCTGATCGATTATGTTCAACTAGATTCCTAGACCAACGCTAGTATGCACCTAGGTATCTAATCCAGCAGGATTCGAATTCCGTTAATTGATTGCACTCTTGTGCCTCTCAATTGTCCTATGATTCTAGGTTCAAGCAATTAGTCACACTCTCGAGATTTTTCAACTACTCTAGATCCTAGTATTACAAGCTATCATGGTGTAGAGATCTATAGATATCCTAACAATCATATAATTCAAAAGTTCATTCAAAACCCTAGAAAACCTAGATCTAGCAGATGGATCTACTCAGACATGATAGTTGTCACATAAATCATAGATGAATAGAAGGAATTGCAATAGATATTAAAACCAAAACCAATGGAGTTCCAGGAGGACTCTGAAGGAGTTCCTCCCTTCTCTCGTAAATAAGAACAATGAATAAAAGAAAGCGTAGCCGTCAACAATGGCTTAGAAAATACATAAATAGGGTTTTACGTCGTCTAAGGGTATTTTGGTAATTTGTGGTTGTTTCTGGGCTTCAGTCGTTCATAAAATATGCTCGGCCGTATTCTGTCTTCACCGTCGATCGACACCAATGGTGCACCGTCGATCGACAGCTTCCTCTTGCGAGGTAGACTGACCACTCTCAGTCAAACAGGTATAACTTCTGCTATAGGATGCTGATTGACCTCAAACCGGTGGCATTGGAAAGCTAACTCAAATCTCTATCTTGTGTCAAAGGATGAGCTCAATAAAATGGTGGGAAGGTCTCCATCCATAGCTAAACATCTGACGCTTCTGTGCAGCTTTGCACTCAAAAGACACCAAAATCATCACTTTCCTCCAAATCGTCTATGAACCTATAAACACTCTAAATAGACTCTATATCGTAGTAAATATATATTTAAACACTTATAAACTATGACTAAAAGTGGGTAAAATCCATGGCCTATCAAATAACGACCAAATTGAGCTTGATTTCGAAGACCAAACATATGCTATCTCAATTCTCCGCAAATTCTTCATCAAGATTTTTTTTGGATCAAAATCTTCATCAAGATATCGGTAGGAAAGATAATACAAATGAGGACAACAAATCTGATGTTTGACAGCGTAATATAGGATGGTCCAAATGATCTTCTAGATGTTGTTATTTTTCTTTTTCTTAACATGTTAATCGGATATTTTATGAGTATGATGATGAATAGGATGATTTTACATTTAGTACAATAATTTTTTTTTCTTTCATCCTTTCATCATTTTCTAGGTAAAGGTATGACAACAACCAAACAATGATGAATGGAAAGAAGAACGAACAGGAAACCACTTATTAGCAACCAATATTCACAATGCCAAAAAGAAAACAGGAAATACACAATCAAAACACACTACAAAAAAAGCCGTATTGATAGCATATTGTTATAGCATTGATTTTCAATCTGCTATGAAAGACAAAGTTTTCGATTTCAGTACATATTAATAGCAGTTTCTTAAAGCTCTCGTGAAAAATAAGTAAGCGGGATTAGAAAAACACACAAACCGCGTATACTTAGGTGAAATTTCGAGAGCCGGGAAGAACCAAAGTGTTTCCCTATTAACTATGACACTTTTGGTACTTAAGCTTAAAAAAATTGGGTCGACATAGATAGAAAAAAAAAAGTAGTCACGAGAGAACTCTCTCTAGAGAGAAACCCTAATTGCAACTCCGAAACCGAATCGTCCGGCGACGAAACTCTCAGGCGACACCGTCAAGCTCGATTTCGTGCTCAGTAACCAGTGATATTCTTCCCGCAACTCGATTTGAAGGGGATTGAAGGTCGAAATCGAATCAAAGGTAGAGATTTAGGATTTATTTTCTTAGATCTTACAGATTTATGGTTTGTTTCACTGAAAGTTCTTAACTTTCATATGCATTTCGTCTTTAAATCAAACTGATTTATCTTTTGTTTAGTGACAGATTATTTCCAGCTATTGTGTTTCACTCTTCTTCTAACCAGACCTCAAATTATTAGCAGCAATCTTCTTTCACTCTTGTTCTAACCAGACCACAGGTTATTTCCCTCGTTCTTTTTCCTTTGTAATATGGTCATCGTTTTCGTTATTACATGACTTTGGTGTTGATTGATTTCTGTTTGCTTCTCATTGTTTATTTAGTGACTATTGTTAAACTTTTGTTTTTTTTTGTTTGTCATTGTGTGATATATACTTAAACATTGTCATTTTCTCACTCTTTTGTTTGTGATTCTGTGTTTTATTTTGAATATTGTCTTTTATCTGTCACTCTTTTGCTTGTTCTTACGGTTTTCAATAAGGATAGGTGAAACAATGTTAGACAAGGCGTGGGTTCATCTGTCAAGGTATGAAAGTAACATATATAAGTCACTTTTCAGTTGAGGATTGTACTGCTTACTGAATTTTTTTTTGTTTTGTTAATATTCGCAGAGTTGATCCTGCTTATGAGAGAGGTGCTTGGGACTTTCTCCAAGCTGTGTCTGCGAGTAAAGGGGATATTCAGTTGATCATTTGCCTTTGCACAGACTGTCGCAATGTAGATCGTCATTCAGCCAGTGATATAGTTGACCATCTTGTGAGAAGGGGAATGGATGAGGTTTACAAGCGGCGTAAGGACTGGTTCCACCATGAGGAAGTGGACTCAGTTGCTGAAGGCGGAATGAAAGTTAACCAGTGGAATGAAGAGATTGTTGGGTTATTCAGAGCTGCTGGGAACTTAGATGAAGAGTTGGCTACTGCACGTGACTTCTGTGAGATGGCAGAGGAAGAGGACACGAAAGAAGATGAGTTCTTGGCGAAGATAGCTGATGCTGATACCCCATTATATCCAAGCTGTGCAAATCATAGCAAGCTATCTGCAATCGTCTCACTATTTAGACTGAAGACTATGAATGGGTGGTCAGACAAGAGCTTCAACGATCTACTGGAGACATTTCCCGAGATGTTACCAGCGGATAACGTTCTTCATTCATCATTGTACAAAGTGAAGAAATTCCTGAAGTCTTTTGATATGGGTTATGAGAAGATTCACGTGTGTGTCAATGACTGTTGTCTATTCAGAAAGAAGTTGAAGAAGCTCGACAGTTGTCCTAAATGCAAGGCTTCAAGGTGGAAGATTAATCTGCATACTGGTGAGGTCAAGAAAGGTGTCCCACAGAAGGTATTAAGATACTTTCTAATAATCCCAAGGCTGAAGAGAATGTTCAGGTCTCAAGAAATGGCAACAAACTTAAGGTGGCATGCTAGTAACAAGAGCAGCGACGGGAAAATCAGACACCCCGTAGATTCTGTGACACGGAAACAAATGGACGCCAAATATCCCAAATTTGCTGCTGAAGAAAGAAACATACGGCTGGGGCTCTCCATGGATGGGTTTAATCCTTTCAGCATGCAGAACAGCAAGTACAGTTGTTGGCCGGTGCTGCTAGTGAACTAAAATTTGCCTCTTAATCTATGTATGATGAAGGAGAATATCATGCTAACCTTGCTCATTCCTGGTCCACAACAGCCGGGTAACAGTATTGACATCTACTTAGAGCCATTAATAAAGGATTTGAACCAGTTGTGGAGCAAAGGAGAGTCTGCATATGATGTGTTGAGTAATTCCGTGTTTACTCTCAAAGAAATGCTGCTATGGACTATTAGCGATTTCCCTGCCTACGGAAATCTTGCTGGATGCAAAGTGAAGGGTAAAATGGGTTGTCCTGTATGCGGAAAACACACTGATAGTGTGTGGATGAAGTTCTGCAGGAAGCATGTTTATATGTCCCATAGAAAGGGTCTCCCACCAACGCATAGGTATCGTTCAAAGAAGTCTTGGTTTGATGGACACACAGAACATGGGAATAAGTGTAGAATACTATCTGGTCAAGACATTTCCAGTAACCTGAAGAACTTTGTCAACAATTTTGGGAATGTTAAAGAATCTGGAGCGAAGAGAAAGAGGACATTCAGTGTTGAAGAAGATTGTGACATGGGAGACGATTCTAGTGAATCCGAGGCAGAGGAAGAAGATGAAGTAGACGAAGAGGAATTGTCAAGATGGAAGAAAAGGTCGATATTTTCCAACTGCCTTATTGGGAGGTAAGTCTTTTGTTGAACACATTACTTCCCCTGTGTACTGAATAGAAATAACTTACAATTCTGATTTTGTTTATTGTGTGTTGATGTTTAGGAACTCCCTGTGAGGCATAATTTGGATGTAATGCACATAGAGCGAAATGTGGCAAAGAGCATTGTGTCCACGTTACTGCATTGTGGGAATTCAAAGGATGGTCTCAATACTCGCAAAGATCTGGAACACTTAGGTATTAGGAAGGATCTGCACCCCAAGGCGAAAGGGAAAAGGACTTACTTGCCCGCAACACCTTCGTCTTTGTCCAAGTCTGAGAAGAAGGTCTTCTGTAAGCGACTTTTTGATTTTAAAGGACCTGATGGATATTGTTCAAACATATCAAGGGGAGTTTCAGTTGAGGAGTGTAAGGTAGCTGGTCTCAAATCACATGATTATCATGTCCTGATGCAACAGATGCTTCCGGTTGCAGTTAGGGGGTTATTGCCTAAAGGCCCTAGACTAGCAATACTACGCATGTGTGCATTCTTCAACCGTCTATGTCAGAGAGTTATAGATATATAGCAGATTTCAGTAATGTAAGCTGAGATTGTAGAAACTCTCTACATGTTTGAGAGATTTTTTCCTCCTAGTTTCTTCGACATTATGTTTCATTTGACGGTCCATCTAGGAAGGAAAGCTCGGCTCTGCGGTCCAGTCCACTTTCGTTGGATGTATCCCTTTGAGAGGTAACCAAAACTGTTTTCATCTTTTAAAATATCTCATCGTTGAGACCAAGTGAAAATTCACAAAATATTTCCTCTATGTAGGCACATGAAGATACTGAAAGACTTCGTTAGAAATCATGCAAGGCTAGAGGGTTGTATTGCTGAGTCCTATCTTGCAGAAGAGTGCATGCGGTTCTGTAGTGAGTTTCTTAAGAAGACAGCAAGTGTGGAGGAGAAATTAGATAGGAATACTGACTATGAGAGCCAGTCGATCTTAGAGGGACGTCCAATTTCGGTAGCCAGATCAATTGATCTGTCTGAAATGGAGAAGAAAACGATCCATCTTGCTGTCATTCAGAACACAGCTGTTGTCGAGCCTTATGTTGAGTATGTAAATAAATCATTTGTACAATTTTCCATCTATAATATAACTAGCAGGCTGATATGTTTTTTTCCGTTATACAAGTATGCATCTACAGCATCTACAAGAGACAAATGGAAGATGTAGACGAGATGCAACGTATTTGTGGAGTACACATACTCTGAATTTTGCTTCTTGGTTAAAAGAACAGGCAAGTCTCTAACATTTGCTCTGTTTTTGTGAATTAAATGTTCTTGTCTTCTGACTATTGTTCATACTTTATGCTAGATACCTATTGATTCTGGAACACATGATGAAACTCTAAAATGGTTGGCATATGGACCTCGGACTAATGCAAGATCGTACACATACTATATAGTTAATGGACAGTGATTTCACACACACTCAGTTCATAAGCAAACCCAAAACAGCGGAGTATTTTACGAGGCTACTGCAATGTGTAGAGCGAGTGCGAAAGACACGTCACAAGTTGTTGATTTGGTATCATACTATGGGAGAGTTACAGAGATTATCTTGGTGGACTACAATGTGTTTTATGTCCCTCTATTCAGGTGTCAATGGGCAGTAAGAGGAAACGGAGTTAAGGTGGAGGATGGGTTCACACTTGTTAACTTGAATCAGTCTCAAGTTTCGTTTAATAGGGATCCCTACATTCTAGCTTCGCAGGCAAAACAATTGGACCACTGCCATCATCTATTGACATGGAAGTTGAAATAGAAGAAGCTCATAATGCCAGAGTTGATTGTGAAGGCATATATGTGTGATGTCGGTCTTGTGTGATGTCGGTCCTATGTGATAGCTATCTTGTGTGATGTTTGCCTTCTCTGCTGCATGTTTGACTCTTTTGTGTTCTTATGCTTTTGCATTTTGTCTTCTCTGATGTAGCTTCGTAGTTAAGACTGTATCTCGTTCTAACTAATTGTAATTTGTTTCAGGTGAATTAAATGAGACGTCCAAATACTAGATACTCGAAAAAGAATGCGAGTACAAGTAAGGTCACGAAGAAGACCAGTAAGGTCACGAAGAAGACCAGGAAGGTCACAAAAAGGGGCACGAAGAAGAAAAATGATGACGAAGAAGTGGAATTTATTTGTACTCTGCAAACCCAACCGCAACAGGAGGAGAATGAGCAGCATGAGGAGAATGTGCAGCAGGACGAGCATGAGTCTGAAAAGGTTCACGAGTCTGATGAGACTAACGAGCATGAAGAGGATAACGACGAACAAGATCCTGAAAAGGCTAATGAGGGTGACGAGGAGGAGGGGCTAGATGCAGCTAAAGAGGCTGAGGGGGCTAAAGAGCAGGAAGAGCCTGAAGGAGAGTTGGAACTGAATGATGTTCAACCTATGAAGAAGAAACACCGAGGACCAACGAAGATGAAACACATCGCCAAAGATCCAAACACTCGAGAAAGAGTGGAGTTTAATGAAATGGGAGATCCTGTTGGTGAAGGATCAGTGAAGCTGTCTTCTTACTTGGGTCCATTAGTGAGGGAGCATGTACCTGTCACATTTGATGATTGGAGGAAAATCAGCGAGGAGGTCAAAAGAGTTCTCTGGAAATCTGTTCAGGTGACTCTCTTTATTAAATTTTGACAGTTGATGCTTTTGGTATATATGTGATTCATTTGTTAAGTATTTGTAGGCAAGGTTCGAGCTTGATGAAGAGTATCAAAAGAATGCTGTGTTGAGGCAGATGGGATGTTTATGGAGGGCATCAAAATCAAGACTTGTGACACAATTAAGGGGTAAAAATACTAACCAAGAGAGGATGAATCTTAGACCGAAGAATGTTAATCCAGTTGAATGGCGAAAATTTGTGAGAATCAAAACTAGCCCCACTTTTAAGGTAAAGTATTTAAATTTACTACTTTTCTACATTCGATTTTGTAGTATTAACTTTCTCTATGTTAGGCTGTGAGTGATAAATACAAGGAGAGGAGGAGCAAACATATACCCCACACTTGTAGCCGTAGAGGAATGGTTAGGCTAGCGGATGACATGGTACCAATTCTTCACAAAAACTCTAACTATTTTTTTCACTGGCCACATTTTTCACATATGTTTCGTTGTCTTTATCAGAAACAACAGAGTGGCGAACCATCTAAAGTGAGTAGGCTTAAAGTGTGGGTCAAGTCACGGACAAAAAAGGATGGTACACCAGTCAATATGATAGCCGCTGAGAAGTTTGTAAGTAATTTTTTTTTTTGCTATTCAAAAGAAGTAGTATTTCAATCTCAAAATATTATGTATGTTGGCAGAAAAAGGCAGCTGAGCTCGTTGGTAGTGAGGCTCATTCTAATTCAACAAACCCAAGTCTTGATCCGCTTTCAGTACTTTTAGGACCTGATAATCCTGGTCATTTGAGGGCAATGGGTATAAACATTGGGAAGACGAAATTAGCTTGTTTTCAAGTGAAGAAACAGTTTATGGCTGAAATGGAAGACAAGCAATATCATTTGCTTCGCAAGGTTAATCAGTTGGAGTCTGAACTTGCTAAAATTAGGAGACAAGTTAGTGATAAGAAACATATTTATATTCATAAAGTAAGCATATGGTTTCTTATATGCTTTAATGTTTCAGCAAGAACCTGAAATAGGTGAAAACTCAGCAACTGCAAGAGCAAAAGCAAGTAATTTACATTAATCCTCAACTTTGTATGGTTTAGTAACTACTGACATATTACGAAATATGCTTATGTAGAGTGTTAACAAAAGGGCACAACCTAAGTGTGTGTTGGTTGATTGGTCTGGTTCTGATGAAAACGTTGCTGAGGGTCGTATTCTTTCATCTGAACCGGATGACTTTGTGAACGACATCCCCTTAGGCCCTCTTGCTGTTAAAGTATTGGTGGAATCTGCAATCAAATCAGATGCATTTCTTTGGAGGCCTGCAACGGGTATGTACAATGTTGAGCATGCAGTTGGCGAAATGATTGCATGGCCTGTCAATAAATGCGTTTTTATTGACCAGGGGATGTATTCTAAAGACATTCCTCTTAGGGTAAGATATCTAATTGACAAGCATGTATTTTCAGTTTTCCATGATGTTGTTATCGAGCAGTTGTGATTAACATATTGGTACTTTTTTGGAATGTGTTTGTAGAGCCCAACGCCCTATTCTATGAACAAATGCAAACTCCTATCACTGTGGTCAACTACTGACGACGTTGTTGCTGAAGGCCGTTGGCAGTGTAAAGAGCCAACATCATTGGTTGATTGTCTTCCTCTTGGACCAAATGCAGTCAAAGTATTTGTGGATGTGGTACACGAACCTGAAACATTTCTATGGAGACCTAGACCGGAGGTGACATACCTTCGTGACAGTGTGAAGAATTTTGTAGCATGGCCTGCCAATAAATGTGTGTTTGAAAGCAGCACAGATTCGCCAAGCTGTACATCTCCAACAGCGAATGCAGTCAAATCTGTATCACAATCTGCTACAAAGAAATCTCCAACAACAACTTCATGTGCGGCACCATCACCAGGTTCTAAATCTCCAATCAACCCACTTTCTCCTAAAGTTAAGAATACTCAAGCTGCCTCTCCTGTTCGAAAATCTGAGGTAAAGTTTGTAGTTTATGGTCTAAATTTCCGTCTGTTAGTTGTTATATCATTCACTGACATAAACTGTTTGTCTTACAAACACTGTAGCGTCTTTGTCAAAATGATGCCAAAGAGAATCAGAAGTGCAAGTTGATGTCCATTGGTGGGAAAAATCAGGTGGTTGCTGAAGGACGGTGGGGTTCAGATAACCCAGAAGACTCAGTACACTTTGTTCCCTTGGGACCTAATGCAGTTAAAGTCTGGATTGTTGTGGTGAAGGTTAATTTGGCAGAGGTTTGGCGTCCATCTTCTGAGATTGAGTGTTTGGGTGATGCTATTGGAACATGTATTGCATGGCCAAAGGAGAAAGTGGTCTTGTGTTAAGAGTACTATCAGGTCTATTGTACTACTCTTCTACTTGGATATTGTTGCTTTCTAGTTTTGTTTAAGACTTGTGCTTTGGGTTATGTTCTTTTAGACTGGTATTGTATCGGATGTTGTATTGTGGTGCTGGTTTTTTCTATCAATGAATGTGGCAGGTTCTGGTATTTAATATACAACTAATCCGTAACAGACAAATTATGCCATAACAACATATTTTATGACACAACAAAGACTGCTACAAAAACGCATAATAGCATGTCTAAAATAGCTATCATATAACTTAAAATAATACGTAAAAAGTATAATTAAAAACTATTTAACCGCTAAAAAAATAAGCTATCAAATAAATAATATAGCATCAAATATTCACGCTATTATAAACATTCATAATTAATAGAAAACCGTAAAACATCTATCATAATGTTAAGCTACAATATCTTTCAATAAAACGCTATAGTATAGGGGGGACCTAAGATAGTTGGAGCAGACATAGCGCTTTCAATAACGCTAAGAAAAGCATATTATAGCGGTTTTCTTACGCTAAGAATGGACATTTTTCCTTGTAGTGACACAAACAAAAAGCTTAAGGAGAAAACTGAGCCATAAAATGAAGATATCATAATTGTAATACAAACCTAATATTAGGAGCCAATATTGCAAAGGTAAACACAATGCAAACAAGCCCCACGCTTGGGCGAGATGACGATCCCTAATGATAATTAATAGAAACGTGTTGGTATAATTTTATAATAGAGTGGTATAATTAATTTAATCTCAATAATATTATTTGAGAAATCAGTTTTCTATGTGTCGTTCTCACGTTAATTCTCACAATGTTGATTACACTGATAATTTTAATGAATTAAAAATATTACAATTAAAATACTATTATTTATTTTTTTATTTAGTTTCTTTTTCAAAATTTTCCAAAAATCATATGCATATAATAAAAAAGGAATTTTTTTATAAAGTTAAAAAAATGAATTGAAAAACGAAAATATATGTATAGATAATATGATTTCATAAAAAAAGGAAAGTTCACAAAATAGTAATATTACATTTGAAAAATATTTTAAAATAACATAAAATATACTTTTGAAGTAATAAAATACTTTCTCTATATTTATATTTTCTTAGATGAAAAATATAAATTTGTATAGAATGTGATTTCATTAAAAACAATTTACACAGATAATCTTGATATTAGAAATAGAAATATCATTTCTTTTAAAACATAATGTTAAACAATACAAAAAATTCAAAGTAATAGAAATATTTTTATTTATCGATCTTTTCTTAGATGATTACATAAAATAATTAAGTAACTTAAACTGATATATGTTTAATTGACTAAAAATAATTTATAATTAGTATTATTGAAATGTTTATTTATTTTTCATATATTTAGTTGACGATAATATCTTTCAATTACAGCCAAAAAAATATCGATAAATTATATTTTACTTATATAATATTATTTTCAAATACAATCACAGTTTTGTTTAATGCTTAGTTTTAAGAGATATTAAAAAACTAAAAATAAAATTTTAAAATAAACATAGTTTGATCAAATAGCTACAAAATAGTTCAATGAGGTAGATATATTATATTTTATCATTATTAAAGTTATTTGCTTTCTTAATATTAAATTTGCTTTTAAATTTTAAATTTTTATGTTTGTGGAACTTAAGTGCATGGTTATCCCAGTTTCTTAAGTGGGTTTTTAAAGAAAATAACTGATTTAATTAAATCACTAAATTAAAAGAAGATAACCGATCCTTAATATGGGAACTTGGGGACTGATCTCCTTAATATGGGAACTTGGAGACTGATCTTTAGTGGAGTTTTTACACCATGTGTCAGCAAACCGCCAAATATCAATTTTTTGATTTTTTGATTTTTTTTTCTTTTCTTTCGTCTTCTCTCCTCGTCTCCGTCTCCGCAGGACGAAGATGGCTTTTGTTAATGTTCTTTCCTCAGAATATCTAATCAGCAGAAGCGACACGAAAACCCTCTCTCTGGCGAGAACTCCGGTGCGTCTTCTCTAATCCTTCTTCGGAAACTCCTTTAACAATGGCAAATTGAGTGTTCACTGGATCAATTCTACACCTATTGCTTCATGAACAGCTTTGTAGACTCCGAAACTAGCGATGATGATGATTTCCAAAAGCCCTGTGTCATCATTCCCTCTTATGGTTTTATTCGGGAACTGCTTCTCGAAAGTGGGTTGGTCCTTGACCTCACTGTTGGAATCTCTCTTTTCACAATGTACTCCAAGTGTGGTAGTTTGGAAGAATCATTTAGTTTATTCCAGGAGATACCTGTTAAAGACAATGCTTGCTGGGCTTCTATGATATCTGGTTACAATGAGTACGGTTATCTAAAGGAAGCTATTGGACTATTCGGCGAGATGTTGTCTGATGGGACCAGTCCGGATGAGAGTACTCTATCTGCTGTTCTTACTGTTTGTGCTTCTCTCTCAGACGCATCATCTCTAGGAGCTCAAGTTCATGCCTACATCACAAAGATTGGATTATGCACAGAGCCTTCTGTGGGGAGTTCTCTACTGACAATGTATTCGAAATTTGGAAGCATTGAGGATTGCTGTAAAGCATTCAACCAGATCAATGGTCCGAACTTAATCGCGTGGACTGCGCTGATTGCAAGTTTTGCGCAACATGGAAAAGGCACTGAAGCGTTAAAAATGTTCAATCTCATGAAGCAAAAAGGAATAAAGCCTGATAAAGTGACTTTTGTGGGAGTCTTGTCGCTTGTAGTCATGGTAGTTTGGCCGTCGATGGTAGAAGACTACGGTATGGAACCTGAGAACCACCATTATGCATGCATGGTCGATGCTTTCGGGAGGGCAGGAAGACTTATCTGAGAGTTTTATCAACGATTATTTTACTAATCTTTGTTTTTTATGTTCTTTTTTAAATCTATGTTTTAAATATTATCTTGTAATATGTTTTATTTAATAAATAAAATTTATCTTTAAGAAATAATTTAAATTTTTTTTTTTTAAGAATCCTTAATTAAGAAACTCTCGTTGGACCACTGAAAATGGAAGTTTCTTAACTAGAGTTCTTAAGTTAAGTTCACTTAAGTACATTTATATAATTAAATAATCATTAAGAACCACAAGTGGGTTTCTGTGGATAAACATGGTCTAATAGAACCATAATCATAATACCAAAGCAAATCTGAATTATCATTTTTAAGATTATTTAAAATAAATTTCAATTTTCATTCAATAAATCAAAGACATAAAGCTATTTAGAATTTACAAAATATTTTAATTACTGAAAATATTGATATGTGTTCATGAGATTCTAAAAATGTATCAGCTATTTATGCATGTAACTTCCTATTGATCATCACTTCATTTTCTAATATTTTTTAAAAAAATATTAACATATAATTTGATAAATATTATGAAAATACATGCACATTTAAACGATAAATAAAATTGATGTGATTTGACTTAATTATAATAAAAAATAATCATACTTCATTTTGAATTTAAAAGAATATATGTAACATAAATTTAACTACGATAAGAATCATAGATTTAACTACGATAAGAATATACAAATTTATAAGAATAGTAATTTATTTTATAAATATAAATCATATGACAACTCAAAACATATTAAAAATAAAAATAAAATATTAACCAACTGTTACAATTTAGTTCTTTTGTAAAAATTATATATATGCATGAGACTTCAAAATATTATCGTTATATTAATTTATGTAATTTAGAATTAGACAATTTAATTTATTATTTTTTATTTTATTCTAAGCACAATATATCTTAATTTATACATAATCTTCATGAAATATATTTAGATATCTAAGACAACAACCACCTACATGTAAATAAGAAATTGATCAAAATTTTAATATATAAAATAAAAGATATTACATTTGAGTTCAGAGATGCAATCCAATTTACACAAATGATAACTAAATCGACTGTAAAAAAAACAAAACCTATAAGATATAACATATATAAATTCATAAGTATAATTTTAGTAATGTAAATGATGCATACAAATTATAAATTAATTTAAAATTAACAGTAAATATCAATCAATTATTATAGTATATTTACTTTAAAAAACATTTATACCGAGGAAAATCATGTAGTTTTAAAAAAAAAAGTTGGATCCCAAATAATGCCTCTTTCCTATTTGTGTATAGTTAAAACGGCACACGTTTCTCATCTCCTAGACCGAAACGTTATGCAAAGCGAAATCCCATCGTCGTATGAAAGAAACTGCGAATTCGACCAACGGAACCCCAGAAGAGAAAGATGGTGGCGATATCAATGTACAGAGGCAACCTTCACAAAGTTCCCGACGTACCTCGCCGGTGGACAATGCCGGATCGTAATCTATCCTACAAGCAATTCAAATCTCTCTTTCGTCGCCGTAAACGAGCTCTTTCTCATCTCTCCCTTAACTCTAAACCTAACCCTAACCTGAGCCTCAGTGTCAAGACTGAGTTGGTTACCGATCGGAACGATACGATTTCGTCTGGGAAACAGAAGCTTGTTGAGGTGAAGACAGAGGGGATTGATGGGAACCGGGTTAGTGAAGGCGAGAATGGCAGATTTGAAGGATCGTCTCGGGAGAGTGATCGAGGTATTATTTGAATCTCTTTGAAACTCTAATTGCCATGCCCATTGAAAAAAAAGTTTGTTAATTTAGGTGAAAAGATCAATTAGAGAGGCTGATTTGTCGAACTGTAGCGACGTGGTAAGAAGCAGGACAGTAGTTTGATGTGAGTCTTCAAGTAGTTTAAGCTGCAATGATGGATGTTTGTGCTGCATTGAGTCTATAGATGAAACCATTAGCTGCAATAGAGTCACCAGTTTGGGGTCATAAGCTAGTAAACTGTTCAAGATTTCTGTGAGATTGTTACCTTAGCGTCTAGCTTTGTTGTTTTTCAACAGGCAAATGAAACAGCTGAAGAAGTACCCAGGCAAGTAGATAAAGAACAGAAGGAAGTAGAGGATAGATTACGAGTTTTGAATGCAAAGAAACACAATCTTGTCCAATTGCTTAAGCAGGTCTCTTTATTATGGTTTTTCCATTGATCATATAGTTAGTTATCATGTTTGTTGAACAATTGGATTAACAGATTTTGAATGCTGAGGAAGAATTGAAAAGGCGCAGCAGCGTTACACAGCAAAGGGGAACAACAGCGTCACCTTCCTCCCTTCCACTCCTTGTAGATGTCTCTAATGACTCAGGAGGTAATGCCGGTACTCACATGGAAGGTGGAGAAACTGATGATGCTGAGAATCATAATAATGCTCAAACTCGCACTGTGCTTCGACTCTGTGGTGCTTCTTCATCATCTGAATCTCCCCCCAGAAGAGCAGCAGCCTTTTCGCAACACAATATGGTAATTGTTCAAACGCTCCTCCATATTCTATACAATATACGCAAACTCAAAAACGTACTTAGAACCGTTTGATCCAAAATCAAACATGGCTTCTCTTTTGTTCTTGATCAAAGATTGCCTTTTGCTGCTTCTCAGGCTCTGCATCCTTCTCGATGGAGCCCACGCGTGGTTCCGTCTCAGCCCAGAAATCCGAGTACTGCAGGAGTCACTGTTTCTGCATCTGGAAAGAACTACATTGCTTCATCTCCTTCACCAGTTGGTTCTGGTGGCACTTCTGTTTTCAGAGAAACACGACTACAGAGTCCATGGAATTAGCCTATGTCGCTGCACTAACTTCTTCCCTTCTCTAGATGTGCAAATGGAAACTAAATACATTTATGTAAAAAGTATGTCAAAAATACATTTATTTCGAAAAAGAAAAAAAAACTGTTAGAGAATGCAATTCTGTAATTTAAATATCTTTTCTCTGCAGAGATTTGTAAATTGCGACAAACATTAAAAAGTAAAGATCACTCCAGGATATGTAATAAATCAGGAACAGAGAAATAATTGTGGAAGATAACGTAGAATATAATTCATGTAACTTTCTGAGTAAGATCACCGTTAAAACTTAAAAGTTATAAAGAGTAATCATCATTGCTTGAAATAACTGCTAGTCTTGGGCATATTATCCGACAACCAGACCAAAACCGAAAAAAAACTAAAACCAAAACTGGACTGAAAATGACAAAAACGTATCTCTAAACCCGAAAAATTGAACTGGAATCAAATTGAGAACCAAAGGGGTATCCAAATAATCAAAATAAAATAAAATATTAATTATTTTAATTAAATATACAATATACTGTATACATTTTGAAAGGGAACGTTACAACATTATAGATTCAAATGTAACAGAGTCATGGAATGCAATTCACAAATAATCATGTGAGCTCCCTTCAATCTGCATGTTCAAGTATGATGTCTCACTGAAAGCGGAAATTAAACTATACTATATGAATTGGTAATATAATATAGATATGAAAATCCAATTTTCTTAATCTAACATGATATATCAAATTTTGAAGAAATAAATGTTTTAAAATTTTCAAAGCATATCATATACAAAAAATTCTATGTTTTTAAAAGATAAACTGTAAATCTGAATAATTTTTTTTAAGAAATGAAAAGTTACTAAAATTAAAGGAAGAATATATTTTGTTAGCATACATGAAAATAGTAGGATGGAAATTAATACATGATCTATATGACATCCTCTCATTTTATTGATATGATTATTCTGTTAATTATAACTTTTGTTAGTTTTTTGACATCAAAAGACTATTATATTACTCAAATTAGAACTTGTGTGGAAAGATAAACCGAAACATAACAACAAAAACAGTTCTCTATGAAAAACAGTTCTCTATGAAAAACTGTTACAGTCTTCGCTAATGAATCTGTAGTCCTATTTTGTTCTCAAGGTTGGTAACAATCTTGAAGTCTTGGAATCATCTTCTTATAGTTGCTTGATATCGCTTAAATTATCCTTGAGCAACTTTCTCTCTCAAATAAGAGTTTAAGTTGTAGTACTTAAGGATCAAATCTACAGACAGCATGGACACGCAATACACTTAGATATTAATATTAAACTAGGCAAGTAATGATAAAGCAGTATATAGTAAAGCATTAAACAAGTTGGTTGTGAGAATATAAGATAAAATAGTTAAACTTAGCGTTTCAGACAATCAGAATTATGATGTATAGATGCTGAGGATCTGTGATAACCGTCCTAAAACTCGACTGTAATAGTAAGATATCCAATTCTCGTTGTGAATCTAATCATATGGTTAAGTCTTTGTTCCAGTTCTCGCGTGCGAACAAGAAGTGAGCGTCGATCGATACTATAGAGTGTCGATCGATGCTTCCTTAGTCAATCATTAACGACCTAATCGATTAGATGTCTAGACCAGCTCTCGCATGTATCTAACAACCTAACTCAACATAATTATTATCAGGCATGAACTTACTTTTGCAGTTGTCTATATTCTAAATTCAGGGTTCTAGTTAGCTACTCTAGAACACAAACAATAAGTCCAATTCTGATGAAGGATCTAAATAATTTACCCTAGCATTTCTATGTTTCACTAATTCATCAAACCCCTAATAAACCTTAAATCTAACAAGGTAACTACTCAAACACAATTAAGTAAAATATAAAGATAAATTGAATGAATTGCATAAAAAGATAGAGTAAGAGATATTGGAATTCAAATACAAATCCCTGAATGAGTCTTTGATCTTCTCCCCAAAAGCTACTAAAAACCCTAGATATTATGGTGTATGAAAGAGGTAAATAAGATGTGTGTTTTTCCTAGACAATGGCTAAGCACATATATAGTAGGTAACAAGTCGGCAAGGAGCAATCTTGTAATATGTGGTAATTTCTGGGCTCAAGTCGGTCTCGGTCAAGTCAGGCCTATCTCCTCGCGGTGGTGTTGAGAAACACCAAAATTGGAGTGTCGATCGACATTCCTTCTAATTCTCGCCTTTGACCTCGATTTCTTGAATAGCTACGAGTTTCCTCATCATAAGCTCTAAAATGCTCCATAATCTCCACATTGCTCCAAAACATACCTGGACCTGAAAAGACATTAAAACAGACTCCAAACACATATAAGAGACTCTAAAAATATCATATAGCATGGTATAAATGTGGTAAAATCCATGGTATATCATTGCTAACTCCTGCAGTTTGGTTGAAAAGCTCGGCCATGTCGTTGGGTTTTCATTCACTGAAATCAGATCCTTGTAGTATGTTCTAAAATGCTAACATGGTGAGTAGGGTAATGTACTTTCCATTACCCAATAAAATGCTTTCAGCTCCGTATGTCGAGATTATGCTCGACTCCTTTTATATTTTGTACCCATAAGCTGGGTTTGTCCTAAAGAGACTTTCTAAACCCATCAGCAACCACCGTGTTGTGCTTCACCCTGCGGATTGAAGCACTATAGATATGTTATGTAAGACTACAGATTGACAAGTTATTGGATGATGTAGTGGTTTCACCCTGCTATGGATGTTGCATTTGCTGAAAACCAGGCTTAACGTTTACCATTGGAATGCCTAAACAAATTTAAAGGATCCCTGGTGATTTCTCTAAATAAATTATCATTTCGATCTTTCGGGAGATACCATATTATATTATTGGGAAGAATTGCCAAGTGTGACTCAAAACTTGGAGTCAAACCAAAACAATACCCCAACTTGGGTCAAAGGCAAAAGTAACCTAAAAGGCTATTGAAATTACAACTATCCCCTTGTGACCAAACAAAAAAACGGAATTTTTTTTACGTTTCTACCCCTCGCAAGTCGTCTGTTTAGACGACTTGAAAATAAGTCGTCCAGACGACTTAACTGAAAGTCGTCTGGACAGTTAGTCTTAAACATAATTTAAAAATTTTGTAAAAAATATTTTGATAAGTGAAAAATGGGAATTATGTAATTAACATATGTCTTAGGAGGTATAAATTAAGATATAACAAATTTCAATTGTTTTCAGCATAGATGAGTGAAAGTAGTGAGTCATGATATTCTTTAGTTTATGTTTCATCAACATATGTTGTAGTATTGTATGTGTTCTTAGGGTTAGATTTTGGAAAGCATTAAAACCGTTTTTGAAAATTTTTAAAATTACTTATGCGTGTTCATTTCTGTGTATAGTAAACACTATTTAAGTATAATTTGATTTTATAACGTGGTTAGTTAGTTAATCTAGTCATTTTAGTTTAGGGGTTCATTTTAGGGTCTAGGACGACTTAATATTTTGTCGTCTGAAAACAGACGACTAAATATTAAGTCGTCTGTTGTACATTATCAGCCAGAATAAGTCGTCTAAACCGGACCAAACCTTAAAGTTTACCAATGTACTTTTAAAGCTAACCGGATTATTTACCCAATATATAAGGTGATTTTTATTTTTTTTGTTTCATTTTTCACGAAATTCAGAAACCCTAACAGTTCTCTCTCAAAGGCGATTTCGAATTCCCACGATTTCCGAACAAACCATCGTTCTCAACGTCAGCTATCTATCTCACTTCATTCTCACCGTTGTCGCCGCAGCTTCTTCTAACCCTAGCGCCGCCGATTCCTCTAAACCCTAGCGCCGCCGATTCCTCTAAACCCTAGCGCCGCCGATTCCTCTAAACCCTAGCGCCGCCGCTTCCACTATTTCCGAACAAACCGTCGCCCTCGCCACCGTGGTCACCAACGTTCTCACCGCCGCTTCCTCTAAACACTAGCGCCGCCGCTTCTTCTAAACCCTAGCGCCGCCGCTTCTTCTCTGTAAACCTTAGCGCCGTTTCTCTGTAAACCCTAACGCCGCTAAGTCATCAATCTCGAGGAAAAGATGAACATAAAACGTTGTCTCTATCAATTTACTCATTCTCACCGTTTCACGTTTATTTTTTCAGATCTATAACCGCAATGACGAGTACTCCAACTCCTTCTGCGACTGGAAGACTTGTAAGTAATTTAAGTCGTCTGGAAAGTCTTCCACCTGGACGACTTAGTAGATGACTTAAATATAAGTCGTCCATTTGGAAGACTTTCCAGACGACTTAAATTTAAGTCGTCAAGTCGTCCAGTTGGACGACTTTCCAGACGACTTAATTTAAGTCGTCTACTAAGTCGTCTGGACTTATATTGTTGTCTTTGATTATTTTGCAGACAAAAAGGATGGATATTCCAGAACTCCCCCGTAGGTTATACACATCAGGGGAAGAGCCAGAAGCCCACAATAGCATTTCGTATCATACGGATAACAGCAAGTTGCATACTGCTCTTAGGAAAGCTCTTACTGATGACGAATTTGAAGAGCTCAAGGAGTCGAGTTTGGGAGTTTTCATCAAGTTCAAGGAGCAGGGATTTGGTTGGGCTTCAAGGCTGGTTCACTACATGCTCAGTTTCAAGCTGGACATTAAGAAGAAGTATGAGATGTGGTCTCTCGTTGGTCCAGAACCTTTGAGGTTTTCACTGTTAGAGTTTGAAAACCTCACTGGTCTAAACTGCGAGTACATCGAGGACCTTGAGACACCAAAATGTGACGTTACCCCAGAGATGGTTTCTTTCTGGGGGATGCTGGGAGTTCATCTGGAAGCTGGGCCAACTACTGATCAGATAATAGCAGCACTGAAGAGATGCGGGGATTGGTCCAGGGAAGATCGCAAGCGGCTCGCGTACCTCTCCATCTTCACTGGATTCATTGAAGGGAGAAAGTTTTCAACCGCTACACGATCTACTCTGGCAAGGCTAGTGATGGATTTAGAACGGTTTGAGAATTATCCATGGGGGAGAGTCGCGTTTAAGGTGCTGATGGACTCTTTGTGGAACAAAGAAATTGCTGGCTGTTACACCGTGGATGGGTTTATACAAGTTCTTCAAGTCTGGACGTACACAGCTATGCCGGAATTGGGTGCTAGTATTGGTGGTCCCAGAGCAGACAGTCCGTCTCCACCGATACTGGCTTACGAGGGCAGCAGAGGCCGCAGATCAATGAAAGCTGCTATCTTGAGTCAGGTATTTACTTCAATCCAAAAGACTGCGCAGACGACTTATTATAAGTCGTCTGGAAGGTCGTCCAGCTTGACGACTTATCGGACGACTTATAATAAGTCGTCTGGAAAGTCTTCCCAGCTGGACGACTTATTAGACGACTTATTATAAGTCGTCTGGAAAGTCTTCCATCTGGACGACTTATTAGACGACTTATTATAAGTCGTCTGGAAGGTCTTCCATCTGGACGACTTATTAGACGACTTATAATAAGGCGTCTGGAAAGTCTTCCCAGCTGGACGACTTATCGGACGACTTAATTAAGTCGTCTGGAAAGTCTTCCATCTGGACGACTTATTAGACGACTTATTATAAGTCGTCTGGAAGGTCTTCCAGCTGGACGACTTAGTAGACGACTTATAATTAAGTCGTCTATTTAGTATTTTTTTTCAAATATCTAACTCGATTCTTCTATTTACTGCAGACCCGCGTGATCAACTTTGTTGAGAAGGACATTAGTGAAATGTGGCCAAAATGGGACTCTGAGGTTGAGGACCTGCCCGCGGAGAACATCATTAAAGTCATGTATGAGCGGAGACCGTGGAAGTGGACCATGGATTGCTGGGAAGTCACTGGTACTAAGGTCAATACAAAACCTAAGGTTGTGACTCCATCGAAGAAGGCCAAAGAGATGGTTGTGTTGGAGGAGGAGGAGGAGGAGGAAGACAATCCAAGACCTCGGAAGAAAGCTCGTAAAGAGGCTCCTGAAGAGGCTAGAGAAGAGGCTAGAGAAGAGGCTAGAGGGGTGACCAGAGAGGAGTTGGAAATTATGTTCAAGGGCGTAGCTGAGGCTATGAAAAAAGGGTTTAATAAGTGCATGAGGGAGTTTAGGAAGTTGTCTGATAGATTGGAAGCTGTGGAGAAGAAGGTTGGTGTCACCAATCAGGCTACCCCTCCACCTCTAACCAATCAGGCTACCCCTCAAGATAAACAGCCTACCCCTCTTGCCAAAGAAACCGGGGGTAGAAACAAACAGGCTACCCCTCATGCCAATGAAACCGTGGTTAGTAACCAGCCTCCTCCTCATCAAACCAAACAGCAGCCTCCTCCTCCTCAAAAGAAACAGCAGCAGCCTCCTCCTCTTCAAAAGAAACAGCCTCCTCCTCAAAAGAAACAGCCTCCTCAAATCAAATATGTTAGTATCAAATCCAGGGTTAACTAGTTGTCCAGACGACTGTAAAAGTTGTCTGGACGACTAGTTGACCCTGGACGACTTAAACGTAAGTTGTCTGGACGACTAGTTGACCACGGAAGACTTAATTTTAAGTCGTCCAGGGTCAACTAGTCGTCCAGACAACTTTTATTTAAGTCGTCCAGGGTCAACTAGTCGTCCAGACAACTTTTATTTAAGTCGTCCAGGGTTAACTTGTGTGCAACTTTTATTGCAGAGATGGTTGCCGGAGGATACAGCAACCGAGGCGAACTCGGTAAATAAAGCAGATGGTGTCACCTCCAAAGAGATTGTTGCTGTCACTTCCACCGATCACCAACCGAGCCTCGCTTCCACAGATCAACAACCGAGCCTCGCTTCCACCGAGCCAAGCGATCCAGTTTCACAACCGAGCCTGGTTGTATTGGACAAGCGTGCAAAGAGTAAACGAGCGAAGAAACCTGCTCCTACTGTGAGATCTCCTTATATGGCAGAGAAAAAAAAAGATAAAGTGGCAGCCTATAATCCATTTCCGCCAGTAAACAAAGAAAAGTTGAAGGAACTCGCTGATTGGTTGAAAACTGATCCGTAAGTGATTGCTTTACCCATAATAGCTTGATTTAGTCGTCCAAAACTGATTGCTTTTTTGTTTGCAGTCATTATTTAACTAAGATCGAGGACAAACCACGTACATCACCAACAAGGTGGTACCACTTCCTCCGGACAGCCAGAGGATGGCTGGAAGACTGCGTAAGTCTTCTGCACACGATTTAAGTCGTCTACAAAGTCGTCCAAGTAGACTACTTTCCAGACGACTTAAAGATAAATCGTCTGGAAAGTCGTCTACTTGGACGACCACGTAGACGACTTATAATTAAGTCGTCTTCGTCTGGTAACTTCTAACTTGTTATATTTAATATGCAGCATATAGATGCTTGGATTAATGTGCTAAGGCAGAGGTATCAGGAGAACCCACAAGCTTTCAGGAGCGAGCGAATGTGCTTCCTGGATCACAACTTTTCTCAGTCTTGGAGAGAGCAGTATCAGCTCTTCAAAACATCGGAACCTGATCACAAAGGTTTAGGAAGAGTTCTACCTGGTGGGGCGTCGTATTTTTATGACGGATCAATACCTTCATTTTGCCAATCAAACAAGAAGTGGGGGGAGGACATTGATGATATCTATGCGCCAGTGAACTTGGACGACAAGCATTGGGTTGCTATTTGGATATCGATCCCTAAGAGGCACATAGTCGTCTGGGACAGCATACCTTCATCTAGTGTACCAGACGCATGGGATGCGATAATGGAGCCTTTTCTCCAGATGGTCCCTTATCTGCTTGTTGAGTGCGCAGCCACCGACGAAATGCGGGTCAAATACGGGTTGGAGCCATACACATATGAGAGACCGCTGAAAGGTGTACCCACGGCCAACAATGGTGATTGTGGCGTGTACACTGTAAAGTACATTGAATGTCATGCGCTCGGGGGCTCCTTTGACCCTAAAGACTTTGCTAGGTGCAACGCGAAGAAAATGAGGGATAATATGGCGGTGGATATATGGAAGGAGCTTGTTGATCAGCATCTGAAAGAAAATGTGGATGGTGATAAGTTCGTGGGCATGTATGATTAGATTTGTATTTGAACATGATTTTTTAACATGATTTTTGTATTTGAACATGATTTTTTAACATGATTTTTGTATTTGAACATGATTTTTGAACATGATTTTTGTATTTGAACATGATTTTTTAACATGATTTTGTATTTGAACATGATATAAGTTGTCTGGAAGAAATAAGTCGTCTGGAAGGTTTTCCAACTGGACGACTTACAAATAAGTCGTCTGGAAGGTTTTCCAACTGGACGACTTACAAATAAGTCGTCTAGAAGGTTTGGACGACTTATTATAAGTCGTCTGGAAGGTTTTCCAACTGGACGACTTACAAATAAGTCGTCTAGAAGGTTTGGACGACTTATTATAAGTCGTCTGGAAGGTTTTCCAACTGGACGACTTACAAATAAGTCGTCTAGAAGGTTTGGACGACTTGAAGGGATAGTAGAAGGTAGTCTAAAAATAAAATACACTTGAAGGGATAGTAGAAGGTCGTCTAAAAATAAAATACACTGGACGACTTAGTAGAAGGTCGTCTAAAAATAAAATACACTTGAAGGGATAGTAGAAGGTCGTCTAAAAATAAAATACACTGGACGACTTAGTAGAAGGTCGTCTAAAAATAAAATACACTGGACGACTAAATATTTAGTCGTCTGGACGGGTAATCAAGACGGGACGACTTAAATTTAGGTCGTCTGGACAACTAGTCAACTGGTTGTGTACATTGTGGTTTCGTATGGCCAGTTTCCTTGCAGTTTGAGCATCTCCGTGCCCTGTGTTTCTTCCTGGGTTTGTGTCCTCTCATCCTAGATAGCTCCAACCAAGATTGCCATCTTGATTTCTTCGGTCTCCCCCGACCACGCTTTAGTTCTGGAGGAAAGCATTCTCGTTCCTCAATATGTTGTGACACGATAGGATATATATTCTCTGAGTATCCTGCATACAGATAATTCTTTGAGTACAGTGGACATACAAGTGTGGAGATATGCAAACCAGCATGTATTCCAGCAGCTATAGCATGAGAGCAAGGTATTTTCTCCACTCCATAGACACCACAATCACACTTTGCATGTTCCAAATCAACCACACAGTCCATTTTGCCACCTTTGACAAAGAAATGCCATCCATCAATTGGTTCGACCGTCATCATACCCGCTATCTCTTCTCGAACAGCAAGCAAGTATTCAACAGCCCGCTATGTTCAGTTGTGAGACTCAAAGCATCTTGTCTCCTTTTCCAATACCATTTTCCTAACTTCTGCCTTATGAACTCCAGCAGGAACGTAATCGGAAATCCTCTTGCTCGCTTCAGTGCGGAATTAATAGATTCAGCAATGTTGCTTGTTTTTATGTTGAACCTGTTCCCCTTACAATAAACCCTTGACCATAGCCTGACGTCGGCTTTCTCCAAATACGTTGCAAGTTCCGGGTTTGCACTCCGTATCTCAGCCATGTACCGGTCAAAATCGTAAACCGTGTGAGCATAAGCAGCCCCTTTCACCAAGTACATGAGATGTTTCCCTTTAAACTTTTTGACAATGTTATCTTGAAGGTGATAATAACATATTCCTCGGGTTGCCCAAGGAAACACCTTATCACACGCACTTTTAATGGCCTTGTGCCGGTCGGAGACTATCACCAGAGGCTTGTCATGAGATATACAACTAGCCAATTTTGTGAAAAACCATTCCCAAGAAGGTATATCTTCCTCATCCACGATCCCAAAAGCCAATGGGAATATCTGAAAATTGCCATCTTGTGCGGCTGCAACTAACATAGTTCCTCCATACTTTCCACTTAGGTGAGTTCCATCCACCACAATGACCCTTCTCTGATACTTAAAACCTTTGATAGAAGCTCCAAAAGAGAGAAATAGATACTTAAATCTTTTCATAGAATCAAGTTCTATCGCCGTGATAGAATCAGGATTTGCAATGGAGATTTGCTCGAGATATGATGCCAGACGCGAATACCCTTCTTCTGCTGATCCTCTCACCAATCTTTGTGCATATAACAGTGCTCTGTATGAAGTGGTGTAATCAAGCGCCATGCCAAACATGTTCCTCATTGCATCAGTGATATGCTGCGGAGTTATCCCATCAATGATTCCAACACGATCAATGAAAAGACTACCTACATACTTCGGAGTACAGTGTCTCCGCTGAGCGATTCGGTCTCCCGCTGAGCATAAATGTTTTTCCACATACTTTGTTACCCAAAACGTGTTTGTCCCATGTTTGACACTCGCTCTGACCTTCCATCCACAATAGCTAACCGGACATGTTGCCACAACGAGAGTTTTCGTTGATTTGTATAATCTGAAAGAAAACTTACCCCTCACTGCTGCCAACCGCAGCTCTGAAAGCAGTGCACCCTTGCTAACAAAACTCTGGTTGACATAGATGGTACCATTCGATTTTCCTCCTTCAATAGCATTTGTCTTAGCATATGCCTTTGGATTTCTTCAAAACAAATATTATCATCATCTTCCTCGTCCTCATCTGGAACCTTTCCATAAAGACTGTAATCCCCACCATTCTGATCCGTTTCACCAACAATAGAATTATCAGCATCCTCCTCCCCATTTTCCTCCTCCCCATCTTGATTTTCATCTTCAACAAACTCATTATCACCAACATCTTCATCATCACCACCAACATCTTCTTCCCATTCACCAGCTTCATCATTATCACCAACATCTTTTTCCCATTCACCAGCTTCATCAATATCCCTTTTCTCTGAAACCGTTTCGACCTTGCTGCGGCTTGATACACAAAGACATACTCTATGGTTTTTGAGTATCTCCAGCAAGTTTCGAACTTGTCTATCACTTGTAACATGAATGGGAAGACTGCCTGGAGCCATCATCATTTCTGCTGGTAATGAGTAGCTAATCTCCACACTCACTGTTCTCATGTCCAGGTTATAATCTTCTTGAGCCATTGCAACAAGTTCAGCATGTGTTGAATCTTCATTCAATAAAAACAATCTTGCTCCTTTGAGATCATCAACCACAAAATCCCAACGGAAATCTCTCAACAACCATTCTCCATACACTGCATGTAACTGAAAAATCATCTGCAAATATTCAAAATAAAACACATTAGTAAACATAGAGAAAATGAAGAAGTTCAATAAACATTGCCGCAGACGACTTAGCATTAAGTCGTCCAGAAGACTTAAAGGTAAGTCGTCTAAAGAGGTCACTTTTGCAATTGAAAATTAAAAGGGACGACTTAATTCTAAGTCGTCCGGCTTTGTTTGTTAAAAAAAAAACTTCAGACGACTTATATATAAGTCGTCTACGAGAAACGGGCTAGTTTTGCATTTGACCGAAGTTTTGCATTTGACCGAATCGTGTCAGATCTTTGACTATTTCTGGACGACTTATAATTCAGTCGTCTCTGGGAAAGTTAAAATTTCAATATTTTATGAAAACTTGACGACTTACGTGTAAGTCGTCCTAAGGTTAGTTTTGTAATTGAAAAATAAAACTTGAAATTTAACTTTCTCCAGACGACTTAGATGAAAGTCGTCCAGCTAAACGACTTAATTTAAGGTCGTCCGGGATAAGCAAGGTTTGACCAGAAAATTGGGAAAAATTCTGGACGACTTTGCTTTCCCCGGACGACTTTAAATTAAGTCTTCTGGAGGGACGACTTTATATTAAGTCGTCTGGTTAAAGTTAAATTATGAAGTTTTATTTTTCAATTACAAAACTAACCTAGGACGACTTACACGTAAGTCGTCAAGTTTTCATAAAATATTAAAATTTTAACTTTCCCAGAGACGACTGAATTATAAGTCGTCCAGAAATAGTCAAAGATCTGACACGATTCGGTCAAATGCAAAACTAGCCCGTTTCTCGTAGACGACGTATATATAAGTCGTCTGGAGTGTTTTTTTTAACAAACAAAGCTGGACGACTTAATTTAAGTCGTCCGTTTGACCAGAAGACTCATCAGTAAGTCTTCTACATACAGATGACTTACTAGTAAGTCTTCTACGCGAACAGATCTTGAAAAAAAATTCAAATTCGTACCTTAAACTAGGTGAGATGACTTCGTTTGCACACAGGGTCTTCTCCAACCACCCAGAACCTCAAACGAAAGCAACCGTAAGTAAAAACGAAAGAAATATGGCTCTGTCAACCATAGCCCATATTTTGAATCAAAAGCTTGAGTTTTTTGGATGAATATAGAGAGAAAGTGAAAGAAATGTTGTTTTTAGTTCATAACAATTGAAACAGAGAGAGTGTAAAGAGATTTACGTGCATTAAAGGGCATTAAAAGCTCCAAACAGTTCGTACAAGGTTGTTGCCACTATTCATTGCAGTGGCAATATTGTAAATACTTGAAGAAGATGAGGTTGAGACAGTAAAGAAGCCATTTTCGAAAAAAAAAAAAAAAAAAATGTTAATGGCATTTTCGTAGATAAAATGCAGGTGTGGGGTTAAAATCTCAAAAAAAAAAGGAGTCAAAAGAAAAGGTTAGTTTTCTATTTGACTTCAAGTTTTGAGTTACTTTTGCAAAAAGCCCTATATTATTATCCATGGATAAAGATATTTATCTTACTCAAGATATTCAGTATCGTTGTCCGCCAAAAGAGTAGTTCAAGTTGGTATAAATATATCGGGAAAATATATGGGCAGCATACAGAGATGATAAGGCCCATGCTTCTAATGTGGTGGACATTCAAAAAATGGCATGGTTGCAGATTCATCGATGTCTCCTCATCTAGGACAATGATTGTCATCTCCCATATGACGACGTGTCAAATTCCTAGTTACCACTAAATGTCATGTTGCAATCCTCCATATAAGATTATGTATCTTCAGAGAAGCATTAATTTTCCAAGAAAAGGCTTGAAGTTTAATGATACTAGACACTGAGTGCATGACCTGAGCCACCCAGTATCCTGATTTTACAGTGTACTGACTACTCTTCGTATAACTCCAACAAAAAGTCTCTCGATTGGTGGATTGGCTTATGGCCAACTCTGAATAAGTGGTATGTCCTCTGGTACCACCAGGATATCTAGCATCTCCACATTATATTCTTTAGGCTCGCCATGAATAAGGTCACTTACTGTCATCCTCGGGTGGACTACGGGAACATAAGGACGGGCTGGCCTTGCATGAATCTTTGGAATCCAAGGGTCTTCTCAAGCTCTAATCTCAAAACCAGAATGCATTTTTTTTTTATTCCCAGAGATAATGGTTTAGCTTTTGAAATATTTGTCCTTATGTAAGAAGGGTTATCAGTAGGACTTGATCGAAAAGGCAAAATAAATCTGTAATACTTGCCACATAGCACTCTTGCGAGACGAGAGTCTGGGAATTGTAATAGACACCACAACAGTTTGGCCAACAACTCCAGGTTAAATTCATAAATTATACAAAAACCAAGACCACCTTCATGTTCTTGGGCTCCAAAGTTTCTCCTATTTTACCTAATGGATCCCCTTTTTGGTGGATTTGAGTTCTACCAGAACCGTACAATGGCACTGCAAGCTTTTTACAAATATCTAACAGAAGTAGGAAGCTGTACATAACATAATTGAGAAACCTAATTCGATAATTTATCCAAACTTCCTTTCCTCATTTTAACAACCATCGTGTCGACCACCCAAAGGGATTTTTCGCGTTCGAGCTCTCACGTTAAAAGTTAGATTGGCTAATATCATTTATACCCTTAATAAATAAAATGTATTAATTAGCTAAAACTAAAAACAATTTTGATTTTTTGATAAGATAAGTGATTAAAATTAATAATAATAAGAATGATCCAAAATCTAAAAAAAATATATTTTAAAATAAAATTATACTTCATATATATATATATATATATATATATATGTGTGTGTGTGTGTGTGTGTGTATGTATTTTGTTTTTATCCAAAAATATCTTTTAATCAAAAATTTAAAAATTAAGAAACAGAAAACACATAACTAAATATTAATCAAGTAATAAATTCTTATTATATAATTGGAAAGATAATGTTGAGTGATTTCTAAGATTTATTTATTAATGATGAATATAGTATAAAAATAAGTTTTTGAAAAATTTGTAATACGTAAGAAATTTAATTAGTAATGCATATATTAATAAATAATTATAAAATATTTAGGCACGCATGTACGAGCGAAACACCTATCTATACTATTATTTGTGAAGTGATTTTTCGCATTTGAGCTCTCACGTTAAAAGTTAGAGCGGTTAAATTCAATGTTACCCTTATTGAATTTTATATATAAGCTGTTATATGATTAAAAACAAATTTTATGTTAATAATATTAGATTTATAATATATTAGATAACTGATTATAAATTGATATAATATAATATTCAAAAATAAAAACATAAGATAATTGTTATTGTTATATATTATGTTGTTATCTGGAAATTTCTATCTATGTTCTATACTATTATTTACTGATATATGGTGTTTTTGGCACCATTGTTTTCAATGTTTTATCAAGTTAGTCCAGTCCTTTTAGAGTCATTTCAGGTCTGGAGTAGGCTAAAGAGTTAAAGGAAGAAGCGTGAAACAATCATGCGGAGCAGTCTGACGGTTGATCCCACTAGGAACAGCCCGGCGATTGTTCCCGACATATATGGAAGTTTCCATATCTTTCAAAGATTTGCCCTAATCACTTATTCCCTCCTCTGAAGTCGATGGCGCCTCCATATAAAAAGTCATCCCTATCTTTATTTTGATGGGACGCTAGTTTTGCAAGAGACCTAGACCGAATTATTGGATTTTTCTATTGTAAGGGAGACGACTCGTCTTCTTCACCGAGAAGATTATCCTGAACCCCATTGATTTCTCTTTGGATTTATATGCACTATCATTCAGTTATTATGTCTGGTTCATCTTGTTATATGGCTGAGTAGTCGGCTAGCTTGTCTAGGGTTCTAGGGTGTTGATCGCAAAAGTTAAAAATAAATAAGCGACCATATTGTGTCTTTGTTCATCTCTGTTCTTAATGCTAGTTATAACATGATCACCTACTGCTAGATCTTAGGTTTAATCTGCTCATTAACTGTGTAGTCGATTGCTTGATATTGAGTGAATGAGCCGTGCACCTCTAGTCAGCGAAAGTACATACTAGAGTACTCGGTGAACCTATTGGACTTGATCTCTATTGCTTGTAGTCGATCCTTGATCCAAACGAGAGTTTAGGTGTCAAGGTCGAACTGAAAAGGGAGCAGCACCACGACAGTGGGCTGTTCTACTTGAGTGATCCGTGTTCTAGATTGTGTTACATTACGCTTGAATAAATGTTTGGTTTAGCATCAACACCCGATTAGAAACCCTAGATTGGCTTCTCTTTAATATTGAATTTACTTTTTGCAATCATTTACTTTACTAGCACGTTACCACCCAAATTCAAACCCCACTTTTAGTTTTGGCTAAGTTGAAAATGAATAAAGTGTAAACTGGTCCTCTGGATTGAATCTTAAATACTACAATTACCACTGTTAACTTGACAGTAGGAAAGGTTAAGTTTTAGCGTATCAAGTTTTGGTGCCGTTGCCGGGGACCAGATATTTACTTTTAGTTTTCAGTTCTATATTTAGTCTAAGACATCTAACTTGCTTTCCGCTCTTAGTTGCAGCAAATGATCCAGGTGCATGACCAGTAGACATACTCGGAGCAACGCACAAGGACCATTATTCACGCTAAGCAACGAAGAGCTCGCAATATTAGAAAGACAGAACCGTAAACAACCACGGCCTACTAACATCAGAATGGATGATCACGGAGGCCATGATGATCTCACTGCTGCAATGGCGCTCATGCAACAACAGATGCAGCAGATGCAACAGACCATCAACACACAGGAAGCTGCTCACCAAGCAGCGGCTGAACTTGCCGCACAGCAAGTTGAGCAACAAGGCGCTCCAATCAGAGAGCGTAACCTCCCGCGGAACTTTCCTACCACTCGTTCCGCCATCAACCCACTCCCCTGCACTCAACAAGATTATGAGATCAAGCCTGCTTTGATCGGCCTGGTGAAGAAAAAGATGTTCAACGGCCTCACAGCTGAAATTTCGTTGGATCACATCGAGAACTTTGAGAGAGTTTGCAACTTCTCTCGCGCGAATGGAGTGCCACCAGACTACGTCACATGCACCCTGTTCTCGTTTTCTCTCTATGGGAAAGCAGCTCGCGGGCTAGCCTCTCTCCCAACCGGTACACTAACTACATGGGAACAAGTTAGAGCAGCGTTCTTAAGTCACTTCTACACGAAGTCCAAAACCACAGCTCTGAGGCATAAGATCTTCAACTTCATGTAAAAGACTGACAAACCCTTCTATGATGCTTGGGAGCGTTACAAGGAGTACCGAAAGGAATGCACTCACTATGGGTTTGAGGACGATTACATACTGGAAATGTTTTATGATGGAGTTAGCTATGAGTTTCGAAATTCTCTAGATTCCTCGAGTAATGAAGACTTCATGACTCAAACAACACTAGGCGCATTCGCACTGATCGAGAATATGGTGTCGGGCTCACTCAACAAAAACAAGGAGCACGATCACTCTAAAACCATGAACAGCATAGATGATCTAGCGGCAAAGGTTGACCAGCTGATTAAGGGCAATCAGAGCCAAGTGTTTATCATGGAAGAAGCCGCTTCGGAGAACAGTGCAGCAGATGTCACACCTGACGCAGAGAACACTGTAGACGATCAACAAGAAGTGAGCTATGTCACTGGCCAAGGCTGGCAGTACAAGAACTACCACCCAAACCCTAACGTGAAGAACAACCCTCACCTCTTTGCATATCCTAAGCTTGACAAACCGGTTGACAACGCGCAAAACTGTCATGGACTGAACACCGGATATCAGAAACCGTACCAAGGAAGAACATATGTTCTGAGCCAGGCGCAGCACAACCAGTTCCAGAACCAAAAGCAGCAGACTGCTCAACAAACCGCCCCTTCGCCTACGACTGCTCCGCAAGATGAGACGAAGGGTCTAGCAACGATGATGCAGCAGTTGCTCCAGGGTCAGCAAATCCAAGGGAAAGCGTTGAATCAGGTCACCACAGACATCAACTCCAGAATGAATCACATGTTCAATGACCTGAGTACCAAATACAACAATGTAGCTAGCCATATGCGTCAGATGGACGTTCAGATCGCGCAGACAACCGAGAGCGTCGAGAGACAGTAAGGAATTCTCCCTGGAATGACAGATAAGAATCCTAAAGAATGCAATGCAGTTGCACTAAGGAGTGGGAGAACACTCCCAGATGCGGTCCCTAAGAAACTATCGGCGGCATAAAAAGGAAAGAAAAAGGAGGGTGAGAACCCACAATCCGAAGCTGTTCCTCTGTCTGACGAGGATCGAAACAGCCTCCTGAGACGGATCCATCCCCTGCCGCTACACCTGTCGAGCCTGTTCCTTCGCGCGAATACACCCCTAAAGTTCCATACCCTGTTCTAGCAAAGACATCTCGGAAGGTTGGGAGGAGACAAAGTGTAAGAAGATGCTAGGGGATCTAACTATCAAGTTACCTCTGATTGATGCGATCCAGATGATACCTTCTATGCGCAGTTTGATGAAAGGTTTGATCTCCGGCAAGATAACTGCGGACAGTGAGCTATTATTGGTTTCAAAGGAGTGCAGTGCAGTACTTCAGAACATGCCGATTAATAAATTGGGTGATCCAGGCAAGTTTGTTCTCTCAATACAAATTAGGAAAACAGTATTCGCTTGTTCTCTTTGCGACTTGGATTCCAGTCTCAACCTCATGCCTTACTCTGTGGCAAAACGACTGGGATTCACATACTTCAAACAAACAAGAATCTCCCTGGTGTTCGCGGACAGATCAGTCAAGTCACCGGTGGGTATTCTAGAAGATCTCCATGTCCGAGTGGGTAACACCTTTGTTCCGACAAATTTTGTGGTTCTAGAGGTTGACGAAGAACCAAGAGATCCACTCATCATGGGTCGTCCTTTCTTGTGCATGGCTGGTGCGATTATTGATGTTCGAAAGGGAGGATTGATCTTCACCTGGGGGACATCGCGATGAAGTTCAAAATGAACAAACTGCTGAATAAACCGATGATAGACGCCCAGACCTACACAGTTGAAGGCGAAGATCAAGCGATATCCCCTCAAGAGGGAATGATTGAGGAAATCTTGATCAACGACCCACTCGAACTGGCTCTAACTCGAGCTGAGACTGAGCACAACGTCATGAGCGTGGACGCGGACGGGTACGACAAGATGCTTGACTCTGCTAGAAGCATGGAAAAGATGGTCCCTTATCTAAGTCTAGGGGAGAAAGACAAGAGCAATCAGAACAGTACAGTCGGAGCAGCTGCTCCGAAAAGAGCAACCATGCCGAACTTGCAACTCGACGATCCATGGAGCGAGCTGAAAGCTCCAAAGATCGAGCTCAAATCTCTCCCTATGGGGCCCAGGTACGCGTTCTTGGGACCAAATTCTACCTATCTTGTTGTTGTGAACTTTGAGCTGAATAATGTGGAAAATGCTAAACTTTTGTGTGAGCTACGAAAGTATCGGTAAGCATTGGGGTATTCTCTAGCTGACATTCATGGTATTTCACCTAATTTATGCATGCATAGAATAAATCTAGAAGATGAATCAATGACTTCTATAGAACATCAGAGGAGGTTAAACCCGAATCTAAAAGATGTTGTTAAGAAAGAGATAATGAAACTTCTAGAGGCTGGTGTGATCTGTGCAATCTCTGATAATAACTGGGTTAGCCCGATTCATGTAGTTCCTAAGAAAGGTGGAATAACTGTTATACCAAATGAAAAAAATGAATTGATCCCTACTAGAACTGTCACTGGACACCGCATGTGCATTGATTTTCGTAAATTGAATGCCACGACTCGCAAGGATCACTTTCCACTCCCTTTCATTGATCAAATGCTTGAAAAATTGGCTAACCACCCATACTATTGCTTTTTAGATGGTTATTCAGGTTTCTTTCAAATTCCCATCCACCCAGATGATCAGGAGAAGACGACGTTCACATGCCCATATGCACGTTTGACTACAGGAGGATGTCGTTCGGCTTGTGCAATGCTCCTGCGACCTTTCAACGTTGCATGATGTCCATTTTTACTAATCTGATTGAGGAGGTAATGGAGGTTTTCATGGATGACTTTAGTGTCTATGGAAGCTCTTTTTCTGTCTGTTTGAAAAATTTGTGCAGGGTGTTGCAACGATGCGAGGAGAAAGATTGTGTGCTCAACTGGGAGAAGTGCCACTTCATGGTCAAAGATGGGATTGTTCTCGGACATAAGATCTCCGAGAAGGGAATCGAGGTTGACAAGGCAAAGATTGAGGTGATGATGAGCCTGCAACCACCAGCATCAGTCAAGGGAATCAGAAGCTTCTTGGGGCACGCCGGTTTCTACAGGACGTTCATCAAGGACTTCTCAATGATCGTAAGACCACTCACTAGGCTGCTCTGCAAGGACACCAAGTTCGAGTTCGATAGCGATTGCTTGACTGCTTTCCACACGATAAAAGGAGCCTTGATCAGTGCACCAATCGTTCAGCCACCAGACTAGGACTTACTTTTCGAGATCATGACAGATGCAAGTGATTTCGCAGTGGGAGCAGTGCTGGGACAGCGGAAATATAAGAAAATGCATGTGATCTACTACGCGAGCATGAAAATGGATGAAGCCCAATGCCGATATGCCACGACCGAGAAGGAGGTTTTAGCCATTGTCTATGCCTTCAAAAAATTTAGGTCCTACCTAGTAGGTTCTAAAGTGATAGTGCACACAGATCACGCGGCTCTGAGGTACCTGCTGACTAAGAAAGACGCCAAACCACGCCTACTCCGATGGATCCTTCTACTCCAGGAATTCAATCTTGAAATCAAGGATAAGAAGGGAATTGAGAATGGAGTCGTGGATCATCTGTCAAGGACGAAGATCGATGAGGAGAATGCTCTCGACGAAGAATAAGTCTATGCGATTAGTCTGTATGTCGAGAACAATCAAGATAATCTTCCCGCCGACTGTTTTACAGACCAGGAACACTTCGTTGCTGCTATCAAGAAAAGATACTCCCACATACCTTAGTTTGCTAAGATAGCTAATTTCTTAGCTGCGGAGAAGAAACCAGTTGAGTTTTTGGTAATGAGAAGAGGAAGTTCCTGAGGGATGCAAAACTCTACATTTGGGATGAACTGTTCATGTATCGACACTGCAAGGATGGAGTGTTCCGACGATGTGTTCCAGAAGCTGAGATTCCAGGAATCCTGCAACAATGCCATGGTTCGTCTTATGTCGGACACTTTGCAGCATTCAAGACCGTCTCCAAGGTCTTGTAAGCCGGTTTATGGTCGCCCACGATGTTCCGTGATGCTCAATCTTTCATCTCCAAGTGCAATTCGTGCCAAAGAGAAGGGAACATCAGCAAGAGGAACGAGATGCCTCGGAACTTCATACTCGAGATCGAGGAGTTCGACTGTTGGGGGATTGACTTCATGGGACCATTCCCACCCTCATATAAGAACGAGTACATTCTAGTGGCAGTGGATTATGTTTCAAAGTGGGTGGAGGCAATCGCCAGCCCCACTAATGACGCACGTGTTGTGACCAAGATGTTCAAAACTATCATCTTTCCAAGGTTTGGAGTACCTAGGGTGGTCATAGGCGATGGAGGCACCCATTTCATCAACAAGGTCTTCCAAGGCCTCTTGAAGAAGAACGGTGTGAAGCGTAAAGTCGCAACCGCATATCATCCTCAAACAAGTGGCCAAGTGGAAGTGTCTAATAGAGATATCAAAAGTATTTTGCAGAAAACAATTGGAACTACACGCAAAGACTGGTCTCTCAAATTAGATGATGCACTATGGGCTTACAGAACAGCCTACAAGACACCACTCGGGACCAGTCCATATCACTTGGTCTATGGCAAGGTGTGTCATCTCCCTGTGGAACTAGAGTACAAGGCGGCATGGGCTGTCAAACTGCTCAACTTCGACATCAAATCAGCCAAGGAGAGGCGCTCCATCCAGATCCACGAGCTAGAGGAGATCAGGCATCTAGCTTATGAAAGCACAAAGATCTACAAGGAAAAGACCAAGGCATATCATGACAAGAGGATCATCAGCCAAAGCTTTTCACCGAATGATCATGTCTTGCTTTTCAACTCCAGATTGAAGCTGTTCCTTGGAAAGTTGAAGTCTAGATGGTCTGGACCGTTTACCATTAAAGAGGTCCGCCCCTATGGAGTAGTTGTGCTGCTAGACACGAATAGAGGAGAGTTTGTTGTTAGTGGTCAGCGTCTCAAGCCATACCTTGCTGAAACAACAATCACAGAAGGTGAAGAAAATCCCTTATGCGATCCCCCTACAGCCTAATTGGCTACCCAAAGTCAAGCTAGTGACTTAAATCGAGCGCTTGGTGGGAGACAACCCACTGGTAAGTGTAAATATGTTTTTCCTTTCAATTCTTCTGTAGTTTGTTTTGAATTTGTGTTTCAGGAAAAAGAAAACTGAAGTTTCCCGGAGGAACAATCCGTAGACTGTTCTCACTGGAGAACAGTTGTTCCCTCAGGTAAGTCTTCGGCCCCTTAAAAAAAATTTAAAAAAAAAAGAAGAGAAAACGGTTAGGGTTTGCCTATTTAAGGCTAACTCACCCGACTTCCCCACTTAATCCCCACTCGCCGCAAACTCCTCTCCCTTAAGGATAGAACCCTAAGCCAAACTCTTTAAGCTCTCAATCAATTGTCACGCTTTTTGGTTCTAACTCCTTGGAATTTCGAGTTCATTCTGTTTTTGCAGTCATCTCTCTCAACCGATCAAGGTAACAAATCGACATCTCCTACAATCGCGCATGCAAATCGCGATTTGTGGATCTTTCTCTTTTCTTCTTCTCGGACTCTCAATCAATATTTGTTGGCAACAACCTTAAATGAACACATCCTAGGTTGCTAGAATGGTAGAAGCATCGAAACTGAGAAAGAATTTGAACCGCCTTGTTTTGAGTTTTGACTGTGAATTGGCAATAGAATCCGACTGTTCGCGAGCCTAGGTAATGTGGTTTCACTTGAGTTTGTTGATTGGTTTGCTGATTGGTTTAAGTTTATGGTGAATCGCGGGTCATTATTCTTAATGTTATAGTTGAGTTGTTTGGAAATTAGATGGACTTAAGTTTAATTGAGAATGAGTAAGGTTCCATCCTTTTCTTGACAACCTACGAACTGTACTAATCAACAACTGCTTTTTCTATTTTGCAGATGCCTCCACGGACCAAGCAAAAGTCAGTTAAAACCCCGAAGATCACCAGCGAGAACTACGTGCCGCCTTCAAACCACAATGCTCCGGCTTCATACCCATGGCCGCGTGAGGGACAAGAGGGTCAGCCAATCAATATCGATGACCCGATTCTCCTCGACTTCAACGGTGAGGGATGGGATAAGGAATCTGCGAAACGGTACAACTCACTCCTTCACATCGAGATCCTGCCCACTCGTTTCGGTCACGCGGACACCCTTGTCTCCCTTGGGCTCGACACTGATGTGTTCAAAACACTCCACGCCATGGGGATTGCTCCCCTCTGCTACCGAACACATAAGCTCTACCCCGACCTCGTCCGGCAAGTGCTCGCTACAGCTCACATCGGGTACGACGACCCTTCCGCGCCTACATATGAGAACTGCTCCTTCTCATTCATGGCCGACGGCAAGTTCTGCTCCCTTTCGCTTGACAAGCTCAACGAGATATATGAGATTTCGGACGAGCGTAGGGAGGTGGCGGTGGAGAATAAGTTCTCGCCAACAGACCGCTTTTGGGACCTCATTGCGAACAGTACATTCACATCCCGCAAGGCGTACCAGTCCCAGATCAAAAACCCTACTCTAAGGGTAATTGTGAAGATGGTCTCCAACCTCCTATTCGCCAAGTATCAGACCTCGAAGGTCACCAAGGGGGAGCTACAGATGATGTACTCAGGGCTTGAGGACGAGATTCGCAGAGCTAGAGCCATCCCAATCCAGGCAGTTCAAACTAACCTCGGGTACCATCTCATATGGATATTCTATTCTCGAAGGGACTGCTTGATGAGGGCCGGGAACAAGTCCGATAACAAGAAGGATCGCTGTGGTAGCCTGCTCACGCCTCTATTCAAATACTTTGGGATCAACCTCAGATCATACGCGGTCAACCATGAGATCGAGTATATCGACACCCCTTATCTGATCGCTTGCCACATCCTTCGCGACGAGTCCACCTACAAGTTCACAGACAAGGAAGGAAACGTTCTGTACTGCAAGCTCCCGCAGCCACACCTCACAAACTTCAGCACGATCGAGTCCGCTTCCTGCCTGACCCGGAGTTCCTGTGCACTGATCCACGAGAACCGCCCCCAGATGCTGACATGGATGATGTAGAAGACATCACACCAGACGAGGACGTTGCCTATGATTTGGGTCCACTAGATGATGATGCGGATGATGTGACTTACCGCCGCTGGATGGTTGATTTTCAGCGCAAGAACAACAGCCTCATGAAGGGGATCCTCAAAGCGATCACGGGTGGCTGTTTCGGCGGGTAAGATGACAGAACATCCGCGCAGGAGCAGACGCCTCATCAATCACATTGACCAGGCAAAGAACCGGTTGGATCTGCGGCAGCAGGAGAGAGACTCCTGCACAACGGGAGGGCAGCTGGCCGCTCCGAGAGCGGGGAATCTGACTGATCCCGCCCCACCATCTTATCTCATTGTGTTATCCATCTGAACTATTTATTTTTCAGCTTTTTATTGCTTTTATTTGGTTTGTTTGAGTCTTCCTTGTTTTATTCTCACAACCAGGGATGGTGTGAAGTAAGTCTGGAGAGGCGATTGTGTGCAATTAATCTCTCTTTTGTTTCTTTTCGCTTTTATGTTTGAGTCAGTCCTTGTGTTTTAATCGAGTCAGTCCAAATTCTTGTGGGAATTAGGACCCTATTTTGTGATGATCTTTTCACCACCTTGTGCTTTAACCTTTTTATTCAGTGACTTTAGCAGTGACGAAAGACTCACACTTGGACCGAGAACAATCCTGACTTATCTCACTTATCTCTCCAGAAGTTTTCTGCCGATCAGGTTACACTGGGTAGACTTAACTCCACCTAACTTGAACCTAATATTGACTGCAAATTCTTCTTGTTATGGGCATTAGATCAGGGCAACGAGACTCACACTAAGGACTTCTTATCCTTTTACCTATCTTGTTGTTCCTGAGTGGCTAGCTCATTTTTAGCTAGTACCTACCTTGTACCTAAACCTTTATTCCACCTTCATGCATTCTGTTTTTCAGTTTCATATGTGCAGATATGTGCAAAAAGGTTGGAGAGGAAAGGATCGACGCAGCCTCTTACTCGTTACTGCTGCAGAGTTTCAACCAGAACAAGGAGAACAATCAGTTTAGAAGGTGGAGCAGCTACTCCAGAACAGTCAGTGGTGAAAAAGGTAGAACGAGTAGAACCGCCAGTGGCACCAATCATTCCATACATTACCCCCTTCTCCGTCACATCATCTTTGATCTCATCGTCTGTACAGTAAAAAAAATATATATATATATTTCTTTCTTTTATATGAGATAACTGATGGAGAAGGAGGATTATACCGAGCAAACGTCAGCAACTGGTTGGACGTCGATCCTCTTCAGCCAATTCGGTTGGAGCTAGACGAAAAAGAAGTTTTTGCTATATATACTTGGCCAGTTGCTCTCTGACGAGATCGATCGCAACTACTTCTACTTGTTTGACATGCCATCTCTTTTCAGACCAAGATTCTGATTATGAGCTCTCCTTTTGAGATATTAGGAAGATTACGGGAGAGAAAGCAAGGGAAAGAGAACCACTAAAAGGTAGAACAGAGAGAGTTGGTACCATCGTAAGGGAGCAGGCAAACAGTCGGAGCGGTCGCTCCAGAGTCAGCAAAACGAGTAAGGGGTTGTGGACATCAATAGATCCGTCCTCTCTTGCTATTTTGCGCGATATCCTGCATCCACTACAAAAATTGGTAGCCTAAACGAGTCATTTCAGGTCTAGAGTAGGCTAAAGAGTTAAAGGAAGAAGCGTGAAACAATCATGCGGAGCAGTCTGACGGTTGATCCCACTAGGAACAGCCCGGCGATTGTTCCCGACATTTATGGATGTTTCCATATCTTTCAAAGATTTGCCCTAATCACTTATTCCCTCCTCTGAAGTCGATGGCGCCTTCATATAAAAAGCCATCCCTATCTTTATTTTGATGGGACACTAGTTTTGCAAGAGACCTAGACCGAATTATTGGATTTTGCTATTGTAAGGGAGACGGCTCCTCTTCTTCACCGAGAAGATTATCCTGAACCCCATTGATTTCTCTTTGGATCTCTATGCAGTATCATTCAGTTATTATGTCTGGTTCATCTTGTTATATGGCTGAGTAGTCGGCTAGCTTGTCTAGGGTTCTAGGGTGTTGATCGCAAAAGCTAAACATAAATAAGCGACCATATTGTGTCTTTGTTCATCTTTATTCTTAATGCTAGTTATAACCTGATCACTTAATGCTAGATCTTAGGTTGAATCTGCTCATTAACCGTGTAGTCGATTGCTTGATATTGAGTGAATGATCCGCACACCTCTAGTCAGCGAAAGTAGATACTAGAGTTCTCGGTGAACCTATCGGACTTGATCTCTATTGCTTGTAGTCGATCCTTGATCCAAACGAGAGTTTAGGTGTCAAGGTCGAACCACAAAGGGAGCATCACCACGACAGTGGGCTGTTCTACTTGAGTGATCCGTGTTCTAGATTGTGTTACATTGCGCTTGAATAAATGTTTGGTTTAGCATCAACACCCGATGAAAAACCCTAGATTAGCTTCTCTTTAATATTGAATTTACTCTTTGCAATCATTTACTTCACTAGCACGTTACCACCCAAATTCAAACCCCAAGTTTAGTTTTAGCTAAGTTGAAAACTCATAAGAATAAAATGTAGACTCATCTGGATTGAATCTTAAATACTACAATTACCAATGTTAACTTGACAGTAGGAAAAGTTAAGTTTTAGTGTATCATTTACGAAGTGATTTTTTTTTTTTTTGAGCTCTCACGTTAAAAGTTTTAGTGGTTAAATTCAATGATACCTTAGTGAATTTTTATATTTCATTTATTATATAATTAAGAAATAATTTAATATTAGTAATATTAGATTTATATGTTATATTAGATAATCGATTAGAAATTTATGTAACAAAATTAGCAAAATAAAAACATATTTTAAAAAAGAAGATAATTCTTATATATTGTTTGTTATCTAGAAATAATATTTTATATTATAAATGTTAAAAATTAAGATCAAAAACAATTTGTAATTCAAAAACATTTGTACCTAGATATTTTCTAAAATATTTCTATTATGTTAGTTTTTTTAATTTCAACACAATAATAAACATATATTTTGATGAAATACTTTGTTATATATACAATTTATTTGATGTTTGATTTAACATTTTTGAGAACTTAAATAACAATTTATCATGATGGTTTTGAATTAATAAAACATTAGCTAATAAGTATTCGTAAAAATGTTAAGCATGCATTGCTAGTAAAACACCTAGTTAATTCTATATTGTAATATTCAAAGATTCTCCGTTTTAACCACTAATGTCCTTTGGAATTTACACATATGATCCCATCCCGCTCTCAATATCAGTTTCCAAAGAAGATTTTGATAGTTTGATTCACATTCCCATGTACTCTTTTTACCTAAAAGTAGAGATGATTTGTCAAAGTTAATACACTGATCTGAGTCTTTTCCAAATATCCTAACAACTCTCTTCACTTCATGACATTCACATGGTTCCATCTACAGAAAAAAGGTTATCATCAGCGAAAAGAAAGTGTAACACGGAGGGGTAGCTTGCGAGACATGCATCCCCGTTATCTCCCTCTGATTTTTTTGCATGATTAAGAAGAACCTTACATAAAATAAAAAGGAAAAGAGACAAAAGATCTCGTTGACGTAATCCTATCTAAGGCAGAATACTGCCTTTCGGCTGAACATTTATCAGTACATGGTACTTGACAGACGTTATGCATCACATTATCCAGTCAATCCAAGTTGCTGAAAATCCCATTTACTGCAAGACAGATCTAATAAATTGTCATTTTATCCGGTCACACGCTTTACTTATGTGTGTTTCGATGGATATTCATTTGTTTCTTCCTCTCAGATCTGTTCTAGGCACATGAAACATATCTTGAACAATTATTAAATTTACGAATATACTTACGAATGAATATATATATATATATATGAAAAATTACATACGATATTTGACACGAGTATAATTTCTGAAAATTATAGACGATTAAATAGTAGATTCACCACCAGATATGTGTTCAGCTGTTTCAGTCAAAAATTGAATAATTTCTTGATGTAGAAGATTGTAATAAATAACACTTTTAACAGGGTAACATGGAGCCATGGCTGTAAACTTAACCGGAATACGAAAATACCTACAACCTTAAGTGCTTGTCATCTATGGGAAAACTTAGTTGTGTTCTTATTCATCTTGCATTAATGTATGATGAATTTCTTTTGGCATCGGGCGCGTACTCAAGCATCATCTCTTCATGACTGCATGTGATTCTATTTGTGAGGCATGTATCTGCTTCACCGAGAACATCACGCTTTTTCATTTATATCCATCCGCTGCTGCAACTAAGGAACATATTCTTTCACTTTAGAAGGATTGTTGTCCAAACCGTTAAAACTTCCAACAACTAAAAAAAAAAAATCAAGAAAATTAAAGGGTAATTTGTCAACTATAACCTAAAATTTGAATTTAAATGTAAATTTACATTTAAAATTCAGTCTAATAGAAAAGTTACCTAAAATAGTGAAACTACAGTTACCCCTTTATGACCTAAAAAATTAATTAAACATTTTTACAATTATATAATGAAATATTCTATTAAAATATACTCTTAGTATTTAATCTTAAAATTAAATTATAAAATTTTGAAAAATATATTAATGAAAAATATATTAATGAAAAATAAATTGATTTTTTCAAAGTTTCCAGATTTGAATCCAGGAACAGGCTTCCTCGTCGGACTTTGCCGACAAACTGTATCAACAAACTTCTTTAACATTTTTCATAAATTTTTTATTGTATATTACTCTTGATTGTAAATTTTGTATCTTTTATTATTTTAATTTGTAACTTTACGAGTTATCATTAACCATCAACTTCACATTTTTTCTTACATCATTATTGCCAAAAATCAAATAATTCAGGGGGGGTGTATTAAACCGAGAGTTTTAGGTGATTTTTGTCAAAATGACAAATCCACTGTTATTGAAACATGAATTTTAAAAACTCATTTAAAATCTAATGTTATTGAACTTGACATTTTATAAAGTACTCTGAAATCCACTGTTATTGAAAATATTTTAAGTCGTGGAGTTTTCAAGTTTTCAAGTGATTTTAGAGTGTTTGGGTAGAGTTTCTTAGTTAAAAAAATTAAAACTCAAATCCCATGGTTTTAGGTGATATTCTAGAGTGGTTTAACAAAAATTATTTTATTCTCTGCAATTCGTTAAAATCATCTAAAACCTCATTAAAAATCAAATCACCCCAAATTTTAGATTGAATACACCCCCCCCCCCCCCCCCCCCCCCTTAGAATTTCTAAGTCATATTAGTTTTTAAGTAATGTCAACATGAAAATTATGAAAAATAAGCTATCGTTATAACAAAAGGTTTATATCACAATTTCAAACATAACACATTTAAAAAAAAAAAAATAGTACCCTAAATGTTTTGGTCATTTTCCATATATAACCTTAACATAAAATGTAATTTAAAAAATGAAACCCATACTCAGATTTTAAATAAATAACTCATATAACTGCGTATAACTTTCTAAAAAAAAAAACAGATACAATGATAAGTTTAAGAATCAATTCCAATAACAACGGTTTTGGGATTAATTAAAAACAATCAACAAAACTCAAAATTTGAATAAAAAGATCCCCACTGAGAGATGACAAAAAAAAAGAAAAAAAAAAGATCCCCACTGAGAATCAATTCACACTGGTGAGACTGAGGCAAGTTGCCGCACTCCTCAATTCACTCTCTCCAGTTTCATCTGTACGTTCCTTTAGCGATTCACCCGAGCTGCAACTACCAAAAATCGAATTCAAACATTTTCCCCAAATTTTTGAATTTTATAAACAAGAAAACACATACCTTGAAGCATAAGTTAATTTTGTATCTGGAAATGATTGCTTATCATCGATTATTTCTAGGAACTGATGGATTTCATCATACTCGACATCATCTACTTCATCTTGCTGATTTGATACCATCTGATGATTAACGAGTTGAGACTGTATCGCCGTCACACCATTATTGCTCTTCATCTCGTTACAATGCTCGTTTTGATTGCTAAATCCATTGTTGTGATGATAAGGAAATCGATTCTGACCCCAAGCTAAAGAAGCATCTACATTGTTGTTGTTGGTGGTGAGAGTCTGATCCTTGCATGAATCTGTATACACAGGAGAACTATAGCCATTGTTATTAATCTCACTAGAACTATAAGTGTAACACATCTGAGGCTGTTGCGGCTGTCTTTCAAAAACTGGCAAAGGACTAAAGAATGGTATGGTATTGTTTTGGTTATTGTTAACCATAAGTCCCACTCCCAAATTAAGTTGTGATGTAACATCTTCTAATTTTTCACCAATCTCGTGACTCATCTGATTGTGAGCGTTGTGATGATATTGCCCGGTGTTGGTGTTGTTACGATGTATTTGTAGTTGTGAATTGATCATTTTTAGCTCTTCTTCAGCGAGCCAGATCATATACTGAAGTTGTTGTGTGATTCCGAGGCAACCGTGAATAGGGTTACGGTCACGGACATAAGATTGGAAGATGATTGATTTCATGGCTTCTAGTTTCTGTGCTTCATCAAGGTTCTCGAGGATCTTGATGATGCTTCTAACTCCGAAGAGGCTATGAACATTTTGGAAGATTTTTGGTTGCTCCGCTGGGAAGTAGGGCGCGAGTGGGCAGTCTGTGGCACAACGTCTGCGTTGGTACTTGCACGCGGAACAAGCACCACTCGTGCCACCTTTGAGGGTCATGAAAATAATGAGGGATAACAAGAGAAGATCCAATAACTTCTCTAGTGACCCAATGAGATTGTGGATGGTTTTTATTTGGCTCATTAGATGGGGAAGAAATTAAAAAAAAGATTTGAAAAAGAAAATGAAACAGAAATGGAGTATTTGAATAAGAAGTGTGTGTTAATGGTTTTTGGTAAATGAGAAAGGAAGAAGAAGGAGTCTCATATATAAGCCGGAATTTGCTGAGTATGAAGAAGACTAAGCAAACAAAAGAGATTGCTATTAGGTTTAAGAAAATGAACCTAATCTTCAGGGACAATTTTTCTTTTATGATTTTTTGGATTTGAGTTTTTGTTCTTTTCTAAAAATAGTGTTACTTGAAGAATATGTGCGTTTTAGTAAGTAATATATTTATAATCCTATTTGTTTCTATACTACAGAGAAATTTTAAACTTTTTTACTTCTATATCAGATTTGGTGTATTTTAGTTAATATATCATAAATAAAAAAAACTTTGGATCAAGTTTTGTAGATTTTAAATTGAATTTTCTTCTTCAATCATATTTAGTTGAACCATAATTAATCAAAATTTAATTCAAACTAAATATGGATCCGCAAAGGTTATTTTTCACATATATTAAAATATTAATTTTTATATTCCAAAATTTATGACTAAATTGTAAATATTTTGGTATTATTATTTAACTCTATAATAGATCTATTTTACGTCATTTGAAAAAAAAAGAAACTCTAAATATAAAGATAAACGTGTAGAGAGGCGCGAGTGCGGAAATATGGTATTTTGTACCTTTAATGGAAGGTATATATAGTTATTTTAAGTGATTTTAGGAATATATGGGTTTACCTAGATAAATTACAATTTATTAGTTTTTCTTTTATAATTTCAATTAATATGATAAAGTTATTGTGGTATACGTTTATAATATCTATATAGCAAGTATTTATTAGAGATTAAACTGATCGGTTGTAACTAATAATCATGGAAACTGTAATATTGATTTTGTATCAGATAATCATAATTTCCGCTTTCTAAATATATTAGATTTCCACAATTATTGGTAATGACTGGTTGAACTTTAACTTATATTATTTTTAACCATTAATCTTATATAATCATGATGTAGCTTTTTAAAGTAAGAGCCTACCTGCACCAAGTACAACTTTTTTTGTTTGTTCTTCTTAAAGAAACTATTATCCAATTATGATGTAGCAATTTTCTACTGCAAAAACATACAACTGCAGCAATAAAGCTACATACTAAATCCTACATCATAATTTCTACTACAATTCTACCAATCATCCCCATTATCCTCAAGTATATAAAGAAACTGATCTTACAATTTTTTTTGATATAGGTTTCATAAAAATTTGATTTTTAAATTTTTATTTCTCCACTTACTAACCAATAAATTTGGTTCAAATATTGAATAAACCAGTGTTTTAAATCTATGATTCTATACACCATATAAAGGGTGGTTCTACAAAATGAGAGGTTGAACCACTTTTTTCATTAACATCCATGAGAGACGAATGAGTAATATGGGACTTATCGGATTCATTATTTTATAAATATTATATTACGTGAATTATAATGTTCTCGGTTGATATATTGGAAAATGTAATGTTCGTTTGAATTGCTAATTTTTATATTTTATGTTAGATATTGGTAGATGATTTTTTGAAAAGATACGATATTAAGTTTACAATTTAGTTCAACAAATTCAATGAAGCAGTCGGTCTACATGTCAATTTGGATGATCAAATTAATTGTTTCAAGCAAACTAAAGAGGTTATTAGGGCGCAAATTGGAGATAGAGCTGCCAACAAGCATGTTAATGATGCCATTTACTTCATTGGCTTGGGTATAGCTTTTAATTAGACCACTTAATTTGGTTCTTCTGTAGTTTCTTCTCCTTTTCGTTTTAAAAGAAGTATTTTAATCACAATCATCATTAACATAATTTCTCTCTTTACAATTTAAATATATAGGAAGCAACGATTACGTAAACAATTTCTTGCAGCCATTTATGGCAGATGGGCAGCAATATACACATGATGAATTTGTCGAACTATTGACCTCAACCCTAGACAATCAACTCACGGTATATATCCCAACCAACTTCTACTTCTGCTTCATTTTCTGAAATTCAAAATACAAAGCTCCCATTTTGTATTTTCCCAAATTCTATGGTTAGTCTTCTCAATGCATGGCTGAAGTTTTTGTTTTTGTACCCGTTTTTAATAAACTCTAACTTTTGTAATATTCATGAATATTTTATCTAGTTTGACAAGCATTAAAACTAGGGATATTCATATATAGTAACTTCGTAAATTAATATAAAACTTCAATTTTTTTAGATATATAACCAAGTAAAAATTGTCAAAACAAAAAAAAAAACAAAAATGTGAATAATCCATAGAAAACGTTTTGCAGGTCTTCAATATAAAAAATTTTGCTCACATTTTGCGACCCCAGTTTAGTTTTAAATGACTTTTGGTATCAGATAAATTATCATTCTCAAAACACGTTTACTGTTCAGTTAACTAAAGTATTACATTCGAGTTATTTGGTTAATTATATTAATAAATATGATGGGAAGCAAACAATATACAAACTAGGAGCGAGGAAGGTTATATTTCATGGGCTAGGTCCATTAGGCTGCATCCCATCACAGAGAGTAAAATCGAAGACAGGTTATGTGCCTCAAGCATGTCAACGAATGGGTAATCTTATCTGTTAAAATAGAAGTGATGACTTAGTTCATGTGTGATTTTTTTTTATTTTGACCACTCCTTAAAAAATTGTTTAAATTATATTTTTTATAAATATATGAATTATTTTTAATTATTCTAAAACAAAAATCAAATAAATATTCCTATATTTTCTCTGAAGTTGTATATGAATAAAATCTTTTCATATCTTCTTATTTACAATATACATATATTATTCATTTTCATTAAAATAAACCTTTTAAATATTTAATTAATTTCATATTTATTTAGATAAATGTAAATTTCATTTTTCACCAAATATTTTTTATAAAATATTTTTTAATTTCATGTTTATTTAAAAATTTAATGTATACTTCATTTTCAATAAAAAAACTTTTTAAATATCTAATTATTGTAATTATAACTAAAATCATGTAGAATTTTGTATTAAATTTGTGATATTAATTTAATATAATACTTTTCAATTAAAATTTTGAACCTTTACCAATAATATATTTCAATTCAGAATTTTGTATCACAATATAAAATATGCTATCACTGAAAATTAAAAAAAAAGTTTATTGTATGTGTACTATAAAATTGTTGTATTTTAAAATATTATATCATACAATATAATTGTAAATATTACAATTAGTCACGTAAAATAAATAATTATGTGTATACAAATAAAAATAATTACCCACACGGTTGTGCGGATCAAGATCTAGTGGAATTTAATACGAGGACAAAGAAGCTTCTAGAAGATCTCAACAAACGCCTTACCGGAGCTAAATTTGCGTTTGCCGACACTTATCCAGCCGTTCTCGTTCTCATTGACAACCCCACGCGCTACGGTAAGAAAATTTTACTCATTGTCCCAAAATCAGTATTTAGCGTTTTGTTTTCTTTACCTCATGTCTCATGAAGTCGTAGTTTGCGTTTTGTTTCTTTTTTTAATTCTTGTAAACTCCTAGTTTGCGTTTTACTCACTTACACAAACGCAATTTTACAATAAACGCAGGATTTAAGGTAGCGAACACGTCGTGTTGCAACGTGGACACGAGTGTTGGAGGGCTTTGTCTTCCCAATTCAAAGATGTGCAAAAACCGTAAAGACTTTGTGTTTCTGGGACGCGTTCCATCCGTCCGATTCAGCTAATCAAATCTTAGCCGATCAACTTTTCTCTTCTCTTCTTTCTTCTTCTTCTCATTCTCCTGCTCCTGCCCCTAAAAACAATTATTACTCTAGTTTTTGTTGGAGAAGAAAAGGACTAAACAAATGTGTTGTTATATACTCCTCGAACGAGATGCATGTGTAATTATTTCATTATATGTTTCTGATGTAACCGTCGGGAGAAGTATGTGTGCCTTGTTACGTAAGTATTATTTATGTTGAGATAATTATGGTTTTGTATGTTTCTTGGATACATCTTGTCTCGTGCGCGTTTTATGGTTCCTGAACATACACTAGATATAATTAGGTGGGAAAAATATCCATGATTCGTTATTCATTTGGATATGAATCGAAAATATGAATATATATGACTCTAAATCAAATCAAATACTAATATCCAATATCCGTAAGAAATGAAACACATCATAAATACCTAACATTTGTAAGTATGGATATCCGATCTGATATTGCATATTAGTATTTACATATATATCATCTTCGGCCTCGTGATGGATTTTCCATAAAATCAAGAATCCGAGATCCGAACCCGAACCGAAAAACTAGATCTATATCTAATATGAGATGTAAAAAATACCCGAATGGATCATGTAGGATACTACAAAACATATATGAACCTACTATATTTTTTTCCGGCTTCGCAGCTGCCTTCTTCGGCTTCGGGAGCAAAAAAGCTGAAGATGAATTTTACGGAAATGGTACAAATGAAAACACAAATCATTATTCAAATCAAATATTATAGAAAATAAACTATTAATATGACACATCCAGGTAGAGGACATTAGACCAACATGTTTCATTGGTTTTATATCATCCTCTTTATAGCATCATTCGCACGCTGAAAACAAATACCAAATACCAAATACAACCATATTAATTGTAAAGTTTTGCTAGTTATGTGTGTTGTAGTTGTACCAATTATACTAGCTATGCATGTTTTAATTGTACGATAACTCATTCTAGTTGTACTAGTTATACTAGTTTTAACTATACTAGTAATACTCTACGTTTTTATTTGTCAAAAGTTTCGTATATTGAAGATGAAATTTGATTTCATATGAGTTGAGAATTGATTGAGGATGATTATGTGTTGATCCAATTTTGCTGGATCGCTATTTTTCTTCTTCTTTTCGGTGAATATCATGTTTTCAAAGTATTATGGGATGGAGAATACGAAAACGGAGGAGATGATGATTGTGGATAAGAGGATGGAGGAGATGGAGATAAAAGAGATGAAAATCAATCTGAATTTGGATGGATTTTTGGAAGCGTGATTGGAGAGGGAAAGTTGTTCATGTGTGAGAACTGAAATGGGAGAAGGAATTGGGGTTTAAGATTAGAAATCAGGTCGTTTTTTTGTTTAGAAAAATTGGTTTAGATATGATTGGTTATGTTAGTAAATAACTTGAACTTCATAGGTTTAAAAGACATTTTACTTATTTTTAAAATTAAAGTTTATTTATAGAAAATCAAATTGTAAGGGATCCAAAACAGATGATTTCATAGTCATGTGAGCTATATTAAAATCTGATCTATTTTTTATCTTCTAAAAAGTAATTATTATTGAATTTATTACTACTATCAAAAAGACACATCATTATTTATATATTATATAATTTGTTTTCAATATAAGCACACCATATAGAACTCAAAGACGCGGCCGTTAAGCAAGCAAGTACTGTTGCAATGTGCCTTTATTTAGGTTGAAAAATCAAAAACTTTGGAAGGACTTGATTGGTCTTCTCTTTTTTAAGTTTAAAATCAATAATCTAAGCAAAATCTATTAGTTTTGAGTTAAAAAAAAACAATGCAAATGATTAAAGCGGCTGTTATTTAGAGAGTTGCAGAATTTTCTAACCTAAATGAAAAAAGATGAAATGAAATTTACAATTATTCTTCATTAAAAAGCAAATAATAATATTAAAAAATTACTTTTGGGTACTTGAACTTTTATAGCCCATGATAATAAGAGCCAGTCAAAACAAAAAATTAAGGATTTCAATCAACATCAAATTATATAAACTAAAACATATGTGTGAAAACTTGTAAAATAATTCCCGATTAATCCCATATCATATCATGGTCAAATAATTTGGCATCTGTAAGCGTTAGACCATCTTCAGCCTTAATTCATATTTTCACTTTTTGCTTCATTTTAAGAATGTTCTGCTCCAATTCTACTTTCTTATTGCGTAGTGAAGCAATAAACGGTGTTAATTCAAATTGGAGATATATTGTTTACATTATTATTTTGTGAAATTAGATTATTTAAATAATAAATGGATTGTTAACGGAGTACATGTTAATGAACAAAATCTTTAAAACACATATAATCATATTTAAGCTTTTTTGTGTGAAAAGTATAATAGATAATATATTGAATAAATTTTTTAATTAATCATTTAATATCTCAAGTTTAATTCTTTATTTAAGTTTTGTGTAATATCCTTAGTTAAATTTAAAAAATATTGTTAGGATATTATTATTTTAAAAAACACACATGAAATAAATCATGACTTCTATTTTAATAGATATCATATTTTATTTTTATATATGAGATAAAAATGAATATTTTTTCTAACAGACTGTTTTAAAATCTTTTTAAAATGTATTTTCAAAAGTTAATCAATTTAAATTATTATTATCATTTAAATATAATTGAAAATAATTTATAAAAAATTATTTTCCATTTATAAATCCAAAATAGATTGTTTTTTATTTCAAATGATATTTTATGATAATTATAATTTAAATTAAATATTTTTTGTAAATAAAATTTAAAATGATGCCAAAAATATTTTGTTAAAAAGGAACATGCATTTTTATTTAAAATAAAAAGATAAAGATATTGGAAGATGATATAACAAAATTTGTTAAATTTGCTAAGCAAAAGTCCAAATTAATAAAAACCAGACATGAAATAAATCATGACATCTGTTTTCATAATATTGATGATTTACTAGAATATTCGTTTCAGTTATAGACTGTTATTTGTTATGCAAATTATGTTAGATTATTTGAGTTTTAATAAAAAAAATAATGGTAAAAAAAATTATAATTTAAAAGTTGGGAATGAAGTTTGAGAAATATCTATAATTTTAATTTTGAATGCTGTTAATTCTGGAGCTACATTGGAGGAATTAATTAATCGAAGTTCTTAATCCAGTAATTGCAGTTTATCTCTCGAGACAAACCAATTTTCTTTTATTGTCTTTGAACCTGATAATTGCAAGAAAAGTGCATATGAACCATCTCATTTCAGAGAGAGATAAAGAGAGAGTGTGTGGCAATGGCTTAAGCAATGCTGGTCCTGAGTAATTCGGCGCCTAAAGAGAACTAAGAAAATGATGCCCCATAGTTTGGAGAAAAATATTTCTATCATTATTATTTTAACAGAAATAAAACAAATTCACTATTCTGATTACTATAAATTAAAGAACAATAAAAACTTTCTGAATTTTGTTTTATGGAAGATTGTTTCGTAAACTTTTTTCTGATTGTCTTACAAAAAAATTTCCGTAAAAGTTTCCAAAGTTTTTTAAGGATGATTGTTCATAAAACTGTTTCGCGTAAATAAAACCTTCTAAAATAATGTATTTCCCAATAATCCTTATTTGTATAGAAATCTCTTTATTCCCTTTTCAGGAAAAAATATATGGAGTTTGTTCTATGCATCTTTGTTCAAGTTGGCACGGTGTATGTGGAATTGTTATCTCAACATTTCCTGCTCATTCTTGTAAATGATATGATTCTCGGATGGTTTCAGCCGTTTATTTTGCTTGAACAGAATTTGACCCCAACAGTTAGTCCTCCCCCAACTCATGAGAATTGTGTGTAATTCTGATGAGTTAAATATAAGCCATCAATGGCTAAGTGTCGCATTTCCGATCCTGAGCATTTCCGGAGCCGAAGTGAATGTTAATTGGATACACTTTTTACCTCCTTATAAGAAGAGGATGTTCCCTTCATTCTCTTTTAAGGTATAGGAAAAAAAATTCTCTCTCTCTCTCTCTCTCTCTCTCTCTCTCTCTCTCTCTCTCTCTCTCTCTCTCTCTCTCTCTCTCTCTCTCTCTCTCTCTCTCTGGTTTAAAAAAATTGATACACCATGGGTTTTACTGGTTTTTTACCATTATATATCTTATTTTAGACTCTATTATATATTCCGAGTCGTTTTAGAGTCTTTACGGGTTTAAATACATTTTCGACTATTTTAGAGATTCTGGAACTATTTGGAGGTTAGAAAATGTCAAGTTGGAATTTGACATACGTTATCTCTGCAATGAAAGTTGATTGATCTGATTGTTGCGCTTTGAGTTCTAAAACTGTTCTTAATAAATCCTTGATAATTTATGTATCTCCAGTTTTGATTTCCTGCGAATTTCTCTAGGTCTAGCGGCTTTCTTCATCGCTTACAACTCTTTAATAGACTGTTGTTTACTGCTTTCTATTATCCATCTTGCTTAATTCGAAAGCCAATAGTATATTTTCTTATCCGAGTCTATGTGGATTTGATCACTAAGTGCTACATCGTACTTCGAAATTGCAAAGTAGCTCAAAGGTAAATTTGAGCATATCAAATTTCTGGCACCGTTGCGAAGACTCTAATTCACCATTAGATTAGGTCTAGAATTAAGACTAGATTTTTTTTTACTTACTTTTTTCTCATGTGTGTTTCAGGGGAAGTAATAAGGATAATCAACTTTTAAATCTTTCTTTTCAGGAGCTACTTAAATTTGGAACGCACTAACCAGAAAGCAAAAAGATCAGTGTCTAGCAACACCCTTAGAGTACCGATGGACACGGTCCAAAGAAAAAAAATCAACCGACACCTTTCAAGTGACGATTGACACCTTACGTGAAACTGCAGAGATTGGTAACCCGATGATATTAGAGGCTGATGTTGAAGGAGTCTTACGAGACCAAGAGGGTCATGCGAGCAACATATCTCGGCAGCTGATCGATGATGTTGCGAATGTGATTGAAGGTGAAGTGGTTGTTTCTGAGAATGTAGGGAATTCCAGAGTTGTTCGAAACAGTGCATTTGGAGATTACAATAAGACTGAGCAGCTCTATGCTAACAGGTATGCGATTCGAACTCCACCATTCTAGAGTAATGACTTTGAGCTGAAACCCGTGTGCTAGACTATTGTGGGTCAGCAACCTTTTCATGGTATTCTTCATGAGCATCGCATGGATTCCCTTTAGAGGTTTGAGGATCTAGTTACGAGAATCAAGCTTAATGGTGTCTTTGAACACCATTTTTTCTGCAAGATGTTCCCATACTCCCTTGTTGGGATGCGGCTTTCTGGCTCAAGCAACTGCAGCTACAATCTTTGAATACCTGGAATGCAATCAAGAATGCCTTCTTGAACAATTATTTTGATGATGCAAGGTCTGAGGAGCTGAGAAATAAAGTCTACATTTTCTCAAGGGCATATTGAGGCATTAAAAACATTTTGGGGAAGATTTAGAGTCTACTAGAGAGTTTGCCAACACCATGGATTTAGTGAGGTTTAACCATTGGGTATCTTTTTCAGTGGTATACTGGAGGTATCAGATGGCTCTAGATGCAGCAAGTGAAGGAAACTTCAAAACTAGGAGTCCTGAAGAAGCTAGAAAGCTAAATTAGAACTTGGTATCTAGCAATAGTACCAACAATCATGATCTTGATAGAAAAAAACTAGCTGAAGTTAAGCCAAACTGGATTATTTTCACAATCTCTTTGTGAACAAGAAATAGCTTCACTTTAATGCAGATGTTGAAACTATGGAACCAAGTGAAGATAAGGATTGAAAATATGTGAATGAGATTGGTTTTCAAGGTTTTATTCAGAGGTCTCAATTTCAGAAACCTTTCAACGGTATGGATCCTCAACTTATCAGATTCCTCCTCCAGCAACTCCGAATAGAATAATAGAATCCATGTTGGATAAGGTCTTAGAAGGCCAACAGAAGATGAGTGTAGAGTTCAATAGGAAGTTGTATTATGTGTACACTAAGATGAATGGGAAATTTGAATCTCTAAACACTCATGTGAAGAATCTGGATACTCAGGTTGCACATATTGATGAGACTGTAAGAAGGCAATAAGGGATGCTTCCTGGAAGGTCATAAACGAACCCCAAGACAGTTTTCAATGCTATTTTGGTAGAGGATGGAAAACATCACGGATCTGGAAAGCAAAACAAACTGAAAGAAGGTGACTTTGGAATCATGAGTTCAGTGTCGATCTACACTCACTACTGTTGTTGATTGACACCCCATGAGAATCGCGGATCTTTGAGTTTTTTCAGAAGGAAATTGATATACCATGGATTTTACCTATTATTAGCCATGGTATATAGGTGTTTTAAGATAGATCTACTACTATATATAGTCTATTTAGAGTGTTTACAGGTTCAGAGACGATTTGGAGGGAAATAGTGATTTTTGTGTCTTTTGGAGCCTTTTGAGTGCAGAACTGCACAGATGCGTCAGATGTCTAGCTATGGATGGAGACTTTTCCACCGTTAGATTGAGCCCATCTTTTGAAAAATGATAGATCGTTGAGTTAGCTTTCCAATCCCACCGGTTTGAGGTCAATCAGCATCCTATACCAGAAGTTATGCCCATTTTACTGAAGAGTGGTCAGTCTGCCTCGCGAGAGGAAGCTGTTAAGGAGATGAAGGACTGTCGATCAACGGTGCACCCTTGGTGTCAATCGACGCTGATCCCAGAAAACAGGCCAAGCCTGTTTCGTGACCAATTTAGGTCCAGAAGCCACCACATATTACCAAAATACCCCTGGACGACCTGAAATCCTATTTTACTGTTTCTAAGTCATTGTTGACGGCTATGCTTCATACTATTCTAGAGACAGAAATCTTAGGATTGGAGACAGATATGTACACTTTGAGAGATATCTGTACACCTTGAGAGAGGGAAGATCTTGAACTCCCTTTGTTTCTTTACTTTATTCTGTTTTTATTTATCTATTGCAATATTATTCAGACCATCATAACTATGTCTTTTATGAATATGTCTGAGTAGTATTATTGTTAGATTTGAGGTTTCTCATAAGGTTGATTTATGTATTACTAACTTGAGCTGTTTCTAGGGTGTTATAGTTCTTCATCTAGTTGTTCTTAATGATAAGTTTAGGATTGATTACCCTTTAACTTAGATCTTAACATTAATTGACAACAAGCCATTGCTTGACTCAATACCTGAAACCAAACTAGTTTGATCAAACTATTTTCTCAACTGTTAACAACCTCAAATCAAACCAATCGAGCAATTACCTTGCTCACCAATTCATTTTACTGGTTTAAAACCTATTAACCTATTAATCTAGATTTATTTCAAAGACTATAAATCTATTGTGTAATCCTAGAGTCTCTGTAGATTCGATCCCTAAGTACTACATCTGAACCTCTTATTTGAGAGAGTAATTCACTCCTTAGGGTAATTTGAGTGATATCAAATTTTAGTGAAAAAAAAAGACGTTAATAGTGGTAATGAAAATTTTGTTAAGTTTAAAACCACTTTCCGACACAAAATTTTTTTCTTGGTTTTTCAGGTACATGTCCAGCAATACCATAAGCAACAAGGAAACTCAGTTGTTATTCTCATCAGATCCGGCAAGCTTGGAACGTTCAATCCGCAAAGAAATATGTTCCTCATCGATCGACAACACCACTTGTTCGTCACTCGATTTTCGTCAGCCACCGTCGACCCAGACACTAGTCTCGTCGACCGACACTCGCTCACCACCATCGACCGAAGACACTCATCTTCCGTCGACCGACATCTTCCATCCGAAATCGATCGATACTTCAGTCCGAACATCGATCGATACTGAGCCGCGACACATGGTTGCAACTTTGATTCTTGTACGTGATGAGAGGGGAGACCTGCATGACCAGGAAGGTTATTTGCGTAATGAAGCAGGACAGAGGATATATGCTCAGGGTGCTGTAATCCCCGAGTCTCATACTGATGCTACAGGAACCACTGTACCTGTATATGAAGCTGCTCGACCCAGAACGTTGGTTTACTACAACCGTCCAGATCAGTTCTACACCAACAGATCAGCCATTCGTTCTCCAACTATTCTGAGGGGGAACTTCGAGTTGAAGCTGCAGTACTACACACTCGTGGGATAGACACCCTACTATGGGTTATCTCACGAGCATCCTATGGACCATCTGGAGAGGTTCGAGAATCTTATATATGCTATTAAAGTCGAGGGAGTCTCTGAAGACTACCTCCTATGCAAGCTCTTAAAGTACTCACTTGTTGGAGATGCTTCGCATTGGCTTAAGCAGTTACCACCAGGATCTCTCACATCCTGGAGTGACATCAAGAATGTATTCTTATGCAACTTCTTTGATGAGGCGCGTGCTGAAGACTTGAGGAGCAAGATTGCTACATTCACTCAGGAGCCTGTAGAGTCATTCAGAAGCTTCTGGATCAGATTCAAGTCTTATCAGAGAGACTGTCCACACCATGGATTCAATGAAGTACAACTGCTCAGTACTTTCTACAGAGGCATCGCGGTGCAGTATCAGATGGTTCTTGATGCTTCCAGCAATGGGAACTTCAACACCAGGAATCCATAGGAGGCAGTGAAAGTTATTGAGAACTTAGCATCCAACAGCAGCACCAAGAACACTGATTTTGAGAGGAAGAAATCTGCCACCATTCTTGGGAATGATCAGATGGATGAAGTGAGGGCACAGCTGGACAGTGTTCACAAGCTTCTCAGGAAGCAAGTCTGCTTGGTTGAGGATGCAGAGGCTGTAGACAAAAAGGGTAGAGCAGAGGTAAAAGAAGATGTGAACTTCATTTGTGAAACTGGATTCCAAGGATCTGGAAACCAGGGTGGAAACATAAATTCCTATGGAAATAGGGGCAATTTCAACCAACGTTCACAGCACCCGAAACCCTATAGCAACAACTACAGCAGCAACAATAGGGGTTATGGAAACTCCTACTACCAGAAGCCACCACCACCTACTCAAGAGAGCAAGATTGAAGAGATGCTTGTTAGGGTTCTTGAGGGACATCAACGCATGACGGTGGACTTCAATGGGAAGATTGACTCTGTCTACACAAACCTGAACAAAAAGTTTCAGACTTTGAGCACTCATGTGAAGAAGCTGGAGATGCATGTTGTTTAGACAAGAGAAGCTTTAAAAGGCAAGAAGCCTTAACAAGAGGGGGTAGGACATGATGTGATGAAGCACCACGTGAATGCCATCATAGATGATGATTTTTGGCAAGTGGTGAAGCAGGAGGAGATGCAAGAAGGAGATTTCGAGGTAGAAAGTTTGATGAGTTTCGGCGGATCGCATTGGTGTCGATCGACGCCGGACTTCGAACATCGATCGATGGACTTCAATCAAAATCGATCGACAGGCTCTCCAGAGCATCGATCGACGACACCAACAGAGTCGACCGCATCTTGCAATGCCGTGAGGATCATGACTCACGAGGAGTTCGCAGCAAAACACCCACATCCGCCCAACCCTGTTTACGTCAAGATCGATCGACATTTTGACCCCGTCATCGATCGACAGAAAGAGACCGCCATCGATCGACAACCTCCAACACCCATCGATCGACGAGCACCTCTTACATACCGAGTGCAGATGCCAAAGATAGATGTTGCACGTCTAAATGAACACAGGACACGACCCAAACCTTCGAATAACCCACCAGAGACCATCAGGACACCTTTAGATGATGCAGCATATCCTATGGAAGTTGATAGGGTTCCTATGGTAAGAACCCTGAGGAAAAGAAAGGAAAAAGTGGCAAAACATCTGAAGAGGGGAGCTAATGAAAAAGAAAGGGAAAGTTTCCAAAAAGAGAGTCTTCAGGATTCCTTTAGAAAAGCCATTCGAGGAGGCTTATTTTACCCACAGATTGTGGATGTTCTTCAGAGAAACCAGAGAAACTGAAGAGGACATTAGGAGAATGTTCTATAAAGCTAGAGAAAGAATGAAGAAGAGGAATACACTGAAGAAGAAGAGTGATCCTGGGCAATTTGCAATACCATGTACGGTGAAGGGTATTGAATTCCCACATGCCTTGTGCGACACAGGAGCATCAGTCAGCATCCTACCTAGGGTTATGGCAGACCATCTGGGTCTGCAGGTGGAGCCTTCCAAGGAATTATTCACTTTTGTGGATTGTTCTCAGAGGAGCTCAGGAGGGATTGTGAGAGACCTAGAGGTGCAGATTGGTAATGCCCTAGTTCCAGTTGATTTCCATGTCTTTGATATCAAGCTAAACTGGAACTCTTCTCTATTACTTGGGAGAGCTTTCTTGTCAACACCGGGTGATATCAAATTTGAGGGGAAAAAAAAACTAAACTTCGGAAAACATAACGTCTGTCGATCGACAAATACACCTCATCGATCGACGAGAAAGGAAAAGACACGGGCTCATTTAAGTCGACATTAAGTCGACATTCAGACAAACCCGAAAACCCTACGAAAACACTTACATCCCTTTTCTCTCTCGTTTCTCGGCCAAATCCAACGGTTCTTGCGCTCAATCCACTCGATTTTCAACTCTCTATCAGTTTAGATCACTTAACCCACGCATCACCATGGTATGAACACAAAACTTTCTAAATTTTCGTTCTTGTTAGGGTTGAAACAAAAGAAGAACTAGAACCGGAATTTTCGGGCCTATATCGATCGATTTGTGTTGAGGGAATGATAGAATAACGATTACTGATCGATTTAACCGCTTATATATGCCATGCAAATCGAATTGCATCAATGGGTTTTTGCAGGTTCTCACGATGGAGATATTGATCGATGATACTCACTTTCGTCGATCGATTTTATTATCGACTTGTCGATCGACATCGACACAGACACTTACACCATCGAACTTCACTGACTTATATCTCGTTTGTGAACTTTCTTTACAGAACGATGAAAGGAGAACGAAGAGGAGATTTGACACCCGTAGCACGGCTCGAGTTCGCGACAAACATCCTTGGCCAAGAGAGCGCGAGGACGAACCCATCCCCCTCTTTAACCACTTCGCCGACACTCGGGCTGCAGCCAAGAGCTCGAAATGCAGAAACCGTGCGAACGAAGACACGTAGGACGACTATGACAACATATTCTACAAGGAGTGGCTGAGGGTTTCCATTGAGCCTACACTGTTCGTCGACCCAGACGTGATCCGATCGCTGGGCCTCAGATCAGACCTCGAGGACATGTTCGTGGAGCTGGGTATGGGGAACATGGCCACTAACCCACAGGTTCTCTACCTGGAGCTGGTCTGCCAGTTCATGGCCATGGTGAATGTCTACTATGCCAACGAGAGGGCAAAGAGAGCTAGCGAGGGTATCTTGACCTTCTTCATTCGCGGCATCCGCTACAGAGTACCTCTCTCCGCTCTCAGCACCATCTACGGGTTCCAGAAAGCAGAGCTTTAGCACGCCGTCGTACTCGACTTTACAGGGAGATCGACGTTTTGGGAGCACATAGCCACCAGCACCTTCGACTCCGGCTCCGCTCTTCAGACAGATATATATCACCCGACTCTACGCTACTTCATGAAGGTCCTTGCAAACACTCTGTTGTGCAAGATGGAACCTAATAAGGTTCGGGTGCAGGAGCTCACATTGGTCTACTACGCGGTGAGGAGCTTAGTTCACATGGAGAACATTGCGGATCCCGCAGATGACATATGGCCCAACCTAGGAGCCATCTTCGCTGAGCATCTCGTCAAGCTCAAGATGAAGCCGTTCTAGTCACATGGGAAGAAGAAGGAGACGGCCGGGAGTCTACTTACACCGATCTTCATACACTGTGGAGTACCGCTAGATGATGCTGCGATGAACGACCAGATCATCTACATGGATGCAGCGCACCTAACAAGCGGACAATGGCTCAAAGACAACCGCTACTGGTGTTTCAGGGATGAGGACGGCCTGCACTTGGTCGAGCTACCTCACCGTGCACTCACAGACTTCTCAGAAGGCCT